>NC_072422.2:33768888-34082500 GCF_028858775.2 Pan troglodytes
GGTTCAAACGATTCTCGTGCCTCAGCCTCCCGAGTAGCTGGGACTACAGGCGTGTGCCACCACCACGCCCGGCTAATTTTGTATTTTTAGTAGAGGAGGGGTTTCACCATGTTGTCCAGGGTGGTCTCAAACTCCTGACCTCAGGTGATCCACCCACCTTGGCCTCCCAAAGTGCTGAGAGTACAGGCGTGAGCCGCCGTGCCTGGCGCCAGCATAAAAATCTTTGCTACAGGTACTGAGACCTTTTTCAGCCTAATAATAATAACAACCGTAACAATAATAATTAGAATATAAACCTTTGTTACTGGTACTGGGACCTCTTCCAGCCTAATCTTCATAATAATAAAAAAAATAATAATAATGGAATTGAAACCTTTCCTTCAGGTTCCAGAACCGCTTTCAGCCACATAATAATAGTAATAATAATAATAATAATAATAATAAATAGAATTTAAACTTTTGTTTGAGGACTGGGACCTCTTTCAGCCCAATAGCACAAATAATAATAATGGAATGTAAACCTTTTCCTCCCAAGTACCAAAACCTGTTTCAGCCAAATAATAATAATAATATGATGATGATGATGATGGAGGATCTGATACAGCTGTGTCCTGTCATTCAGGTCGGACTTAGGAGGCCTCTTGAGATTCTTTTCCCCCTCCGTTGACTGTGTAATCCAGGGTCCCCACTCTAACTCGGCTGCAGAAGATGCAGTTTGGGGGTTCCTCGTTTTCTGGAAGTCCCGGTCGTGTTATTCATTCTCTCAGCACCTTAGAACAAACCGGGGTGCTGGCATTGGTCACGGGACCCCCATCCTTGCACCCCAGTCTTGGGAAGTGGCACTGCTGGGCTCTGGCAATGCCCAGCTCACCCGGCACGTGGCGGCGTCTCCCTAAAAAGCACTGGGCAGGCACCGTTGACGGAAAGCCAGCAACGCAGGCCGCGACTGCCCGTGAAGACGGGGGGCCTTTCTAAGACCTCCACTCATTATTTCGGGCAAAATTAACCTTCAGAATACCTTGCTTTAATAAAGTACCAGAAACCGGAGGGCTTAAAACCATAGCTTATTCTCTCCCAGTTCTGGAGGCCAGAAGTCTGTAATCAAAGTGTCTCAGGGCTGTGCTCCCTCCGGAGGCTTACGCGGAGGGTGCTTCCTGCCTCTCCCAGCTCCTGGGGGCTCCTGGCGTCCCTGGGCTTCGGGCCAGCCACATCATCACTCTAGTCTCTGCCTCTGTCTCCATGTGGCCTTCTCTGTGTCTGTGTCTCCTCTTCTGTCTTTTATAAGGACATCTGTCACTGCATTTAGGGCTCACTCAAATCCCGATGATGTCATCTCCAGATCCTTAACTCATGAGATCTACAAAATTTCTAATAACCAAGTAAGATCTCATTCCACATCCTGGGCTTTAGGCTGTGGACAGATCTTTCTGCGGGCCACTGTTCAATCCACCATGATTTTATCCAGTTCATTGTGGAGGCTCTAGGGGAGGATCCTTCCTGCCTCTCCCAGCTCCTGGGGTCTCCAGGCGTTCTGGGTTTGTGGCCGCATCACTCCAGTCTCTGCCTCTGTCTCCATGTGGTCTTCTCCTCTGTGTCTGTGTCTCCTCATCTGTCTTCTATTAAGGACACTGGTCACTGCATTTAGGACCACCTCAATTGAGAATAATCTCATCTAAAGATCCTTACCTTCATTATTAATACATCTGCAAAGACCCTTTTTTCCAAACAAGGTCCCATACACAAGTACCAGGTGGATACAGATTTTCTTTGGTAGGGGAGGGCGCTTTTCAACGCACTATAGTCATCATTGAAATACGCCTCCTTGCACTGACTGTATCCCAACACTCTGAACGTGCCTGGGTGGTGCATTTTGTTATTTACCCTCCTGAGCACTGTACTGGACACTTGCAGACACAATTACACCTTTTAACAAAGCCCAGCTGTCATTTTGGGCAACCCAGTCACAGAGGTGGCCTCCTGAGTGGCAGCTGGAAGGGCCTGTATGTGTGAGCATTCAACCTCCACAGGAACCCTGGGGACTGGCTTCTGGGTCATCTAAGCCTCCACACCAAGTGCCCGATGTTTGCACAGGTGTGTGATATTTGCCCAGCTGGGCCTTTCTGCCCACAGGTGTGACTGGACACAATGGGCATTTTGAGAAGTTCCAGGGATTGAGAAATCCATGCTTCTTCAGACGTGCTTACAGATCACGGATGCACCTGTGACGTTCCACATGGCTTCATTTTAAACCATAAAGTTTGAGAAGAGTGTGCAGTGCCTCTTAGCCATAGGAAAGCCGGCTTTAGTCAGCTGGAGGTCCTGTTTGGCTTCTTTAATGCAGTGAATGAAGCTCAGGTGGCATTCAGAGAGTCCTGCTGTGATGGTTGGCAGTGGGGGGTCTGCCTGACCACTTGTGGATTCTTCTATGTAGGCTTCATCCCCAGAAAAGATCTACGCGGCTTTCCCACGTGGCAGGTGCTTGGGAAAGCTCTTAGGACAGGAACAGCAAGCCCCTGCGATGACAGAGGCATTGTCAGGCCGGGCGCGGTGACTCACGCCTGTCATCCCAGCACTTTGGGAGGCCAAGGCGGGTGGATCACCTGAAGTCAGGAGTTCGAGACCAGCCTGACCAACATGGTGAAACCCTGTCTCTACTAAAAATACAAAAATTAGCCAGGCGTGATGGCAGGTGCCTGTGATCCCAGCTACTGAGGAAGCTGAGGCAGGAAGATTGCTTGAACCCGGGAGGCGGAGGTTGCAGTGAGCTGAGATCACGCCATTGCACTGCAGCCTGGGTGACAGAGCGAAACTCTGTCTCAAAAAAAAAAAAAAACGAAAGGCACTTGTCAGGTACAGCCCTGCAAAAATGCCGTGCTCACTCGCAAACCTGTATGTTGACACGTGCGGCATCGCTGCAGTCGGATTAACGTGGAAGAAAGAGCGTATTCCTGCACTAGGTTCCCTCCTCCACTCTGCAAAAGTGACCCGCAAGGAAGGTCCAGCCGTCCGGCCCCAGGGCCCTTTGGTTGAAAGCGGAGCTGCCCCGGCACCCTGTCTGTCTCCCCGGCAGGGCTCCCGTGCGCGCCTGGGTCCCTTCTCATGCTGTGTTTGTCTTGGCCCTTCTCAGCAGGTCCCCACGCGTGAGCAGCCGTCCAGCAGGCAGGCTCCGGTGGAGAAGCAATGGAGAATAAAAGCCTGGAGAGCTCCCAGACAGACCTGAAGCTGGTGGCCCACCCCCGCGCCAAGAGCAAGGTGTGGAAGTATTTCGGCTTCGACACCAACGCCGAGGGATGCATCCTGCAGTGGAAGAAAATCTACTGCCGCATCTGCATGGCCCAGATCGCCTACTCCGGAAACACCTCCAACCTGTCCTACCACCTGGAGAAGAACCACCCCGAGGAATTCTGCGAGTTCGTCAAGAGCAACACGGAGCAGATGCGTGAGGCCTTCGCCACCGCCTTCTCCAAGCTGAAGCCCGAGTCGTCCCAGCAGCCCGGGCAGGACGCGCTGGCCGTCAAGGCCGGCCACGGCTACGACAGCAAGAAGCAGCAGGAGCTGACGGCCGCCGTGCTGGGCCTCATCTGCGAGGGGCTGTACCCGGCCTCCATCGTGGACGAGCCCACCTTCAAGGTGCTGCTGAAGACGGCCGACCCCCGGTATGAGCTGCCCAGCCGGAAGTACATCTCTACCAAGGCCATCCCTGAGAAGTACGGGGCCGTCCGGGAGGTGATCCTGAAGGAGCTGGCCGAGGCCACCTGGTGTGGCATCTCCACCGACATGTGGAGGAGTGAGAATCAGAACCGCGCCTACGTCACGCTGGCCGCCCACTTCCTGGGCCTGGGCGCCCCCAACTGCCTGTCCATGGGCTCCCGCTGCCTGAAGACCTTCGAGGTGCCCGAAGAGAACACGGCGGAGACCATCACGCGGGTGCTCTATGAGGTCTTCATCGAGTGGGGCATCAGCGCCAAGGTCTTTGGGGCCACCACCAACTACGGCAAGGACATCGTGAAGGCGTGCTCCCTGCTGGACGTCGCAGTGCACATGCCCTGCCTGGGCCACACCTTCAATGCCGGCATCCAGCAGGCCTTCCAGCTCCCGAAGCTGGGGGCGCTGCTGTCGCGCTGCCGCAAACTGGTGGAGTACTTCCAGCAGTCTGCCGTGGCCATGTACATGCTCTATGAGAAGCAGAAGCAGCAGAACGTGGCCCACTGCATGCTGGTGAGCAACCGCGTCTCCTGGTGGGGGAGCACGCTGGCCATGCTGCAGCGCCTCAAGGAGCAGCAGTTCGTCATCGCCGGGGTCTTGGTGGAGGACAGCAACAACCACCACCTCATGCTGGAGGCCGGCGAGTGGGCCACCATCGAGGGGCTGGTGGAGCTCCTGCAGCCCTTCAAGCAGGTGGCCGAGATGCTGTCGGCCTCCAGGTACCCCACCATCAGCATGGTGAAGCCGCTGCTGCACATGCTCCTGAACACCACGCTCAACATCAAGGAGACCGACTCCAAGGAGCTCAGCATGGCCAAGGAGGTCATCGCCAAGGAGCTTTCCAAGACCTACCAGGAGACGCCCGAGATCGACATGTTTCTCAACGTGGCCACCTTCCTGGACCCCCGCTACAAGAGGCTGCCCTTCCTCTCCGCCTTCGAGCGGCAGCAGGTGGAGAACCGCGTGGTGGAAGAGGCCAAGGGCCTGCTGGACAAGGTCAAAGACGGCGGCTACCGGCCGGCGGAGGACAAGATCTTCCCGGTGCCCGAGGAGCCTCCCGTCAAGAAGCTCCTGCGGACGTCCACGCCGCCGCCCGCCAGCGTCATCAACAACATGCTGGCCGAGATCTTCTGCCAGACGGGCGGTGTGGAGGACCAGGAGGAGTGGCACGCCCAGGTGGTGGAGGAGCTGAGCAACTTCAAGTCCCAGAAGGTGCTTGGCCTCAACGAAGACCCCCTCAAGTGGTGGTCAGACCGCCTGGCCCTCTTCCCCCTGCTGCCCAAGGTGCTGCAGAAGTACTGGTGCGTGACGGCCACGCGCGTCGCCCCCGAGCGTCTCTTCGGTTCCGCCGCCAACGTGGTCAGCGCCAAGAGGAACCGGCTGGCTCCCGCGCACGTGGACGAGCAGGTGTTTCTGTACGAGAACGCCCGGAGTGGGGCGGAGGCGGAACCCGAGGACCAGGACGAGGGGGAGTGGGGCCTGGACCAGGAGCAGGTGTTCTCCTTGGGGGATGGCGTCAGCGGCGGTTTCTTTGGCATTAGGGACAGCAGCTTCCTGTAGCGAGGAAGCGTGTTGTCTTACAAGTCATCCCCGCAGCAGCCCATTGGATGCTTTGCTGTAAATACTTACCCGGTCAGCTTGGTTTTGAACCTCAGAGACCATCCACTGTCTTTGACACCTAGAAGGCGGAAAAAGGAAAGAGATTCGAGAAGTGAGAGAGGGTCGGGTGCGGTGGCTCCTGTCTATAATCGCAGCACTTTGGGAGGCCGAGGTGGGCAGATCAGCTGAGGTCAGGAGATCGAGACCAGCCTGGCCAACATGGCGAAACCCTGTCTCTACTAAAAATACAAAAATTAGCCAGGCCTGATGGCATGTGCCTGTAATCCCAGCTTCTGGAGGCTGAGGCCAGAGAATCGCTTGAACCTGGGAGGTGGAGGTTGCAGTAAGCTGAGATCACTGCACTGTACTCCAGCCCGGGCGACAAGAGCGAGACTCTCTCAAAAAGAAAAAGGAAGACACAAGAGAGGTGGCTTTGAGTGGGTTTCCTTTCCTCCGCTATTCCCGGGGCCCTGACGACTTCTGCTTGGGAATTGCCAACGCTTCTGCTTGGGAATTGCGTGCAGCAGAGCCTAGAGGAGCTGTTCCTTCCTTCACAGATACTTAAGACCTCCACCATGTCTGATTCGAGTTCTCCCTGGGAGGGTTTAGAAGAAACGCAGGAACATTCTGGGTGGCGTCGAGGGAGCCTTTCCCGATCATCATGTGTGACTTCTGCGAGGTCCAGATCACTGAATTCATGTTTACATTCTCGTGCAAGCAGGGACCTCTTGCTTCTGAGAAATGGGGAAGAGACCTTTTAGCCAAAATGCCCTTCTTAAAAAGAGAGACCTTTTTTTCTAATGTTCGGTTAAAAATGTGACAGATGAGTACAAAAATGCAGACACTTAACAAAAAGCAAACAACAAAAAAAAGCGTGGAATGTGTTGTATTTTCGACAGGTTGCTGCCAGAGAGCCTGCTTCCTGCTGCCTGCCGAAATTTCACTTTGCGGAGTTGCTCCTTAAAACTGGGCGGTGGCCGGGCGTGGTGGCTCACGCTGAGGTCGGGAGTTCGAGACCAGCCTGGCCAACCAACATGGTGAAACCTCGTGTCTACTAAAAATACAAAAAACTAGCCAGGTGCGGTGGCACGCGCCTGTAATCCCAGCTACTAGGGAGGCTGAGGCGGAAGAATCGCTTGAGCCCAGGAGGTGGAGGTTGCAGTGAGCCAAGACTACGCCACTGCACTCCAGCCTGGAGGACAGAGTGAGACTCCGTCTCAAAACAAAACAAAAGTGGGTGGCTCACCGGTCCGGAGGTTATGTCTTCGGTGTCTCAGCCCTAAAAGTCCAGTTCCCCCGTGCGGCCAGCTTTTCCACATAAGGTGTTTTTGATTTGATTACCGGAAAGGACTCTTGATTCTTCTCTTTTAAACTCAATACCATAGGGGAAATGAATTTTAAAATATTGCCCCCGGAGGGGTTTTCTGTGGCTGGATTCCTGCGAGTTGCTTTCAGTCATTCAGGGAAACAGAAACACGTTTTCCAACATGTAGAACTGCTTTTTAACTGGAGGAAAAATACTTCACGAGGCTTAGCATATTGCTTGGATTCTACGTGCAGCGGGTTCTCTGCCTCCGTGAAGACAAGCTGGGCTGGGGAGGACAGTGTCGAGGAGGGATGACCCCACCCAGCTCCAGGCAATGTTCTCCCGAGACCCCAAGAACTCTGGGTGTCAGAGGGCAAAGGAACTACCTGCATTCCACGGCTGCTGACTTCTCAGGGCTGCAAGCAGCACAGAATTTTATCCTTACGTCCTGAGTCGGTGTAAGTCTGCAGAAGAGGAAGCACGGGAGAAATCCACGTAACCTTTGCTTTCTTTTTAAGGGAAGCGGTTCGGCTGTGAACTTGGAACCCTCAGCTCCGGGTGTTCTCAGCAGAAGGGCAGCTGGAAGGGACACAGTGGGGCAGGCTTTGGGGTTGCTCTCTGTTCTGCCCCGAGGCCGGGGACGCAGGGCAGCCCACGCCTCCGTGGGCTCCATTCTGTAGCATTGCCAGCGTTCTCTTTACGTCTCTAACAATCCTTTGCTTTTCGTCACTCACGTGAAAAATGTGAACTGTTCCGGCTCTGTCTTCGTTTTTATTTTTAAGCCATTGTTCCCCTCCTGAACGGTTGCCTCTTATTTAATGCTTTCAAGTTGGACTGTTGTTCAATAAACCACAGAAATGCATTAGCTCCTCATTGATTTGTCGGCCGCGTGTCCGTCTGGACTGCAGTTTGTCTGAACCCCTTGATCCTGGGAGTGCAGGGAGGTTTTTTATTATTATTATTTTTATTTTTGTTGTGGTCCTTGTTTCAAGCAACTTTTTCCAGGGCACCCATGGTCAGTTCTGTGCTCCTCTTTCTTGTCTGTAAATCCTCAAGTTATGATGTACTTTCGGGTGTTTTGGCATCAAAATTTCTGAGTGAATAAAGCCGGCAGCTGGTGAAAGTGTTCCCCGGGAGCAGAGATTTTTGCCGGTTCCTTCACTTAGTGGATAGTTGTATAAACGGAGGCCCCATGGACGAGGCAGCCTGGATGGATCCGGATGGCATCAGCGCCTTGCCTCTCCCCCCAGCCTCCTTATCTCCCCTCTCTTCCTGTCTTTCTCACCTCCTCTCACATTGTCTCTTCCTTCCCTCCTCCTTCCGTCCAACCCTCCGTCTCTTCTTCAGCCAACCAATCCTTCCTTCCTTCCTTCCCTCCCATCCTTCTCTCTCCTTCTCTCCCTTCCTTCCCTCCCTTCCCTTCCCTTCCTTTTCCTTCCCTTCCTTTCTTCCTTGTGTCCCTTCTCTGCCTTCCTTCTCTCCCTCCCTTCCCTTTCTTTCCTTCTCTCCCTCCCTTTCCTTCCTTCCCTCCCTTTCCTTCTTTCCTTCTCTCCCTTCCTTCCTTCTCTCCCTTCCCTCCCTCCCCTCCCTCTCTGCCTCCCTTTCCTCCCCTCCCTCCTTCCCCCATCCCTCCCTCCCTCCTTCCCTCTCCTCCCTCCTTCCTTCCCTCTGTCCCTCCGTGTCTCCCTCCCTTCCTCCTTCCTTCCTTTCCTCCCTCCCTCTGTCCCTCCCTCCCTTTTCTCCCTCCCTCCCTTCCTCTTTCCTTTTGCTTCCATCCCTTTTTTCCTCCTTCCCTTTCTGCTTTCCTCCCTCCCTCCCTCTTTTCCTCCCTCCTGAGAAAACAATGGCCCCCGAGAAACACAGGAAGGCCGGGATGTGCACCTCTGCCCAGACTTGCCCTTTCCAAGTGCTGTTGGTTGACTGCCTGTCCTAGGGCATCATAAAAATGTCGAAATTTCTCTTTCTTGCACGTTTTGGGTTGAAAGGGGTTCATTTTCAGTCCTCATAACTAAGCATTTGCATCGTGATGTTCATTTAAGTGGGACATGTTTACACGTTTTTCCCATTAGGAGTAATTCTAGTCCTTGAGGGTTTCTTACAGAGACATTTCCCTAACCCCGACAGTTCTCACCCCAGCCTGTGTGGCACTCCTTCCGCACAGTGGTGGGATTTTTCGGTTCGGTTTTGTTTTCACGCTTGGATCTGGCTGTACAGCCCTAACTCTGAGATGGTTGTTCCCCCCCCCCCCCCTTTGCAGAATTGCCTGCTTCGAACTGTTTTCCTAGCAGGCCTCTGAAGGGTGAGGAAAACAGCTTGGGGAAAGTGAGAAAAAGGTTTCAGATGTTTTAGTAAAGAGGCAGCTGGTGGGAAGGAGCCGGTTGGGCTGTTTTTGGGGCACCGAAATCTCGGTGGTGACGTTTATTTGCTCGTGAGTGCAGAGGAGGCCCAGAGACCCGATTCCTGGCGCAGCCAGCTCCTGCTTTTGTTCCGACCATCTTCCTGCGCCTTGTTCGAGTCTCAGATGTGCTTGGGCAGCAGTTCTACTGTTTTCCCCACTGTGATCTCAGGCCCGCCGCCCCGTCCTTTCCCAGTGATTCCTGCTCCGTCAAATCGTGGGGCTCACCTGAGAGTTTTATAAAATGAACTCGCCATGCCCCTGCCTGGTGAACAGAGAATGCAAACTCTCACAGGACCGTCTGCAGCAGAACAGCAGTGTTTTGCTCATTTCTTCAGACGACGGAAACAGCAGGGTTTGGCTCATTTCTTCCAGATTTTCTCAAACTGCATGAATTCCTTTCTGAGCAACTTCTGGGAACCTTTCGGGTTTCAGGGCTTTGCAGCTGGGCTCCTTCCTAGCTGCGGCTGCCTGTCCTTTTGTGTTGCAATCAGATGCGGGAGGTCCTTGGCATGAGGACCCTGATGGTGTCAACTTGAAGGGGTCAGAGAGGAAATATTTTTGGCTCTGCGGACCATGCATTCTCTGTCTCTCAACAACTTAGTTTTGCCGTTGTGTCTAAAAGCATCCATTGCTGGGCGCGGTGGCTCACATCTGTCATCCCAGCACTTTGGGAGGCCGAGGCGGGTGGATCGCCTGAGGTCAGGAGTTCAAGACCAGCCTGGCCAACATGCTGAAACCCCATCTCTACTAAAAATACAAACATTAGCTGGGCATGGTGGTGGGCACCTGTAATCCCAGGTACTGAGGCTGAGGCAGGAGAATCGCGTGAACCAGGGAGGCGGAGGTTGTAGTGAGCTAAGATCGTGCCACTGCACTCCATCCTGGGCGACAAGAGCGAGACTCCGTGTATTCCACTCCCACTTCGTGGGCACTAAATTTTATATAAATGTTGTGTCAAGAAATATTATTGCTCTGTTGACTTCTTTTTTTCCCCCAACCATTAAGAAATTCAGAAAAAAAATTTATGAATGTAAACACTGCTCTTGGTAAGTGGGCCTTCCAAAAATAACGGCTGGAGTTTGTTGAAACTACTTTTTTTTTTTTTGCCACTTTTTCCCTTTTTTTCTCGAGGCACCAATTGGAATCCACTTATTTGTCCTGGTTTGAGAAACAGCTCAGATCGAACACTCTGGGCTCTGTGTTTCTTTAGGTAACACGTGTGAGGTTTTTGTCACTGGAATTCAGTAATCTGTGTTAATATTATCACAAAAGAACAGGGGGGCATTTGTGTCTTCTCAGAATTGCTTATTAAAACAGCTGCATGGCCAGGTGCAGTGGCTCTCATGCCTGTGATCCCAGCACTTTGGGAGGCCGAGGCAGGCGGATCGCTTGAGCCCAGGAGTTTGAGACCAGCCTGGGCAACATGGCCAAACCTCATCCCTACTAAGAATACAAAAAATTAGCCAGGCATGGAGGCGCATGTCTGTATTCCCAGCTACTCAGGAGGCGAAGGTGGGAGGATCACTTGAGCTTGGGAGTTGGAGGCTGCAGTGAGCTGGGACCATACTGCTGCACTCCAGCCTGGAAAATAAAGCAAGAGATGCTGCCTCTAAAAATAATAATAATAATAATAAAAATTAGCCAAACATGGTGGCACACATGTGTGATCACAGCTACTTGGGAGACTGAGGTGGGAGGATTGCTGGAGCCCAGAAAGTAGAGGCTGCAGTGAGCTGAGATTGCATCACTGTAGTGCAGCCTGGGCAACAGAGTGAGACCCTGTCTCTAAATAAATAAATGAATGAGTTCACGATTAAGCAGAAGTTGTGCTTGTTCTGCCAGGATTTCAGTTGGGTTCTTTGTGCCCTAATTTACGTGAGCTCGTAGGTTGTGCGTTATCTTAGAGGGCTTGCATGAAAGAAAGACGGTAGCCTTTCTTTTCCCTGTTTTGGTAGCATTGCTGAGGTGGCTTTTGGCTGACGGGTGGACCCGTGGGTGCAGATGTTTTGATGCAGAAGGAATGATTGCCTTTTCACATTCAGGTTCCAACTGGCTTTTAGGTTGTGCGTTCTTACCCTGGGGTGTTCGAGGTCACTGGACTCCTATTTTATTTGTGTTTAACTGGAAAGGCAGGAACTCTGAGGACGTATCAAATAGGCAGTTACTGCAGGCTTTCTAGAATTTAAATTGCTTCCAAAACTGGATCCACAAGCTAAGAATTACGTTTAGGTTTTAAAAGGTGTTGGTTTGCTTCTTACATGTTTAAGTTCTTGGCGGAAAGAAATCCAAAGAATAATAAAGTTTCATGATACAAAAATGGTATGAGACCGGGCACAATGGCTCACACCTGTCATCCCAGCACTTTGGGAGGCTGAGGCAGGAGGATGATTTTTGAACCTGAGTTTGAGATCAGCCTGGGCAAACAGCGAGATCCTGTGCCTACAAAAATAAAATAAAAATAGGCTGGGTGTGGTGGCTCATGCTTGTAATACCTGCACTTTGGGAGGCTAAGTCAGTAGGATCACTTGAACACAGGGGTTTGAGACCAGCGTGGTCAACATACTGAGACCTTGTCTCTAGTAACAATAAAAAAATTAGCTGGATCATAAGGTGTGCATTTGAAGTCCCAGTTACACAGGAGGCTGAGGTGGGAGGATCACTTGAGCCAGGGAGTTGGAGGCTGCAGTGAAATGTGATAGCACCACTGCACTCCAGCCTGTGCAACAAGGAGAGAGATGCTGTCTCTAAAAAAAAAAAAAAAAAAAAAGCCAGACGTGGTGGCACACGTGTGTGGTCACAGCTACTTGGGAGGCTGAGGCTGAAGGATCGCTTGAGCCCAAGGAGGCTGAGGCTGCCATAAGCTACGATCATCCCACTGCACTCCAGGCTGGGCAATAGCCTGGGCGACTGTCTCAACCAAAATAAATTTAAAAAGATAGGAAGTTTCAGTATGAAAATCAGTGTCCCCCAGAACGTTCCATTTCTTCCCAGCTGGAGTTCTATGGGGAGCCGGCTCAGTGCAGTTTGCATGTACTCAGGAGGATGAGCCCTGCCATGGTGTCTGTTAGGGGACAGCCTGATCTCACCAACCCTCCTGAGCAGGCCTGGCCCTCCGAGTAATAACTGGGAACACTCGCCGCTTTGTGAGAGGACCTTGTGTGCTCACTGGAAGGTCATCTCTTCTGGTCGACGCTGCAGTATGGATTCCTTTTTTTTTTTTTAAGACAGAGTTTCACTCTTGTTGCCCAGGCTGGAGTGCAATGGCATGATCTCGGCTCACAGAAACCTCCGCCTCCTGGGTTCAAGCCATTCTCCTGTCTCAGCCTCCTGAGTAGCTGGGATTACAGGTGTCTGCCACCACAGCCAGCTAATTTTTATATTTTTCGTAGAGACGGGGTTTCAGCACATTGGTAAAGCTGGTCTCGAACTCCTGACCTCAGGTGATCCACCCGCCTCAGCCTCCCAAAGTGCTGGGATGACAGGCGTGAGCCACCGCGACCAGCCCAGTGTGGATACACCTTGAGCACATAACTGGAATCCTTTCCTTGGAAACTTGGAGCCCCTTGTGTCACGGTCATATAAACTGTTGAATTAAGAGGAGACACCATTAAATATGTCACAGCTGTCCTCGAAACTGGGACTTGTTTTGCTTTCTGCCTGGAAATGCGAGCTATCTTTATAGAATTATTTTATAGAAAATAATTGTATACATATATATGAGGTACAACGTGATGTTTTAATCCGAGTACACATTGTGCAATGATTAAATCAAGCTGGTTACCATATTATTAATCTAATTAACATATCAATAATCAAGCTAATAAACACATTAACATTCAAGCTAATTAACATATTAACAAGCTAATTAACATATTCACATAACCCTAACTCTAACCTATATCACCTCACCTAGTTTTTTTTGTGGTGAGAATATGTAAAATCTACTTTTAGTCATTTTGAAAGACGCAATGTATTATTATTAATGATAATCACTGTGTGGTGTGGTAGAACTTTGAATTTATTTCTTTAATCTAACTGGAAAAATTTAATTTTAATGTAATTTATTTTTTTTTTTGAGACAGTCTTACCCTATCACCCAGGCTGGAGTGCAGCATCATGTTCATAGCTCACGGCAGCCTCCAACTCCTGGCTCAGGTGACCCTCCCACCACAGCCTCCCAGGTAGCTGGGACTACAGGTGCACACCACCACACCTGGTTAATTTTTAAATTTTTTGTAGAGATGGTGTCTTGCTATGTTGCTCAGGCTGGTCTTGAATTCCTGGGCTGAAGCGATCCTCCTGCCTCAGCATCCCAAGTAGCTGGGACTGCAGGTGCATGCTACCATACCCAGCTAATTTTTTTTTTTTTTTTTTTTAAAGATGCGGTTTCATTATGTTGCCCAGGCTTGTCTCAAACTCCTGGCCTCCAGTGATCCTCCTTCCTCAGCCTTCCATAGCATTGTGATTCCAGACATAAGCCACCGCTCCTGGCCTCCCAACTGAAATTTTATGTTCTTTGACAAACACTTCAGCATTCTTCCCTGGCAACCACCATTGCACTCTCTGCGTTTATGCATTCAGCTTTTTAAGATTCTACGTATGAGATGATACAGTATTTGTCTCTCTGTGCCTGGTTCATTTCACTTCACATTGTATCTTCCAGTCCCATCCATGTTGCTGCAAATGGCAGGATTTCCTTTTTCATGGCTGCATACTATTCCATTGTGTGTCTATGCCACATTTGCTTGATACGCTCATCTGTTGATTGACACATGGGTTGATTCTATATCTTGGAAACTGTTAGTAGTGCTGCAGTGCACAGGGGGTGCAGGTATCCCATTGATGGGCTGATTTCCTTTCCTTTGGGTACACACCGAGCGGTGGGATGACTGGATCCTGGACAACATTCTTTCCTTTGGTGTTTCGCAGGCCCGTTTCTGGACTTTAGTGAACGTCTTCACTGTGTACATGGCGTCCGTCCCTTGGCCACATGCTTAGGGAACATCTTCGGTGTGTACATGGCGACGGTCCCATAGCCACATTCTTAGGGAATGTCTTCAGTGTGTGTACATGGTGGCAGTCCCTTTGCTGCATGCTTAGGGAACATCTACAGTGTGGTCCATTGGCCACATTCTTAGAGAACGTCTTCAGTGTGTACACTGTAGCTGTCCCTTGGCCACATTCTTAGGGAATGTCTTCAGTGTGTACATGGCGGCAGTCCCTTAGCCACATGCTTAGCGAACATCTTCAGTGTGCACAGGGCAGTGGTCCCTTGGGCCACAAGCTTAGGGAACGTCTTAAGTGCCGTCCCTTGGCCGTTTTCTTAGGGAATGTCTTCAGTGTGCACATGTGGCGGTCCCCTGGTCGCATTCTTATGGAATGTCTTCAGTGTGTACACGTGGTCCCTTATCCACATGCTTAGGGAATGTCTTCAGTGTGCACACGGCCACATTCTTACGGAATGTCGTCAGTGTGCACATGGTGGCGGTCCCTTGGCCACATTCTTAGGGAATGTCTTCGGTGTGTACATGGCGGCAGTCCCTTAGCCACAAGCTTAGGGATCATCTTCATTGTGCACAGTGCTAGAGTCCCTTGGTTGCATTCTTAGGGAACATCTTCAGTGTGTACATGGCTGCCGTCCCTTAGCCACATACTTAGGGAACGTCTTCAGTGTGCATACGGCAGCAGTCCCTTGGACGCATTCTTAGGGAAGATCTTTAGTGTGTACATGGCCGTGGTCCCTTACCCACATTCTTAGGGAACCTCTTCAGTGTGTACATGGCAGCGGTCCCTTAGCCCAAGGTTAGGGATCGTCTTCAATGTGCACAGGGCAGTGGTCCCTTGGGCCACAAGCTTAGGGAATGTCTTAAGTGTGTACACGGTGGCGGTCCCTTAGCCACATGCCTAGGAAACGTCTGCCATCTCTTGGCTGCATTCTTAGGGAACGTCTTCAGTGTGTACATGGCGGCGGTCCCTTAGCCACATTCTTAGGGAATGTCTTCAGTGTATACACGGTGGCAGTCCCTTTTCTGCATGCTTAGGGAACGTCTACAGTGTGGTCCATTGGCCACATTCTTAGAGAACGTCTTCAGTGTGTACACTGTGGCGGTCCCTTGGCCACATTCTTAGGGAATGTCTTCAGTGTGTACATGGCGGCAGTCCCTTAGCCACACGCTTAGAGAACATCTTCAGTGTGCACAGGGCAGTGGTCCCTTGGGCTACATGCTTAGGGAACGTCTTAAGTGCTGTCCCTTGGCCGTTTTCTTAGGGAATGTGTTCGGTGTGCACATGTGGCGGTCCCCTGGTCGCATTCTTACGGAATGTCTTCAGTGTGTACACGGTGGTCCCTTATCCACATGCTTAGGGAATGCCTTCAGTGTGCACATGGCCACATTCTTAGGGAATGTCATCAGTGTGCACATGGTGGTGGTCCCTTGGCCACATTCTTAGGGAATGTCTTCAGTGTGTACATGGTGGCAGTCCCTTAGCCACAAGCTTAGGGATCATCTTCAGTGTGCACAGTGCGGGAGTCCCTTGGGCCACATGCTCAGGGAATGTCTTCAGTGTGTACATGGTGGTGGTCCCATAGCCACATGCTTAGGGATCATCTTCAGTGTGCACAGGGTGGGAGTCCCTTGGGCCACATGCTTAGGGAACGTCTTCTGTGTGTACAGGGCAGCAGTCCTTTGGCTGCATTGTTAGCGAACATCTTCAGTATGTACATGGCTGTGGTCCCTTAGCCACAAGCTTAGGGAACATCTTTATTGTGCACACGGTGGTGGTCCCTTGGGCTACATGCTTAGGGAATGTCTTCAGTGTGTACACGGTGGCCATCCCTTGGCCCCATGCCTAGGGAACGTCTTCAGTGCCTTGCCTTGGCTGCGTTGTTAGGGAACGTCTTCAGTGCGTACATGGCAGTGGTCCCTTAGCCACAACCTTAGGGAACGTCTTCAGTGTGTACACGACAGCGGTCCCTTGGCTGCATTTTTAAAATTTTTTTATTTTGAGACAGAGTCTCACTCTGTCGCCCAGGCTGGAGTGCAGTGGCGAGATCTCGGCTCACTGCAAGCCCCGCCTCCCGGGTTAAAGCCACTCTCCTGCCTCAGCCTCCCGAGTAGCTGGGACTACAGGTGTCCGCCACCACGCCTGGCTAATTTTTTTGTAGATTTAGTAGAGACGGAGTTTCACTGTGTTAGCCTGGATGGTCTGGATCTCCTGACCTTGTGATCCGCCCGCCTCGGCCTCCCAAAGTGCTGGGATTACAGGCGTAAGCCACCGTTCCCGGCCCCTTGGCCACATTCTTAGGGAATGTCTTCAGTGTGGTCCCTTGGCTGCATGCTTAGGGAATGTTTTCAGTGCATACACGGTGGTGGTCCCTTGGCCACATTCTAAGGGAACATCTTCAGTGCTGATACAGTGGCGGTCCCTTGGCCCCATGCTTAGGGAACATCTTTACTGCCGTCCCTTGGCCCCATGCTTAGGAATGTCTTCTCTGTGAACACAGTGGCAGTCCGTTGGCCTCTTTCTTAGGGAACGTTTTCATTGTGTACACGGTAACGGTCCCTTGGCCTCATTCTTAGGGAAAGTCTTCAGTGTCTACACGGCAACAGTCCCTTGGCCACATTCTTAGGAAACGACTTCAATGTCTACAGGTTATCGATCCCTTGGCCGCATTCTTAGGGAACGTCTTCAGTGTGTACACCGTGGTGGTCCCTTGGCCATATTCTTAGGGAGCGTCTTCACTTCGTACATGGTGGTGGTCCCTGGGCCACATTCTAAGGGAACGTCGTCAGGGCCTACATAATGGTGGTCCCTTGGCCGCACGCTTGGGGAATGTCTTCAGTCACAGCCCTGGTTGGTCCCTTGGCCACATTCTTAGGGAATGTCTTCAGCGCGTACACGGTGGCAGTCCCCTGGCGTCATTCTTAGGGAATGTCTTCAGTGCGGTCCCTCAACCACATTCTTAGGGAATGTCTTCAGTGCGTACACTGTGGATGTCCCAGGGCCACATGCTTAGGGAATGTCTTCAGTGCTGTTTCTTGGCCACATTCTTAGGGACCTCTTCAATGTGTACACACTGGTGGTCCCTTGGCCGCATGCTTAGAGAACATCTTTAGTGCAGTCCCTTGGCCACATTCTTAGGGAACATCTTCAGTGTGTACACCGTGGCAGTCCCTTGGCCACATTCTTAGGGATCGTCTTCAGTGTGTACACCGTGGTGGTCCCTTGGCCGCATGCTTAGAGAACATCTTTAGTGCAGTCCCTTGGCCACATTCTTAGGGAACATCTTCAGTGCCTACACAGTGGCAGTCCCACGGCCACATTCTTAGGGAACGTCTTCAGTGTGATCCCTTGGCCACATTCTTAGAAAACGTCTTCAGTTCGTACAAGGTGACAGTCCGTTGCCCAGAATGTGTCCCTGCCACATTCTTCTGAGTGTCTGTGTCTGTGTCCTTTCCACCCTGTAAGCTGCTTTTGCTTCTTCATTGGGTGTCTCTGACTCTCATGTGGAATCCCTTTCCTCTGTCACCGCCCATCCCAGGCACAGTGAGAGACGCAGCCAGCCTGCTCCTCTCTGCACGTCACCATCTCAGACATTCTCCAGCCACCGTCCTGACCGCATTCATTCCTTCTCCTGCCCTGTCCGCATCCTTCTTCCCCTACACGCTTGATACCAAGAAATGGTCTGAATCACAGCCAAGGCTTCATTTGCTTTCTGGAACTGCACCTCCCCAGCCCCACCCAGATCAGAGATTCAGAACCTGAATCTTTGGATTTCTGGAGATGCCCCCATCCCAACAGAGACTTCTAGTGTGTTTCTTTATATCCGTGTAGACTTGGGAGGATGACAGGAGAGAAACCTTAGAAGGTGGTCTGTGCATTTCCCGGGCCCGGGGTGGAAGGGGCTTGTGTCCTGGCTGCCTCTGTGCACCTTTCATTCTTTTTTTTTTTTTTTTTTGAGACAGTCTTGCTCTGTCACCCTGTCACCCAGGCTGGAGTGCAGTGGAGGGATCTCGGCTCACTGTAACCCCTGCCTCCCAGGTTCGAGCAATTCTTCTGCCTCAGTCTCCTGAGTAGCTGGGAATACAGGTATGTGCCACCACGCCCGGCTAATTTTATATTTTTAGTAGAGACAGGTGTTCTTCATGTTGGTCAGGCTTGTCTCGAAGTTCTGACCTCAGGTGATCCATCCGCCTTGGCCTCCGAAAGTGTTAGGATAACAGGCGTGAGCCCACGCACCTGGCTATACCTTTCTTTCTTGATCCACCTGGTTTTAAACTCACAGATAAACTGTTTTCACCTGTGACAAATCAGTCATCCATCTTCCATGTTGTCTGGACTTTGTCCCTGTTATAATATTCCTGTCTCTTGTTCTGGTTTTTGGCATCTCACACATTGTCCCTGTTACAGTCCTGTCTCTTGTTTCTGGGGTTACCCCGTGTGGCGAGCTGACGGTGCCCCGTTCCTGAGGCTGGTGAGGATGCTGTGGGCACCTTAATCACGGCTGTGAACAAATTGGCTAGAGCTAGGTGCCATGGAGCTTTGCAGTGGACACTAAGTCATGGTACCCATTGTTTGATCAGTGATGGAGCCTGGTGTCTTAGTAGGTCTGGGGATTTCTGGAAGCACAGAGCAGGCAAGCACCTTCTACACTGGAAGGTATCCTTCTCACACTCACGTTGGCAACGTGAAGTCCTGCCTTTGGAAATCCCTGATTTCCTAAGACACTACCCTAACATTTTAAAGGACTTAAAAAAAAATTCAGTAAAATGTTCCCAATAGCAGCACATGTAGTGTTTTATTTATTTATTTATTTTTGAGATGATTTGCACTCTTGTCGCCCAGGCTGGAGTGCAGTGGTATGATCTGGGCTCACTGCAACCTCCGTCTCCCGGGTTCCAAGGATTCTCCCATCTCAGCCTGTAAGGTAGCTGAGATTATAGGCATGTGCCACCATGCTCAGCTGATTTTGTATTTTTAGTAGTGACAGGGTTTCACCATATTGGTCAGGGTAGTCTCGAACTCCTAGCCTCAAGTGATCCACCCATCATGGCCTCCCAAAGTGCTGGGATTGTGAATCACTGCTCCTGGCCTACTTGTTAATCCTTCAGGTTCAGGGGCACGTGTGCAGGTTCATTACACGGGTAAAGTGCATGTCCTGGGGGTTTAGTGTACAGATTAATTCATCAACCAGGTAGTAAGCCTACTACCACCTGATAGGTAGTTTTTGGATCCTCTCATTTGTCTCACCCTCCACCCTCCAGCAGGCCCCTGCAGCTGTTCCCTTCTTTATATCCACCAGTGCCCAATGTTTAGCTGTCACTTATCAGTGAGAACAGGTGGTATTTGGTTTTCTGTTCCTGTGTGAGTTTGCTAAGGATAATGGCCTCCACCTCCATGCATGTTCCTGCAAAGGGCATCATCCCATTTTTTTTTTTTTTTTTGAGACAGTTTCCTTCTTGTTGCCCAGGCTGGAGTGCAATGGTGTGATCTCGGCTCACCGCAACCACCAGCTCCCGGGTTCAAGCAGTTGTCCTGCCTCAGCCTTCTGAGTAGCTGAGATTACAGACACATGCCACCACGCCCAGCTAATTTTGTATTTTTAGTAGAGACGGGGTTTCTCCATGTTGGCCAGGCTGGTTTTGAACTTCTGACCTCAGTTAATCCGCCCTCCACTGCCTCCCAAAGTGCTGAGATTACAGGCGTGAGCCACCACACCCAACCAATCCCATTCTTTTTCATGGGTATGTAGTATTCCATAGTGTATCTGCTCCACCCTTTGTTTATCCAGTTTACATGGTGTTGTTTTGAGAAATGGATGAAACCATGTGCATAAAAACAGTGAATGCTTTCTATTGGAGTGGTGTTCCCCTTTCCGGGAAACTGTGGAGTCATTGCAATTGCAATTTCCTAGTAGATTTGATTGGTTAATAGCATTGGGAATTTTTGGGGTGCCTGATGCCCTATTGCAGATCTTTTTTCACAGTGTAGAAATCTCAACGTAAATGTCTTTTTTTTTTTTTTTTTTTTTTGAGATGGAGTTTTGCTCTTGTTGCCTAGGCTGCAGTGCAATGGCTCAATCTCGGCTCACTGCAGCCAACATCTCCCGGGTTTGAGCAATTCTTCTGCCTCAGTCTCCTGAGTAGCTGGGATTGCAGGTGCCTGCCACCACACCCGGCTAATTTTTGAATTTTTAGTAGAGAAGGGGTTTCAGCCCATTGGTCAGGCTGCTCTCGAACTCGTGACCTCAGGTGATCCACCCACCTCGGCCTCCCAAAGTGCTGGGATGACAGGCATGACCGCGCCCAGCCCAGTGTGGATACACCTTGAGCACATAACTGGAATCCTTTCCTTGGCAACTTGGAGCCCCTTGGGTCATGGTCATAGAAAGGGTGTTGAATTAAGAGGAAACACTGTTAAATATGTCACAGCTGTCCTCGAAACTGGGACTTGTTTTGTTTTCTGCCTGGAAATGCGAGTCATTTTTCTGGAAAATTCATTTTTCGTTAAAAAAAGTAATTGTATACACATATCTGAGGTACAACATGATGTTTTAATCCACATACACATCATGCAATGATTAAATCAAGCTAGTTACCATATTAACAATCACACTAACTAACATATTAATAATCAGGCTAATTAACATATTAACATTGAAGCTAATTAACATATTAACAATCAAGCTAATTTACATATTCACATAATTCTAACTCTAACCTATATCACCTCACCTACTTTTTTTTGTGGTGAGAATATGTAAAATCTACTTTTAGTCATTTTGAAGGATGTGATGTATTATTAACTATAATCACTGTGTGGTGTGATAGAACTTTGAATTTATTTGTTTTATCTAACTGAAAAAAATGAATTTTAATGTAATTTATATATTTTATGAGACAGCCTCACCCTATAGCCAGGCTGGAGTACAGCATCATGTTCATAGCTCTCGGCAGCCTCCAACTCGTGGCTCAGGTGACCCTCCCACCTCAGCGTCCCAGGTAGCTGGGACTACAGGTGCACACCACCACACCTGGTTAATTTTTAAATTTTTTGTAGAGATGGGGTGTTGCTATGTTGCTCAGGCTGGTGTTGAATTCCTGAGCTAAAGCGATCCTCCTGCCTCAGCCTCCCAAGTAGCTGGGACTACAGGTGCATGCCACCATATCTAGCTAATTTTTTCAGTTTTTTTTTTATTTGTTTAGAGATAGGGTTTCATTACGTTACCCAGGCTTGTCTAAGACTCCTGGCCTCCAGTGATCCTCCTTCCTCAGCCTTCCATAGCACAGTGATTCCAGACATGAGCCACAGCGCTCCTGCCTCCAACTGAAATTTTATGTTCTTTGACAAACACTTCAGCATTCTTCCTGGCAACCACCATTGTACTCTGTGCGTTTATGCGTTCAGCTTTTTAAGATTCTACATATGAGATGATACAGTATTTGTCTCTCTGTGTCTGGTTCATTTCACTTCTCATTGTATCTTCCAGTCCCATCCATGTTGCGCAAATGGCAGGATTTCCTTTTTCATGGCTGCATACTATTCCACTGTGTGTCTGTGCCACATTTGCTTGATGTACTCATCTGTTGATTGACACATGGGTTGATTCTATATCTTGGAACCTGAGTAGTGCTGCAGGGCACAGGGGATGCAGGTATCCCATTGATGGGCTGATTTCCTTTCCTTTGGGTACACACCCAGTGGTGGGATGTCTGGATCCTGCACACCATTCTTTCCTCTGATGTTTTGCAGGCCTATGGCTGGACCTTCGGAACGTCTTCACTATGTACAAGGTGGCGGTCCCTTGGCCACATTCTTAGGGAATGTCTTCAGCGTGTACACGGTGGCAGTCCCTTGGCCGCATGCTTAGGGGACGTCTTCAGTGCGGTCCCTTGGCCACAGGCCTAGGGAACGAGTCTTCAGTGCCGTCTCTTTGCTGCATTCTTAGGGAACGTCTTCAGTGTGTACACAGTGGTGGTCCCTTGGGCTCATTGTTAGGGAACGTCTTCAGTGTGTACATGGCAGCGGTCCCTTAGCCACATGCTTCGGAATGTCTTCAGTGTGTACATGGCGGAGGCCCCTTAGCCACGTGCCTAGGGAATGTCTTCAGTGCTGTCTTTTAGCGGCATTCTTAGGGAACGTCTTCAGTGTGTACATGGCGGTGGTCCCTGAGCCACATACTTAGGGAACGTCTTCAATGTGCAACGGCAGCGGTCACTTGGCCTTATTGCTAGGGAACTTCTTTGGTGTGTACATGGCGGTGGTCCCTTAGCCACAAGCTTAGGGAATGTCTTCAGTGAGTACATGGCAGCAGTCGTTTGGACCACATGCTTAGGGAATGTCTTCAGTGTGTACACGGTGGTGGTCCCTTGGCCCCATCCCTAGGGAAAGTCTTCAGTGCCGTCCTTTGGCTGCATTCTTAGGGTACGTCTTAAGTGTGTACATGGTGGTGGTCCCTTGGGCGCATTGTTAAGGAACTTCTTCAGTGTGTACATGGCGGTGGTCCCTTGGCCGCATACTTAGGGAACGTCTTCAGTGTGTACATGGCAGTAGTCCCGTGGCCGCGTTGTTAGGGAACCTCTTCAGTGCATACACAGTGGCGGTCCCTTGGCCACATTCTTAGAAAACGTCTTCAGTTCGTACACAGTGGCGGTCCCTTGGCCACATTCTTCTGAGTGTCCGTGTCTGTGTACTTTTCATCCTGTAAACTGCTTTTGTTTCTTCATTGGGTGTCTCTGACTCTTAGGTGGTACCCGTTTCCTCTGTCACCGACCATCCCAGGCACAGTGAGAGACGCAGCCAGCCTGCTCCTCTCTGCAAGTGGCCATCTCAGACATTCTCCAGCCACCGTCCTGACCGCATTCATTCCTTTCCCTGCCCGGTCCACATCCTTCTTCCCCTACACTCTTACTACCAAGAAATGGTCTGAATCACAGCCAAGGCTTCCTTTGCTTTCTGGAACTGCAGCTCCCCAGCCCCACCCAGATCACAGGTTCAGAACCTGAATCTTCGGATTTCTGGAGATGCCCCCATCGCATCAGAGACTTCTAGTGTGTTTCTTTATATTCGTGTAGACTTGGGAGGATGACAGGAGAGAAACCTTAGAAGGTGGCCTGTGCAGTTCCAGGGCCCAGGGTGGAAGGGGCTTCCATCCCTGGCTGCATTTGTGCACCTTTCATTCTTGGTCCAACTTTTTTTTTTTGTTTTTTTTTTTGAGACGGAGTCTTACTGTGTCGCCCAGGCTGGAGTGCAGTGGTGTGATCTCAGCTCACTGCAACCTCCCCGCCTCCTGGGTTCAAGCGATTCTCCTGAGTGGCTGGGAGTACAGGCATGCACCACCATGCCTGGCTAGTTTTATATTTTTAGTAGAGATGAGGTTTCTCCATGTTGGTCAGGCTGGTCTCAAACTCCTGACCTCAGGTGATCCATCCACCTTGGCCTCCCAAAGTGCTGGGATTACAGGTGTGAGCCACCACGTCCGGCTGCACTTTTTATTCTTGATCCACCTGGTTTGAAACTCACAGATAAACTGTTTCCACCTCTGACAAATGAGTCTTCCACCTTCCATGTCCTCTGGACTTTGTCCCTGTTACAATATTCCTGTCTCTTGTTCTGGTTTTTGGCATCTCACACATTGTCCCTGTTACAGTCCTGTCTCTTGTTTCTGGTGTCACCCGTGTGGCGAGCTGACTGTGCCGCGTGCCTGAGGCTGGTGAGGATGCTGTGGGCACCTTAATTACAGCTGTGAACAAACTGGCTGGAGCTAACTGCCACGGAGCTTTGCAGTGGACGCTAAGTCGTGGTACCCATTGTTTGATCAGTGACGGAGCCAGATGTCTTATTAGGTCTCGGGGATTTGTGGAAGCCCAGAGCAGGCATGCACCTTCTACGTAGAAAGGAATCCTTCTCACACTCAAGTTGGCGTGGTGAAGTCCTGCCTTTGGAAATCCCTGATTTCCTAAGACACTACCCTAACATTTTAAAGGGCTTAAAGAATTTCAATAAAATGTTCCCAGTAGCTGTTACATGTAGTCATGTAGCGTGTTTTTTTTTTGAGGTGGACTTTTGCTCTTGTCTCCCAGGCTGGAGTGCAATGGCAAGATCTTGGCTCGCTGCAACCTCCGTCTCCCGCGTTCAAGGGATTCTCCCACCTCAGCCTGTCAGGTAGCTGGGATTATAGGCGTGCGCTACCATGCCCTGCTACTTTTGTATTTTTAGTAGTGGTAGGGTTTCAGCATGTTGATCAGGGTAGTCTGGAACTCCTTGCCTCAGGTGATCCACCCGCCTTGGCCTCCCAAAGGACTGGGATTATGAATCACCGCACCCAGCCTACTTTTTTCACTTTGATTTCAGGTTGAGGGGGACGTGCGCAGGTAAATTGCATGTCCTGGGGGCTTAGTGAACAGATTATTTCATCATGCAGGTAGTAAGTCCAGTGCCACCTGATAGGTAGTTTTTGGATCCTCTGATTTCTCCCACCCTCCACCCTCCAGCAGGCTCCTGCAGCTGTTCCCTTCTTTGTATCCATGAGTACCCAATGTTTAGCTGCCGTTTATGAGTGAGAACAGGTGATATTTGGTTTTCTTTTCCTACGTGAGTTTGCTAAGGATAATGGCCTCCACCTCCATGCATGTTCCTGCAAAGGGCATCATCCCATTTTTTCTTTTTTTCTTTTTGTTTTGAGACTGGGTTTCCTTCTTGTTGCCCAGGCTGGAGTGCAGTGGTGTGATCTCAGCTCACCACAGCCTCCTGTTCCTGGGTTCAAGTGATTCTCCTGCCTCAGGCTACTGAGTAGTTGAGATTACAGGCGCATACCACCACGCTGGGCTAATTTTGTATTTTTAGTAGAGACGGGGCTTCTCCTTGTTGGCCAGTCTGGTCTTGAGCTACCGACCTCAGGTAATCTGCCTGCCTCGGCCTCCCAAAGTGCTGGGATTACAGGCATGAGCCGCCACGCCCAACCAATCCCATTCTTTTTCATGGGTCCATAGTATTCCATAGTGTATATGCTCCACCCTTTCTTTATCCAGTCTACATGGCGTCCTGTTGAGGAATGGATGTAACAGGCGTCGTGTTCAGGAATGGATGTAACAATGTGCATAAAAGCAGTGAATGTTTTCTATTGGAATGGCGTTTGCCTTTCTGGGAAACTGTGGAGTCATTCGAATTGCAATTTCCTGGTAGATTTGATTAGCTAAGAGCATTGGGAATTTTTGGGGTGCGTGATGCCCTGTTGCAGATCTTTTTTCACAGTGTAGAAATCTCAGCATGAATATGTCTGTTTTCTTTTCTTTTCTTTTCTCTCTCTCTCTCTTTTTTTTTTTTTTTTTTTTTTTTGCGATGGAGTTTTGCTCCTGTTTCCCAGGCTAGAGTGCAATGGCTGAATCTGGGCTCACTGCAGCCATCATCTCCTGGGTTCAAGCAATTCTCCTGCCTCAGCCTCTGGAGTAGCTGGGATTGTAAGTGCCTGCCCCTACACCCTGATTTTTTGTGTGTGTGTGTGTTTTTAGTAGAGACGGGGTTTCACCTGTTGGGCAGGCTGGTTTCGAACTCCTGGCCTCAAGTGATCCACCTGCCTCAGCCTCCCAAAGTGCTCGGATGACAGGTGTCAGCCACGGTGCCCGGCCGTCTGTTTTCATAGGAGGTGCTGGTCTCACCGTGGCTCTGTGCTGTGATGAAATGGCATTGCCAAAGTTTTACTCCTCACAGCTTGATTTTGTATGCTAAACAGGTCTTCTTTGGCGTGATTGAGGAGGGATGGGGAGACTTAAGGGAGCCATGTATTTAGAAAGCGATTAGATCCTGTTATGTCTTGGTAATTACTGCAGTTACACCACGCCATTGTTTCCGTGGCTCTCCTAGCTGGGTTCGTGGCTAGTCATGGAGGCTCCCTGAAGAGCCTCATTTTCCCACAGCTGTAGGAAGTGTGTGGTACACCCACAATGTCTTAGCTTTTGTATTAGGGAACGTCTTCAGTTTGTTCCCTTGGCCACATGCTTTGGGAATGTCTTCAGTGTGTACACAGTGGCGGTCCCTTAGCCACATTCTTAGGGAATGTCTTCAGTGTGTACATGGTGGCTGTCCCTGGGCCGCATGCTTAGGGAACGTCTTCAGTGAGGTACCTTGGCCATATGCCTAGGGAACGTCTTCGGTGCCATCCCCTGGCTGCATTCTTAGGGAACATATTCAGTGTTTACATGGCGGGGGTCCCTTAGCCCCATTCTTAGGGAATGTCTTAAGTATTTACACAGTGACAGTCTCTTGGCCTATGGTTAGGGAACATCTTCATTGTGCACATGGTGTCAGTCCCTTGCGCCACATGCTTAGGGAATTCTTCAGTGTGTACATGGTGGCCTTTCCTTGGCTGCATTTTTACAGAACGTCTCCAGTGTGTACATGTCAGCAGTCCCTTAGCCGTATGCTTAGGGAACGTCTTCAGTGTGTATAAAGTGGCGGTCCCTTGGCCACATGCCTAGGGAACGTCTTCAGTGCCGTCCCTTGGCTGCAGTCTTAGAGAACGTCTTCAGTGTGTACATGGCTGCCTTCCCTTAGCCACATACTTAGGGAACATCTTCAGTGTGCACACGGCAGCAGTCCCCTGGACACATACTTAGGGAACATCTTTAGTGTGTACATGGCGGCGGTCCCTTACCGACATTCTTCGGGAACATCTTCAGTGTGTATATGGCAGCAGTCCCTTAGCCACACACTTAGGGAACGTCTTCAGTGTGTGCACACATCAGCGGCCCTTGGCTGGATTGCTAGGGAACCTCTTCAGTGTGTACATGGCAGCGGTCCCTTAGCCCAAGCTTAGGGATCGTCTTCAATGTGCAAAGGGCAATGGTCCCTTGGGCCACGTGCTTAGGGAATGTCTTAAGTGTGTACACGGTGGCGGTCCCTTAGCCACATGCCTAGGAAACGTCTGCCATCTCTTGGCTGCATTCTTAGGGAACGTCTTCAGTGCCTACATGGCGGTGGTCCCTTAGCCACGTACTTAGGGAACATCTTCAGTGTGTACATGGCGGTGATCCCTTAGCCACATACTTAGAGAACGTCTCCAGTGTGTATAGGTGGCCGTCCCTTAGCCATATTCTTAGCGAGTGTCTTCAGTGTGTACACAGCGGTGGTCCTTTGGCCACATGCTTTCCGAACGTCTTCAGTGCATACAGTGGCAGTCCCTTGGACCCATTCTTAGAAAACGTCTTCAGTTCGTACTCGGTGGCGATCCCTTGGCCACGTTCTTCTGAGTGTCTGTGTCCTTTTCACCCTGTAAGCTGCTTTTTTTTCTTCATTGGGTGTCTCTGACTCTCATGTGCAATCCCTTTCCTCTGTCACCGCCTGTCCCAGGCACAGTGAGAGACGCAGCCAGCCTGCTCCTCTCTGCACGTCACCATCCCAGACATTCTTCAGCCACCGTCCTGACCGCATTCATTCCTTCTCTTTCCCTTGTCCACATCCTTCTTCCCCTACATGCTTGTTACCAAGAAATGGTCTGAATCACAGCACAGGCTTCCTTTGCTTTCTGGAACTGCAGCTCCCAGCCCCACCCAGATCAGAGGTTCAGAACCTGAATCTTCGGATTTCTGGAGATGCCCCCATCGCATCAGAGACCTCTAGTGTGTTTCTTTATATTCGTTTAGACTTGGGAGGATGACAGGAGAGCAACCTTAGAAGGTGGCCTGTGCAGTTCCAGGGCCCAGGGTGGAAGGGGCTTCCATTCATCACTGCCTTCGTGCACCTTTCATTCTTGATCCAACTGTTCTTGTTGTTGTTTTGAGACGGAGTCTTGCTGTGTCGCCCAGGCCGGAGTGCAGTGGTGTGATCTCAGCTCACTGCAACCTCCGCCTCCCATGTTCAAGCGATTCTCCTGCCACAGCCTTCCTGAGTAGGGAGCTGCTAAAATAAAATAACTTCAGTTGGGTAATTTATAAACTACAGACATTTATCACTCACAGTTCTGAAGGCCGGAGGTTCAAGATCATGGCAGATTCAGTGTGTGGTGGGGATGCACTCCCTGGTTCATAGACGACGCATTTTCTCTGCCTGCTCACATGGTGGAAAGGGCGAGGGAGCTCTCTGGGGCTCCTTTTATAAGGACAGTGATCCTATTCATGAGGCTTGATCCCCATGAAGTCATCACCTCCCAAGTCTCCCACCTCCTGACTCCATTGTCTTAGGGGTGAGGATTTCAATGCAGGAATTTGGGTGAGGAACACAGTCTTTCAGACTGTAGCAAATACCATTCTTTAAAAAAATGCAGTAATAGTTAAGCTTTTTTTTTTTTTTAATTTGATAAATTTTCCAACAAGGAGGAGGCAAAGAAACACTCCGTGTTTTGAAGGTTAATATTAGTGCTGTAAAATACACCTGGGACTTGGGCTTATAAAAAATTCCTGGTCATGGCAAAATATAGGTGGTTTGCAGTACCTGTGAAAGCCCACGTTTCCTGTTTCTGACATGTAACTTTTGTGGAAATTGCCTGAAAGTTGTTTGTAGTTACCCTTCAGTCCTGTGTCCAACCCAGCATGTCCGATACTATCTAACATTCTTTTTTTTTGAGATGGAGTTTTGCTCTTGTTGCCCAGGCTGCAGTACAGTGGCACGATCTTGGCTCGCTGCCACCTCCACCTCCCAGGTTCAAGTGATTCTCCTGTCTCAGCCTCCTGAGTAGCTGGGATTACTAAATTTTATATAAATGTTGTGTCAAGAAATATTATTGCTCTTTTGCCTTTTTTTCCCTTAACCGTTGAGAAATTCAGAAAAAAACATTTATGAACGTCAACACTGTTTTTGACAAGTAAACATTGTTCTTGGCAAGTGGGCCTTCCAAAAATAAGGGCTGGCGTTTGTAGAAACTGCTCTACTGTTTTTTTTTTTCTTGCTACTTTTTTCCTTTTTTTTTTTTTTTTTTTTTGAGGCACTAATTGGAATCCACTTACTCGTCCTGGGTGGAGAAACAGTTCAGATCTAACACTGGGGGCTCTGTGTTTCCTTAGGTAATACATATGAAGTTTTTGTCACTGTAATTCAGTAATCTGTGTTAATATTATCACAAAAGAGCAGAGTGGCATTTGTGTCTTGTCAGAATTGCTTATTAAAACAGCTGCATGGCCAGCCGCGGTGGCTCTCATGCCTGTGATCCCAGCACTTTGGGAGACCGAGGCCGGTGGATCGCTTGAGCCCAGGAGTTTGAGACCAGCCTGGGTAACATGGCCAAACCTCATCTCTACTAAAAATACAAAAAGCGAGAGCGTGCCTGTAGTCCCTGCTACTCAGGAGGCAGAGGTGGGAGGATCACTTGAGCGTGGGAGTTGGAGGCTGCAGTGAGCTGTGATCACAGCCTGGGAAACCAAGCGAGAAATGCTGTATCTAAAATTATAAAAATAAAAATTAGCCAAACATGGTGCCACGCGTGTGTGGTCACAGCTACCTGGGTGGCTGAGGTGGGAGGATCACTGGAGCCCACAAAGTCGAGGCTGCAGTGAGCTGAGATTGCACCATTGTTAGTCCAGCCTGGGCACCAGAGTGAGAGACACCCTGTCTCTAAATAAATAAATAAGTTCATGATTAAGCAGAAGTTGTGCTTGTTCTGCCGGGATTTCAGTTGGGTTCTTTGTGCCCTAATTTACGTGAGCTCGTAGGTTGTGCGTTATCTTAGAGGGCTGGCATTAAAGAAAGAGGGTAGCCTTTCTTTTCCCTGTTTTGGTAGCATTGCTGAGGTGGCTTTTGGCTGACGGGTGGACCTGTGGGTGCAGATGTTTTGATGCAGAAGGAATGATTGCCTTTTCACATTCAGGCTCCAACTGGCTTTTAGCTTGTGCATTCTTACCCTGGGGTGTTCGAGGTCACTGGACTCCTATTTTATTTGTGTTTAACTGGAAAGGCAGGAACTCTGAGAACGTATCAAATAGCCAGTTTACTGCAGGCTTTCTAGAATTTAAATCGCTTCCAAAACTGGATCCACAAGCTAGGAATTATGTTTAAGTTTTAAAAGGTGTTGGTTTGCTTCTTACATGTCTAAATTCTTGGGGGAAAATCTGCAAAGAATAATAAAGTTTCATGATTCAAAAATGGTATGAGGCCGGGCACAATGGCTCACACCTGTCATGCCAGCACTTTTGGAGGCTGAGGCAGGAGGATGATTTTTGAGCTCAGGAGTTTGAGATCAGCCTGGGCAAACAGCAAGGTCCTGTGCCTACAAAAATAAAATAAAAATAGGCTGGGTGCAGTGGCTCATGCTTATAATCCCAGCACTTTGGGAGGCTAAGTCAGTAGGATCACTTGAACTCAGGGGTTTGAGACCAGCCTGGTCAACATAGTGAGACCTTGTCTCTAGTAATAATAAAAAAATTAGTTGGATGTAACGTGTGCATTTGAAGTCGCAGTTACACAGGAGGCTGAGGTGGGAGGATCACTTGAGCCTGGGAGTTGGGGGCTGCAGTGAAACGTGATAGCACCACTGCACTCCAGCCTGTGCAACAAGGAGAGAGATGCTGTCTCTACAAAAAAAAAAAAAAAAGCCAGACGTGGTGGCACACGTGTGTGGTCACAGCTACTTGGGAGGCTGAGGCTGAAGGATCGCTTGAGCCCAAGGAGGTTGAGGCTGCAGTAAGCTACGATCATCCCACTGCACTCCAGTTTGGGCAATAGCCTTGGCGAGACCCTGTCTCAACCAAAATAAATTTAAAAAGATAGGAAATTTCAATATGAAAATCAGTGTACCCCAGAACGTTCCATTTCTTCCCAACTGGGCTGTTTTTGGAGTTCTGTGGGGAGCTGTCTCAGCGCACCTTGCATGTACTCGGGAGGATGAGCCCTGCCATAGTGTGTGTCAGGGGACAGCCTGATCTCACCAACCCTCCTGAGCAGGTCTGGCCCTCCGAGTAATAACTGGGAACACCCGCCGCTTTGTGAGAGGACCTCGTGTGATCACTGGAAGGTCATCTCTTCTGGTCCACGGTGCAGTGTGGATACTTTTTTTGTTTGTTTGTTTTTTTGAGAAGGATTATTGCTCTTTTTGCCCAGGCTGGAGTGCAATGGCATGATCTCGGCTCACTGCAACCTCCACCTCCTGGGTTCAAGCCATTCTTCTGTCTCAACCTCCTGAGTAGCTGGGATTACAGTCGCCTGCCACCACACTCGGCTAATTTTTGTATTTTTAGTGGAGACAGGGTTTCAGCATATTGGCCTTGCTGTTCTCGAACTCCTGACCTCAGGTGATCCACCTGCCTCAGCCTCCCAAAGTGCTGGGATGACAGGCGTGAGCCACCGTGCCCGGCCCAGTGTGGATACACCTTGAGCACATAACTGGAATCCTTTCCTTGGAAACTTGGAGCCCCTTGGAACATGGTCATATAAACTGTATTGAATTAAGAGGAGACACCATTAAATATGTCACAGCTGTCCTCAAAACTGGGTCTTGTTTTGCTTTCTGCCTGGAAATGGGAGTCACTTTTATAGAAAATTTATTGTTCATTAACAAAAAATAATTGTATGTGTATATATATATATATATATATATATATATATATATACGTACTCTCTCTCTCTCTCTCTCTCTCTGGTACAATATGATGTTTTAATCCAAGTACACATTGTGCAATGATTAAACCAAGCTAGTTACCATATTAGCAATGAAGCTAATTAACATTAATAATTAAGTGAATTAACATATTAACCATTGACCTAATTAACATATTAACAATCAAGCTAATTAACATATTCACATAACCCTAACTCTAACCTATATCACCTCACTTAGTTCTTTTTGTGATGAGAATATGTAAAATCTACTTTTAGTCATTTTGAAAGACGCAATGTATTATTATTAACTATAATCACTGTGTGGTATGATAGAACTTTGAATTTATTTCTTTTATGTAACTGAAAAAATTTAATTTTAATGTAATTTATGTTTTTGAGACAGTCTCACCCCTCTATCACCCAGGCTGGAGTGCAGCGTCATGTTCATAGCTCATGGCAGCCTCCAACTCCTGGCACAGGTGACCCTCCCACCTGAGCCTCCCATGTAGCTGGGACTACAGGTGCACACCACCACACCTGGTTAATTTTTAAAGTTTTGTAGAAATGGGGTCTTGCTATGTTGCTCAGGCTGGTCTTGAATTCCTGGGCAGAAGTGATCCTTCTGCCTCAGCCTCCCAAGTAGCTGGGACTACAGGTGCATGCCACCATATCTAGCTAATTTTTTCATTTTTTTTTTATTTTTAGAGATGGGGTTTCATTATGTTGCCCAGGCTTCTCTCAAACTCCTGGCCTTCTGTGATCCTCCTTCCTCAGCCTTCCATAGCATTGTGATTCCACACATAAGCCACCTCTCCTGGCCTCCAACTGAAATTTTATGTTCTTTGCTAAACACTTCATGAAGCATTCTTCCCTGGCAACCACCATTGTACTCTGTGCGTTTATGCTTTCAGCTTTTTTAGATTCTACCTATGAGATGATACGGTATTTGTCTCCCTGTGCCTGGTTCATTTTGCTTCACATTGTATCTTTCAGTCCCACCCATGTTGCTGCAAATGGTAGGATTTCCTTTTTCATGGCTGCATACCATTCCATTGTGTGTCTATGCCACATTTGCTTGATGCACTCATCTGTTGATTGAACATGGGTTGATTCTATATCTTGGAAACTGTTAGTAGTGCTGCAGTGCACAGGGGGTGCAGGTATCCCATTGATGGGCTGATTTCCTTTCCTTTGGGTACACACCGAGCGGTGGGATGACTGGATCCTGCACACCATTCTTTGCTCTGATGTTTCGCAGGCCAATGGCTGGACCTTAGGGAACGTCTTCACTTTGTACAAGGCGGCGGTCCCTTGGCCACATTCTTAGGGAACGTCTGCAGTGTGTACACGGTGTCGGTCTCTTGACCACATGCTTAGGAAACATCTTCAGTGTGTAGCTGGCAGCAGTCCCTTAGCCACATTCTTCGGGAATGTCTTCAGTGTGTACACGGTGGCAGTCCCTTGGCCTAATTCTTCGGTAATGTCTTTAGTGTGTACATGGCGGCAGTCCCTTGGCCGCATTCTTAGGGAACGTCTTCAGTGTGCACACTGCGGTGGTCCCTTAGCCACAAGCTTAGGGAATGTCTTCAGTGTGTACGTGGTGGCGGTCCCTTGGCTACATGCTTACGGAACATATTCCCTGCCGTCTCTTGGCTGCTTTCTTAGGGAACGTCTTCAGTTTGTACGTTGTTGTGGTCCCTTAGCCAGAAGCTTAGGGAACGTCTTCAGTGTGCACACCGTGGCTGTCCCTTGGGCCACATGCTTAGGGAACGTCTTCAGTGTGTACATGGTGGCAGTCCCTTGGCCACATTCTTAGGGAACGTCTTCAGTGTGTACAGGGCGGCAGTCCCTTAACCACATGCTTAGGGGAACCATCTTCAGCATGTCCACGGTGGCGGTTCTTTTGCGGCATTCTTAGGGGATGTCTTCAGTGTGTACATGGCGGCTGTCCCTTAGCCACAGGCTTAGGGAACGTCTTCAGTGTTTACATGGTGGCGGTCCCTTGGCCACATGCCTAGGGAATGTCTTGAGTGCTGTCCCTTGGCCGCATCTTAGGGAATGTCTTCAGTGTGTAAATGGTAGCAGTCCCTTAGCCACACGCTTAGGGAACGTCTTCAGTGTGCACACAGCAGAGGTCCCTTGCGCCACATACTTAGGGAACGTCTTCAGTGTGTACATGGTGGTGGTCCCTTGGCCACATCCTTAGGGAACATCTTCAGTTTCTACACAGTGGCCATCCCGCTGCCACATTCTTAGGGAACGTCTTCAGTGCCTACATGGTGGTGGTCCCTTGGCCACATTCTTAGGGATCATCTTCAGTGTGGACCCTTGGCCACATTCTTAGAAAACGTCTTCAGTTCATACATGGGGACGATCCCTTGGCCACTTTCTTCTGAGTGTCTGTGTCATTTGCTCCCTGTAAGCTGCTTTTATTTCTTCATTGGATGTCTCTATCATGTGGAATCCCACTCATCTGTCACCACCCATCCCAGGCACAGTGAGAGACGCAGCCAGCCTGCTCCTCTCTGCACGTGGCCATCTCAGACATTCTCCAGCCACTGTCCTGACCCCATTCATTCCTTCTCCTGCACGGTCCACATCCTTCTTCCCCTACACCCTTGCTACCAAGAAATGGTCTGAATCACAGCCAAAGTTTCATTTGCTTTCTGGAACAGCAGCTCCCCAGCCGCACTCAGATCAGAGATTCAGAACCTGAATCTTCGGATTTCTGGAGATGCCCCCATCCCATCAGAGACTTCTAGTGTGTTTCTTTATATTCGTGTAGACTTGGGAGGATGACAGGAGAGAAACCTTAGAAGGTGGCCTGTGCAGTTCCAGGGCCCATGGTGGAAGGGGCTTGCATCCCTGGCTGCCTTTGTGCCCCTTTCATTCTTCATCCAGCTTTTTTTTTTTTTTTTTTGAAGAGGAGTCTTGCTGTGTCCCCCAGGCTGGAGTGCAGTGCTGTGATGTCAGCTCACTGCAACCTCCGCCTCCTGTGTTCAAGCCATTCTCCTGCCACAGCCTCCCGAGTAGCTGGGATTACAGGCACCTGCCACCACACATGGCTAATCTTTGTATTTTTAGTAGAGATGGGGTTTCATCATGTTGGCCAGGCTGGTCTTGAACTCCTGACCTCAGGTGATCCACGTGCCTCAGCCTCCCAAAGTGCTGGGATAACAGGCATGAGCCACTGCGCCCAGCCGCAGCCTTCATTCTTGATTCACCTGGTTACAAACTCGCAGATAAACTGTTTCTACCTGTGACAAATGAGTCATCCATCTTCCATGTGGTGTCGACTTTGTCCCTGTTATAATATTCCTGTCTCTTGTTCTGGTTTTTGGCGTCCTGCACATTGTCCCTGTTACAGTCGTGTCTCTTGTTTCTGGGGTCACCCCTGTGGTGAGCTGACTGTGCCCTGTTCCTGAGGCTGGTGAGGATGCTGTGGACACCTTAATCACGGCTGTGAACAAACTGGCTAGAGCTAGGCACCATGGAGCTTTGCAGTGGATGCTAAGTCGTGGTACCCATTCTTTGATCAGTGACGGAGCCAGGTGTCTTATTAACTTCCGGGGATTTGTGGAAGCCCAGAGCAGGCATGCACCTTCTACATTGAAAGGAATCCTTTTGACACTCAACGTTGGCGTCGTGAAGTCCTGCCTCTGGAAATCCCTGATTTCCTAAGACACTAATCTAACATTTTAAAAGAGTTAAAAAAAAAATCAGTAAAATGTTCCCCATAGAAGCATACAGTGTTTTGTGTGTGCTTTTTATTTTATTTTATTTTTTTTGAGACGAAGTTTTGTTCTTGTCGCCAAGGCTGGAGTGCAGTAGCACAATCTCGGCTCGCTGCAACCTCCGTCTCCAGGGTTCACGGGAATCTCCCGCATCAGCCTGTCACGTAGCTGGGATTATAGGTGTGTGCCACCATGCCCGACTAATTTTGTATTTTTAGTAGTGACAGGGTTTCACCATGTTGGTCAGGGTGGTCTCGAACTCCTGGCCTCAAGTGATCCACCCGCCTTGCCCTCCCAAAGTGCTGGGATTAGGAATCACTGCTCCCGGCCTACTTGTTTTTACTTTTATTTCAGGTTCAGGGGCACATGCGCAGGTTCGTTACACGGGTAAATTGCATGTCCTGGGGGGTTTAGTGTAGAGATTATTTCATCAACCAGGTAATAAGCCTACTACCACCTGATAGGTAATTTTTCAATCCTCTCCTTTCTCCCACCCTCCACCTTCCAGCAGGCCCCGGAGTCTGATCCCTTCTTTATATCCACGGGTACCCAATGCTTACCTACCACTTATCAGTGAGAACAGGAGGTATTTTGTCTTCTGTTGCTGTGTAAGTTTGCTAAGGGTAATGGCCTCCACCTCCATGCAGGTTCCTGCAAAGAACATCATCCCGTTTTTGTTTTTTTTTTTGAGATGGGGTTTCCCTCTTGTTGCCCAGGCTGGAGTTCAATGGTGTGATCCTGGCTCACCGCAACCTCTGGCTCCCGGGTTCCAGTGATTCTCCTGCCTTAGCCTTCTGAGTAGCTGAGATTACAGGTGCATGCCACCACGCCCAGCTAATTTTGTATTTTTAGTAGAGACGGGGTTTCTCCATGTTGGACAGGCTGGTCTTGAACTCCGGACCTCAGGTAATCCACCCGCCTCGGCCTCCCAAATTGCTGAGATTACAGGCGTGAGCCACCGCGCCCAACCAATCCCATTCTTTTTCATGGGTGCATAGTATTCCATAGTGTATATGCTCCCACCTTTCTTTATCCAGTCTACATGACGTCGTTTTGAGGTATGGATGAAATGATTTGCATGAAAACAGTGAATGCTTTCTATTAGAATGGTGTTGGCCTTTCTGGGAAACTGTGGAGTCATTCCAATTGCAATTTCCTAGTAGATTTGATTGGTTAATAGAATTGGGAATTTTTGGGGTGCCTGATGCACACTATTGGAGATCTTTTTTCACAGTGTAGAAATCTCAACATGAATATGTCTTTTTTTTTTTTTTGAGACGGAGTTTCTCTCTTGTTGCCCAGGCCGGAGTGCAATAGCTCAATCTCGGCTCACTGCAGCCAGCATCTCCTGGGTTGAAGCAATTCTCCTGCCTCAGCCTCCTGAGTAGCTGGGATTACAGGTGCCTGCCACCACACCTGGCTAATTTTTGTATTTTTAGTAGACACAGCGTTTCAGCATATTGGTCAGGCTGGTCTTGAACTCCTGACCTCAGGTGATCCACCCGCCTCAGCCTCCCAAAGTGCTGGGATGACAGGCGTGAGTCACTGCGCCCGGCCCAGTGTGGATACACCTTGAGCACATAACTGGAATCCTTTCCTTGGAAACTTGGAACCCCTTGTGTCATGGTCATATAAACTGTGTTGAATTAAGAGGAGACACTGTTAAATATATCACAGCTGTCCTTGAAACTGGGACTTGTTTTGCTTTCTGCCTGGAAATGCGAGTCATTTTTATAGAAAATTTATTTTTCGTTAACAAAAAATAATTGTATACATATATATGGTACAATGTAATGTTTTAATCCAAGTACACATTGCGCAATGATTAAATCAAGCTAGTTACCATATTAACAATAAAGTTAATTAACATATTAAAATAAAGCTAATTAACATATTAACCAATCTAATTAACATATTAACAATCAAGCTAATTAACATATTCACATAATCCTAACTCTAACCTATATCACCTCACCTAGTTTTTTTGTGGTGAGAATATGTAAAATCTACTTTTAGTCATTTTGAAAGATGCGATGTATTATTATTAACTATCATCACTGGGTGGTGTGATAGAAGTTTGAATTTATTTCTTTTATCTAACTGAAAAAAATTAATTTTAATGTAATTTGTATATTTTTTGAGACAGTCTCACCCTATAGCCAGGCTGGAGTGCAGCATCATGTTCATAGCTCATGGCAGCCTCCAAGTCGTGGCTCAGGTGACCTTCCCACCTCAGCCTCCCAGGTAGCTGGGAGTACAGGTGCGCACCACCACACCTGGTTAATTTTTAAATTTTTTGTAGAGATGGTGTCTTGCTATGTTGCTCAGGCTGGTCTTGAATTCCTGGGCTGAAGCAATCCTCCTGCCTCAGCCTCCCATGTAGCTGGGACTACAGGTGCATGCCACCATCCCCAGCTAATTTTTTTCAGTTTTTTTTTTTTTAGAGATGGGGTTTCATTCTGTTGCCCAGGCTTATCTCAAACTCCTGGCCTCCAGTGATCCTCCTTCCTCAGCCTTCCATAGCATTGTGATTCCAGACATGAGCCACCGCTTTTGGCCAGCAACTGAAATTTTGTGTTCTTTGACAAACACTTCAGCATTCTTTGCTGGCAACAACCATTGTACCCTCTGCATTTATGTGTTCAGCTCTTTTATATTCTACATATGCGATGATATGGTATTTGTCTCACTGTGCCTGTTTCATTTCACTTCACCTTGTATCTTCCAGTCCCATCCATGTTGCTGCAAATGACAGGATTTCCTTTTTCATGGCTGCATACTATTCCATTGTGTGTCTATGCCACATTTGTTTGATGCACTCATGGGTTGATTGACACATGGGTTTATTCCGTCTCTTGGAAACTGAGTAGTGCTGCAGTGCACAGTGGGGCAGGTATCCCATTGATGGGTACACACCCAGTGGTGGGATGACTAGATCCTGTACACCATTCTTTCCTCTGATGTTTCGCAGGCCCCTTACTGGACCTTCGGAACGTCTTCACTGTGTACAAGGTGGTGGTCCCTTGGCCACATTCTTAGGGAACGTCTTCAATGTGTACATGACGGCAGTCCCTTGGCCACATGCTCAGGGAACATATTCAGTGTGTACTTGGCAGTGGTCCCTTAGCCACATTCTTAGGGAATGTCTTCTGCGCGTACACAGTGGCAGTCCGTTGGCCGCATGCGTAGGGAATGTCATCGGTGCGGTCCATTGGCCACATGCTTAGGGAACATCTTCAGTGTGTACATGGTGGTCTCTTGGCCATATTCTTCGGGAACGTCTTCACTGTGTACATGGCGGAGGTCCCTTGGGCGCATTGTTAGGGAACGTCTTCAGTGTGTACATGGCGGAGGTCCCTTATCCGCATTCATAGGGAATGTCTTCAATGTGTACACGGTGGCAGTCCCTTGACCACATGCCTAGGGAACGTCTTCAGTGCCGTCCCTTGGCTGCATTCTTAGGGAACATCTTCAGTGTGTACATGGTGGTGGTCCCTTAGCCACCTGCTTAGGGAACGTCTTCAATGTGCACATGGCAGCAGTCCCTTGGCCACATTTTTTGGGAACATCTTCAGTGTGTACATGGCGGCAGTCCCTTAGCCACATTCTTAGGGAATGTCTTCAGTGTGTACACGGCGGCAGTCCCTTGGCCGTATGCTTAGTGAACGTCTTCAGTGAGTACATGGCGGCGATCACTTAGTCACATGCTTAGTGAACATCTTCAGTGTGTATATGGCGGCAGTCCCTTAGCCCCATACTTAGGGAACGTCTTCAGTGTGTACATGGCAGTGGTGCCTAAGCCACATACTTAGGGAATGTCTTCAATGTGTACATGGCAGTGGTTTCTTAGCCACATGCCTAGGGAACGTCTTCAGTGTTGTCTTTTAGTTGCATTCTTAGGGAACGTCTTCAGTGTGTACACGGCAGCAGTCCCTTGGCCGCATTCTTAGGGAACCTTTTCAGTTCATACACAGTGGCGGTCCCTTGGCAACATTCTTCTGAGTGTCAGTGTCTGTCTGTGTCCTTTTCACCCTGTAAGCTGCTTTTGTTTCTTCACTGGGTGTCTCTGACTCTCATGTGGAATCCCATTTCTCTGTCACCGCCTGTCCCAGGCACAGTGAGAGACGCAGCCAGCCTGCTCCTCTCTGCACGTGGCCGTCTCAGACATTCTCCAGCCACCGTCCTGACCGCATTCATTCCTTCTCCTGCCCAGTCCGCATCCTTCTTCCCCTACACCCTTGCTACCAAGAAATGGTCTGAATCACAGCACAGGCTTCCTTTGCTTTCTGGAACTGCAGCTCCCAGCTCCACCCAGATCAGAGGTTCAGAACCTGAATCTTCAGATTTCTGGAGATGCCCCCATCGCATCAGAGACCTCTAGTGTGTTTCTTTATATTCGTTTACACTTGGGAGGATGACAGGAGAGAAACCTTTGAAGGTGGCCTGTGCAGTTCCAGGGCCCAGGGTGGAAGGGGCTTGCATCCCTGGCTGCCTTTGTGCACCTTTCATTCTTGATCCAACTTTTTTTTTTTTTAAAGATGGAGTCTTGCTGTATTGCCCAGGCTGGAGTGCCGTGGTGTGATCTTAGCTCACTGCACCCTCCGCCTCCCGGGTTCAAGCGATTCTCCTGCCACAGCCTCCTGAGTAGGGAGCTGCTAAAATAAAATACCTTCAGTTGGGTAATTTATAAACTACAGACATTTGTCACTCACAGTTCTAAAGGCTGGAGGTTTAAGATCGTGGCGGATTCAGTGTCTGGTGGGGACCCACTTCCTGGTTCATAGACGATGCATTTTCTCTGCGTGGAAGGGGCGAGGGAGCTCTCTGGGGTCCCTTTTATAAGGACACTGATCCCATTCATGAGGCTCGATCCCCATGACCTCATCACCTCCCAAGTCTCCCACCTCCTGACTCCATTGTCTTAGGGGTGAGGATTTCAATGCAGGAATTTGGGGGAGGAACACAAACTTTCAGACTATATATAGCAAATACCATTCTTTAAAAACATACAGTAATAGTTAAACTTTTTTTTTTTTTAATTTGGTAAATTTTCCAAGAAGGAGGAGACACAGAAACCCTCCTTGCTTTGAAGGTGAATGTTAGTGCTGTAAAATATACGTGGGACTTGGGTTTATAAAATCTTGGTTACGGTAAAATATAGGTGGTACGCAGAACCTGGGAAAGCCCACCTTTCCTTTTTCTGACATGTAACTTTTGTGGAAATTGCCTAAAATTGTTTATAGTTAGCTCTTCAGTCCTGTGTCCAACCCAGCATGTCCGATACTATCTAACATTCTTTTTTTTTGAGACAGAGTTTTGCTCTTATTGCCAAGCCTGGAGTACAGTGATGCGATCTTGGCTCGCTGCAACCTCCACCTCCCGGGTTCGAGCGATTCTCCTGTCTCAGCCTCCTGAGTAGTTTGGATTACTAAATTTTATATAAATGTTGTGTCAAGAAATAATATTGCTCTTTTGACTTTTTTTCCCTAAGCATTGAGAAATTCAGAAAAAACGTTTATAAACGTAAACACTGTTCTTGACAAGTGGGCCTTCCAAAAATAAGGGCTGGAGTTTGTTGAAACTGCTCTACTGTGTTTTATTTATTTATTTATTTTTTTGGTACTTTTTTCTTTTTTTTTTTGAGGCACTAATTGGAATGCATTTATTCGTCCTGGGTGGAGAAACAATTCAGATCTAACACTGGGGGCTCTGTGTTTCCTTAGGTAACGCATGTGAGGTTTTCGTCAGTGTAATTCGGTAATCTGTGTTAGTATTATCACAAAAGAGCAGGGGGGCATTTGTGTCTTCTCAGAATTGCTTATTAAAACAGCTGCATGGCCAGGCGTGGTGGCTCACGCCCGTAATCCCAGCACTTTAGGCCGGTGGATCGCTTGAGTACAGGAGATTGAGACCAGCCTGGGCAACATGGCCAAACTCCATCTCTACTAAAAATAGAAAAAATTAGTACGTGCTTGTATTCCCAGCTACTCAGGAGGCAGAGGTGGGAGGATCACTTGAGCGTGGGAGTTGGAGGCTGCAGTGAGCTGTGACCACAGCCTGGGCAACCAAGCGAGAGGTGCTGTGTCTAAAAATACAAACATAAAAATTAGCCAAACGTGGTGGCACGCGTGTGTGGTCACAGCTACTTGGGAGGCTGAGGCTGAAGGATCGCCTGAGCCCAAGGAGGTTGAGGCTGCAGTGAGCTAGCATCATGCCACTGCACTCCAGGTTGGGCAATCGCCTGGGTGTGACCCTGTCTCAACCACAATAAATTTAAAAAGATAGGAAATTTCAATATGAAAATCAGTGTCCCCCAGAACATTCCATTTCTTCCCAGCTGGGCTATTTTTGGAGTTCTATGGGGAGCTGTCTCAGTGCACCTTGCATGTACTCAGGAGGATGAGCCCTGCCATAGTGTGTGTTAGGGGACAGCCTGATCTCACCAACCCTCCTGAGCAGGCCTGGCCGTCTAAGTAATAACTGGTAACACTCGCCGCTTTGTGAGACGACCTCGTGCGATCATTTGAAGGTCGTCTCTTCTGGTCAGGGTACAGAGTGGACACATTTTTTTTTTTTTTTGAGACAGAGTTTCACTCTTGTTGCCCAGGCTGGAGTGCAGTGGTGCAATCTCAGCTCACTGCAACCTCCGCCTCCTGGGTTCAAGCCATTCTCCTGTCTCAGCCTCCTGAGTAGCTGACATTACAGGCGCCCGCCACCACACCCGGCTAATTTTTGTATTTTTAGTAGAGATGGGGTTTCAGCATATTGGTCAGGCCAGTCTGGAACTCCTGACCTCAGGTGATCCACCTGCCTCAGCCTCCCAAAGTGCTGGGATGACAGGCGTGAGCCACCGCGCCCGGCCCAGTGTGGATACACCTTGAGCACATAACTGGAATCCTTTCCTTGGAAACTTGGAACCCCTTGTGTCATGGTCGTGTAAACTGTGTTGAATTAAGAAGAGACACCATTAAATATGTCACAGCTGTCCTCAAAACTGGGACTTGTTTTGCTTTCTGCCTGGAAATGCGAGTCATTTTTATAGAAAATGTATTGTTCATTAACAAAAAATAATCGTATACATATATATGAGGTACGTGATGTTTTAATCCAAGTACACATTGTGCGGTGATTAAATCAAGCTAGATACTATATTAACAATCAAGTCAATTAACATATAATAATCAAGCTAATAAACACATTAACAATCAAGCTAATTAACATATTAACAAGCTAAGTAACATATTCACATAACCTTAACTCTAACCTATATCACCTCACCTACTTTTTTTTGTGGTGAGAATATGTAAAATCTACTTTTAGTCATTTTGAAAGATGCGATGTATTATTAACTATGATCACTGTGGTGTGATAGATCTTTGAATTTATTTCTTTTATCTAACTGAAAAAATTTAATTTTAATGTAATTTATATTTTTTTGAGACAGTCTCACCCTATCACCCACGGTGGAGTGCAGCGTCATGTTCGTAGCTCACTGCAGCCTCCAACTCCTGGCTCAGGTGACCCTCCTGAGCCTCCCAGGTAGCTGGGACTACAGGTGCACACCACCACACCTGGATAATTTTTAAATTTTTTATGTAGATGGGATCTTACTATGTTGCTCAGGCTGGTCTTGAATTCCTGGTCTGAAGTGATCCTCGTGCCTCAGCCTCCCAAGTAGCTGGGACTACAGGTGCCTGCCACCATACCCAGCTAATTTTTTTGTTTTTGTTTTTTTTTTAGAGATGGGGTTTCATTACGTTGCCCAGGCTTGTCTCAAACTTCTGGCCTCCAGTGGTCCTCCTTCCTCAGCCTTCCATAGCATTGTGATTCCGGACATGAGCCACCGCTCCTGGCCTCCAACTGAAATTTTATGTTCTTTGATAAACACTCCAGCATTCTTCCCTGGCAACCACCATTGTACTCTCTGCTTTTATGCATTCAACTTTTTAAGATTCTACATATGAGTTGATATGGTATTCTCTCTGTGCCTGGTTTATTTCACTTCACATTGTATTTTCCAGTCCCATCCATGTTGTTGCAAATGGCAGGATTTCCTTTTTCATGGCTGCATACTATTCCATTGTGTGTCTATGCCACATTTGCTTGAGGCACTCATGTGTTGATTGACACATGGGTTGATTCTATATCTTGGAAACTGTGAGTAGTGCTGCAGTGCACAGGGGGTGCAGGTATCCCGTTGATGGGCTGATTTCCTTTCCTTTGGGTACACACCTTATGGTGGAATAACTGGATCCTGCACATCATTCTTTCCTGTGATGTTTCACAGGCCCATGACTGAACCTTGGGGAATGTCTTTACTGTGTACAAGGTGGCGGTCCCTTGGTCATATTCTTTGGAACATCTTCAGTGTGTATACGGCGTTGGTTCCTTGGTCACATGCTTGGGAACATCTTCAGTGTGTACATGGCAGCAGTCCCTTAGCCACATTCTTAGGGAATGTCTTCAGTGTGTACACGGTGGCAGTCCCTTGGCTGCATGCTTAGGGAACGTCTTCAGTGCTGTTCCTTGGCCACATTCTTAGGGAATATCTTCAGTGTGTACATGTTTTGTGTACAGGGCGGTGGTCCCTTAGCCACAAGTTTAGGGAACGTCTTCAGTGTGCACGTGGCAGCTGTCCCTTGGGCCACATGCTTAGGGAATGTCTTCAGTGTGTACCCGTGGCGGTCCCTTGGCCTCATGCCTAGGGAATGTCTTCAGTGCCATCCCTTGGCTGCATTCTTAGGGAATGTCTTTAGTGCGTACATGGCTTCAGTGCGTACATGGCGGCGGCCCCTCAGCCACATATATAGCTAACATGTTCAGTGTGTACACTGCAACGGTCCCTTGGCCCCATTCTTTGGGAACATCTTCCTTGCGGTCCCTTGGCCGCTTTCTTAGGGAATGTCTTCAGTGCCCACACAGTGGCAGTCCCTTGTCCACATTCTTAGGGAACGTCTTCTTCTGTACATGGTGTCGATCCCTTGGCCACATTCTTAGGGAACATCTTCAGTGAGTACATGGCGGTGGTCCCTTGGCCACATTTTTAGGGAACTTCTTCAGTGTGTACATGGCTACCGTCCCTTAGCCCATGCTTAGGGAATGTCTTCAGTGTGTAAATGGTGGTGGTCCCTTAGCCGCATTCTTAGGGACCGTCTTCAGTGTGTACATGGCGGTGGTCTCTTGGCCTCATTCTTAGGGACCGTCTTCAGTGTGTACATGGCGGTGGTCCCTTAGCCACAAGCCTCGAGACCGTCTTCAGTGTGTACACAGCTGTGGTCCCTTGGGCCACATGCTTAGGGAATGTCTGCAGTGTGTACACGGTGGCGGTCCCTTGGCCATATTCTTAGGGAACGTCTTCAGTGTGGTCCCTTGGCCACATGCTTAGGGAATGTCTTCAGTGCCTACACAGCGGCAGTCCCCTGTCCACATTCTTAGGGAACGTCTTCAGTTTGTACATGGTGTGGGTCCCTTGGCCACATTCTTAGGGAACATTTTTAGTGTGTACATGGCAGCAGTCCCTTAGCCAGATTCTTAGGGAATGTCTTTAGTGTGTACATGGTGGTAGTCCCTTGGCCGCACGCTTCCGGAACGTCTTCAGTGCGGTCCCTTTGCCACGTTGTTCGGGAACATCTTCAGTGTGTACATGATGGCAGTCCCTTAGCCACAAACTTAGGGAATGTCTTTAGTGAATACACAGCAGCGGTCCCTTGGCTGCATTCTTAGGGAACGTCTTCAGTGAGGTCCCTTGACCACATTCTTAGGAAATGTGTTCAGTGTGTACATGGCGTCGGTCCCTTGGCCACATTCTTAGGGAACATCTTCAGTGTGTACATGGCGGAGTCCCTTAGCCACATGCTTAGGGAACGTCCTCAGTGTGTACACGGTGGCAGTCCCTTGGCCACATGCCTAGAGAACGTCTTCAGTGCTGTTCCTTTGCTGCATTCTTAGGGAATGTTTTCAGTGTGTACACGGTGGCAGTCCCTTGGCTGCATGCTTAGGGAACGTCTTCAGGGTGGTCCCTTGGCCACATTGTTAGGGAACATCTTCAGTGTGTACATGGCGGCGGTTCCTTAGCCATATGTTTAGGGAACATCTTCAGTGTGTACATGGCGGCAGTTCCTTAGCCATATGCTTAGGGAACATCTTCAGTGTGTACATGGCGGTGGTCCCTTAGCCACATTCTTAGGGAACGTCTTCATTGTGTACAGGGCAGCGGTCCCTTGGCCACATTCTTAGGGAAAGTCTTCAGTGTGCCCACGGCAGCGGTCCCTTGGGGGTGAGGATTTCAACGCAGGAATTTGGGGGAGGAACACAAACTTTCAGATTGTAGCAAATACCATTCTTTAAAAAAATACAGTAATGGTTAAGCTTTTTTTTTTCTTGATTGATAAATTTTCCAAGAAGGAGGAGGCAAAGAAACTCTCCTTGTTTTGAAGGTGAAGGTTAGTGCTGTGAAATACACATAGGACGTGTGCTTATATAAAAATCCTGGTCATGGCAAAATATAGGTGGTACGCAGTTCCTGGGAAAGCCCACCTTTCCTTTTTCTGACATGCAACTTTTTCGGAAATTGCCTAAAAGTTGTTTATAGCTAGCCCTTTTCGGCCCTGTGTCCAACCCAGCGTGTCGGGTACTATCTAATGTTCTTTGTTTTTGAGACGGAATTTCACTCTTGTTGCCCAGGCTGGAGTGCAGTGGTGCGATCTTGACTCACTGTAACCTCTACCTCCTGGGTTCAAGCAATTCCCCCGCCTCAGCCTCCTGAGTAGCTGGGATTACCGGTGTCCGCCACCAGGCCCAGCTAATTTTTGTATTTTTAGTAGAGACGAGGTTTCTCCATGTTGGCCAGGCTGGTCTCGAACTCCTGACCTCAGGTGATCTGCCCGCCTCGGCCTCCCAAAGTGCTGGGATTACAGGTGTGAGCTACTCCGCCCAGCCTAATTTTTTATTATTTTTAATTTTTAACATTTTTTTTTGGAGACTGGGTCTTGCTGTGTCCCACAGGCTAGAGTGCAGTGGCATGATCATGGCTCACTGCAGCTCTGACCTCCTGGACTCAAGCCATGCTCCCACCTCAGCCTCATGATAGCTGGGACTCCGGGTGTGTGCCATCATGCCCAGGCAAGTTTTTAAAAAAATTATTTGTAGAGATGGCGTCTCACTATGTTTCCCAGGTTCGTCTGGAACTCTGGGCCTCAATGGATCTTCCCACCTGGGCCTCCCAGAGTGCTGGGATTACAGGCATGGGGCACAGTGCCCGGTGCCTCATGTGTGTAATTGTTCAACAGCTAGAGAAACCCAAATACATACCCTCAGACCTGTCCCGTCTGCCGCCCAGGTCTCCTCACCTGCGTGGTTTGCTGTTGCCACTTGATTTAATGGAGGGCATAATGAATGACTCTTAAACACGGCCTCTAAGAGTCCTCGTAAGTGCCTTCCTCATTAAAATTCAAGAGGAATCAAATACCTGTTATTGAATACAAACGTTTAGAGGAGAAAGCCTGTGAGCTGAGAGTCACATCTTAAGAGGTGTGTGCTTGCAGAATTATCACATTTTCAATTTCATGTGTGAATAAATTGTTATATTTGGGATCACCAAGAAGGCAGAAACATGTATCAATGAAATTTAGTAGACGGCTAAAAACAAACAGTAGCAGTCTACTGAGGGGCTGTGGAATAAGCAGATTTTAGATTTTTAGAGGGAAAACGGTGATGGTAGGTTATTTCCCCAATGGCTTCCAGGCCTCCAACTCAGGCTTGGAATTGGCCATGGTCATTGGCCCTTTTTTTTTGTTTTTATTTTTTGAGACGGAGTCTCGCTCTGTGGCCCAGGCTGAAGTGCAGTGGCGTGATCTCGGCTCACTGCAAGCTCCGCCTCCCGGGTTAACGCCATTCTCCTGCCTCAGCCTCCTGAGTAGCTGGGACTACAGGCGCCCGCCACCATGCCCGGCTAATTTTTTGTATTTTTAGTAGAGATGGGGTTTCACTGTGTTGGCCAGGATGGTCTCGATCTCCTGACCTCGTGATCCGCCCGCCTTGGCCTCCCAAAGTGCTGGGATTACAGGCGTGAGCCACCGTGCCCGGCCCATTGGCTCTTTTTTTTACCATCTCATCTTCTCTCACACGAGTTATTCTCACTGTTGGAAAGAACTTGTCTTTAAAGCATTGCTTCCAGGTGAGTGTAACGGTGCCCAGCATGTGATACAAGTTAAAAATAAGAGCAGAGCCCAAATGCTGTCATTGCTTGATCCATCATTTCCCCTGTCATGCAGCTCATTTGAGTAACAGGGTCTCGTTTCGGGGTGCTGTGTCCGGAGAGGCGGAACTCCCCTTGGAGAATGGGTAGAGAATGTACATCGCTTGCCAAGTATGGTGGTTTTGCATGGTGCCTTGACTGGACTTGTTTGCCTTTGGTTTTCTGTAAGAATCTTAGGATATCTGCCCAGGAGTTAGACCCCTGGGCTAAAGTAAGGTTGAGGGCCAGCCATGGTGGCTGGTGCCTGTAATCCCTGGACTTTCGGAGGCTGATGTGGGAGAATCACTTGAGTCCAGGAGTTTAAGAGCAGCATGGGCAACGCAGTGAGACCCCCGTCTATATAAAATTTAAAAGAAAATTAGCTGGACGTGGTGGTGTGCATCTGCTCCCAGCTACTTTGGAGGCTGAGGTGGGAGGATCACTGGAGCCCAGGAGGTGGAGGCTGCAGTGAGCCATGATCACACCACTGCACTACAGCTTGGGTGACAGAGCCAGACCCTGTCTCTAAGAAACACAAATAAAAAGTAAAATGAGGTTGAGAAACTCCGCCTCCCTCTTGATTTCAAGGTAATACTCAGCTTCTAGACTGACACACACACAAGTCATTGTCTTATCATAGTGAGATGTGACGGAACACGCATGTGTCTGGTGACAGATGGTGCATTGAGGGGAACATTCCTTAAGCTGTGTTTCCTTGGGGAAAGAGGCAATAGCATTCTCTGTTAGTACACAACCCTTCAGTTTGTACAAATGTCTTCGGAAAGGGAATATTCCTGAGAGCTTCTATGTGGCAGTTAACAAGTCACACTTTTCATCTCAGATGTCTCAATTGCCAGAAGATGGTACTTGATTAGACTTCCTGGGGTTCTTGTTTCTAGGAAATCGTGGCTGGGTTTTTCTAGAAATAATGCAGTGATTTGGGGATATGTGGCACTGGGAAGGGTATGATCTCAGGCACAGGACTGCAAAGACACGTTGTTTACCGGCCAGCATGATAACTACGCGTGACGTTGATGGCCAGTGTGTTGCATACGTACTGGGCTTTATTATCCATACCTGGATGGAACTGAATATATATATATACACACACACATAGACACACATAATATGTATTATACAATGTCATTATATATCATCATCTATCATATATATTATAATATGTACAGTTGAGCTTTGAACAACAGAGGTGTAAACTCCATAGGTCCATTTATATGTGGATTTTCTGCCACCTCTGCCACCCCTGAGACAGCAAGAACAACCCTTTTTCTTCCTCCTCCTCCTCCTCAGCTTCTTCGGCGTGGAGACGATGAGGATGGAGACCTTTCGGATGATCCACTTCCACTCGATGAGTAGTACATATATTTTCTCTTCCTTAAGATTTTCTGAATAGCATTTTCTTTTCTCTAGCTTACTTTACTGTAAGAATGCAGTATATAATACATAGAAACACAAAATAAATACAAATATGTGTTGAGAATGTAGTATATAATATATATAAATACAAAATAACGTGTTGATTGACAGTGGCACGATCTCGGCTCACTGCAACCTCTGCCTTCTGGGTTCAAGCAATTCCTCTGCCTCAGCCTCCCAAATAGCTGGGCCTACAGGAGCACGCCACCACACCCAGCTAATTTTTTTTGTATTTTTAGTAGGGACGGAGTCTCACCATGTTGGCCAGGCTGGTCTTGAACTCCTGACCTCGTGATCCACCTGCCTCAGCCTCCCAAAGTGCTGAGATTACAGGCGTCAACCACTGTGCCCGGCCGTGTGAGTCTTTATGGTAGAACAATTTATATTCCTCTGGGTATATACCCAATAATGAGATTGTCAGTAGACTTTGAGTGAAGCCGATAGCTGTTCATAACGTGGGTGGGCCTTGCCTAATCAGTGGAAGGTCTTAAGAGGTAAAAAGAGTCCCACCTCCAAGGAAGAGGGAATTCTGTCTGGAATCCACCTTCAGACTTGAGCTGCGACATCATGTCTCCATGGGCATCTGGCCTGCTGGTCTACCCTGCACATTTTGGTTTTGCCCCTCCCCCAAATCTTGGGAGCCAGTTCTTTAAAATCTCTTTCTCTCTCTCTCTATATCCTACTGGTTGTTTCTCTGCAGAACTGCCACTCATGCAGACTCTGTGTCCACAGACGACATCATTGCAAAGCCACTAAGAGAGACATAGCATCCAGGGAATGGAAGGACCAGGTTCCTTTCAGACTTGAAGACACGTCAAAACACATTCCACCGCGTTGCCTTGGAGAACCCAGGGACCAGGCCTCTTCCCCTCCTGTCAAATAGTCCTTAGCCTTTGTTCTTCTTGCTCCTTGTGAATTTCACAGGCTTCCTTGACTTTGAATTCTGCTCCTTGGACGTCTTTGTTGGTGAACGTGATGAGATAGAATTTTGGAAAGCTCCGAGGTGTGATCATTGCACCCTGGGACTGACACGTGCTCCGTCTTCACTGAAGACAGCCGGAAGCCGTGGTGTTCCAGAACTTGAATGTGGCTGTGGAAACTAGAGTGTCCATGCGTCCTGGGCGGTAGCTACTGGTGCCGTCTGCGTCGTCTGTAGCTCCTCATTGCTGATTCTCATTCCTGGGCTGCCTCAGTCAGGACAGGGCTGGTTACAGCGTTGCTCTTCATGCTGTTCAAGTCAGGGTGATCTAGAGGGACAGAACGAATAGGACTGATGTGTATATGAAGGGGAGTTTACTAGGATAATTGACTCACACGATCACAAGGTGAAGTCCGACGATAGGCCGTCTGCAAGCTGAGGAGCCAGGAAGCCAGTCCGAGGCCCAAAACCTCAAAAGTAGGCAAGCCAAGAGTGCGGCCTTCAGTCCGTGGTCGAAGGTCCAGGAGCCCCTGGCAAATCACTGGTGTAGGTCCAACAGTCCAAAACCCAAAGACCCTGGGGTCTGATGTTCGAGGGCAGGAAGCATCCAGCATGGGACAAAGATGAAGGCTAGAGATCGCGCCACTGCACTCCAGCCTGGGTGACAGAGCGAGACTCCGTTTCAAAAAAAAAAAAAGAAAGAAAGAAAAAAATTTAAAAAGCAGAAATGGGCTGGATGCGGCATCTTCTGCTTGTAATCCCAGCATTTTGGGAGGCCAAGGTGGGTGGATTGCTTGAGCCTAGGAGTTCGAAACCAGCCTGGGCAACATACGGAGACCCTGTCTACAAAAAAACAGAAAAATTATCTGGGCATGGTGGTGCACACCTGTAGTCCCAGCTACTCAGGAGGCTGAGATGGGAGGGTTGGTTGAGCCTGGGAAGTTGAGGCTGTAGTGAGCCGTGATTGCATCTGGGCATGGTGGTGCACACCTGTAGTCCCAGCTACTCAGGAGGCTGAGATGGGAGGGTTGGTTGAGCCTGGGAAGTTGAGGCTGTAGTGAGCCGTGATTGCCCCACTGCACTCCAGCCTGGGTGAAAGACTGAGACCTTGTCTCAAAAAAAGAAAAAGAAAAAAGCAGAAATACAGCCAACAAATAAGAAGACAGACGCACCTCTCTTCTTTGTGTGGGTACAGCCGTTGGGAAACTTTGCTGACAGATGCTACTGACCTTGTTTTCCTTTCTGCATTCTGTTCATTTCAAAAGTGGGTAAATCAGAAGTGGGATTCACTGTGATCTTCAGTGACTCAATGCTGAATTCACAAGATTAATTGGAGAGTGTGAAGAATGCAGGGCATCCATGGACCCATTTTAATGAATTTTAGCATCTCTTGCATCCTTTTATCCTTGCATCCAGTACCGGTCCCCAGCCTTTTAGTAACCGGGCTGTGCAGCAGGAGGTGAGTAGCGTGTGAGTGAGCAAAGCTTCATCTGTGTTGACAGCTGCTCCCCATAGCTCATATTACCTCCTGAGCTCTGCCTCCTATGAGATCAGCAGTGGCATTAGAGTCTCATAGGAGCATGAACCCTACTGTGAACTGAGCATGTGAGGGACCTAGGTGGCGTGCTCCGTATGAAAATCTAATGCCTGATGATCTGTCACTGGCTCTCATCACCCACACGCAGATGGGACCGTCTAGTTGCAGGAAAACAAGCTCAGGGCTTCCACTGATTCTACACGATGGTGAGTTTCATAATTACTTCATTCTCTATTACAATGTAATAATAATAGAAATAAAGTGCACAATAAATAGAATGCACTTCAATCATCCCCAAACCATCCCCGACCCCACATCAGTGGAAGATGGTCTTCCGTGAAACCGGTTCCTGGTGCCAAAAAGCTTGAGGACCACTGGACAAAGGAACTTGTCAGAGTGTGGATTGAAGGTCTTTATTGATGCTTTGCTGTCACTCTTACTTTAAGATGAATGCATATATATATGTATATACATTCTGTAATGTGTGAATATATGAAGCTCCAGCTGCTCTCTCCCTCTCTTTCCTCTGCAGTCCAATTCTCGTAGATCAGTCTTTTCCTGAAATGAATGACCTCTTAAATTTTATTTTATGTTTTAAGCTTTTATGTTATTTTATTTTATTTTTAAGCTGTTTTTATTTTTTAAGCTTTTTTTTTTTTTGAGACAAAAAAGTCTCGCTCTTGTCACCCAGGCTGGAGTGCAATGGCACGATCTGAGCTCACTGCAACCTCCACCTCCTGGGTTCAAAAAATTCTCCTGCCCCAGCCTCCTGAGTAGCTGGGACTACAGGCGCCAGCCACCACGCTGGGCTAATTTTTGTGTTTTTAGTAGAGATGGGGTTTTACCATGTTGGCCAGGCTGGTCTTGAACTCCTGACATCATGATCCACCCACCTCGGCCTCTCAAAGTGTTGGGATTACAGGTGTGAGCCACCACAACCGGCCAGTTTGCAGGTCTTTATTGATGCTTTGCTGTCAATCTTACTTTAAGACGAATGCATATATATGTATGTGTATACATTCTGTAATGTGTGAATATATGAAGCTCCACCTGCTCTCTCCTTCCCTCTCCTCTGCAGTCCAGTACTCTCCTAGATCATTCTGTTCCTGAAATGAACGACCAGTTTTTTTTTTTTATTTTGAGATGGAGTCTTGCTCTGTCACCCAGGCTGGAGTGCAGTGGCGTGATCTTGGCTCACCGCAATGTCCGCCTCCTGGGTTCAAGCAATTCTCCTGCCTCAGCCTCCTGAGTAGCTTGGATTACAGGTGCCAGCCATCTCGCCTGGCTAATTTTTTAATTTTTAGTAGAGATGGGGTTTCACCATGTTGGTCAGGCTGGTCTCAAACTTCTGACCTCAGGTGATCCGCCCACCTTAGCCTCCCAAAGTGCTGGGATTACAGGCGTGAGCCACTGCACCTGGCCGGTTTGCAGTCTTTATTGATGCTTTGCTGTCAATCTTACTTTAAGATGAATGCATATATATATGTGTGTGTGTGTGTGTGTGTGTGTATACATTCTGTAATGTGTAACTATATGAAGCTCCAGCTGCTCTCTCCCTCCCTCTCCTCTGCAGTCCAATACTCCTAGATCATTCTATTCCTAAAATGAATGACTATTCAGTTTTTTGTTTTTTTTTTTTCTGAGATGGAGTCTTGCTCTGTCACCCAGGCTAGAGTGCAGTGGCATGATCTCGGCTCACTGCAATGTCCACCTCCCGGGTTCAAGCGATTCTCCTGCCTCAGCCTCCCAAAGTGCTGGGATTACAGGCATGAGCCACCGCGCCCGGCCAGAATTCAGTTTTTTTTTTTTCCCCGTGGTTATCCAATAGCACACAGGCTCGTGAAGCCTTCAAGGTGCTTCATCTGAGGTTCGCTTAGAATGGTTGCCACATATTGTTCTGCCGGTGAGTTTTCATGAATTGGACTTTGAAGGTTCTTAATTATGGTGGTTGAGTGACACGGTCTTTCTTCTATAAGAACCTAAGTTACACTGCGTATCAGGAAAATGTGTTTCTGGGACCAGCTTTGTTGGGTTTTTGGCTGCTGGTCATCTTCACTTTACTCTCCCAAATTTGAGGACTGTGACACACACTCTCTCTCTCTCTCTCTCTCTCAGGAAACAATGGTATATCAACAATGAAATGATGCTTTTTTTTCTTCTTCTTTTTTTTTTGAAACAGGGTCTTGCTCTGTCACCTAGGCTGGAGTGCACTGATATGAACATGGCTCACTGCAGCCTTGCTCTCCCAGGCTCGAGCAATCCTCCCACCTCAGCCTCCTGAGTAGCTGAGACCACATGGGCACACCATCACACCTGGATAATTTTTGTATTTTTAGTAGAGACGGGGTTTCACTATGTTGGTCAGGCTGGTCTTGAACTCCTGACCTAGTGATTTTTCTACCTTGGCCTCCCAAAGTGCTGGGATTACAGACATGAGCCACCAGACCCAGCTGAGCATCTTTTCAATATGAGCTTGTGGCCGGGCGCAGTGGCTCACGCCTGTAATCCCAGCACTTTGGGAGGCCAAGACGGGCGGATCACGAGGTCAGGAGATCGAGACCATCCTGGCTAACACGGTGAAACCCCATCTCTACTAAAAATGCAAAAAAAATTAGCCAGGTGTGGTGGCGGGCACCTGTAGTCCCAGCTACTCGGGAGGCTGAGGCAGGAGAATGGCGTGAACCCAGGAGGCAGAGCTTGCAGTGAGCCGAGATCGCACCGCTGCACTCCAGCCTGGGCAACAGAGCGAGACTCGGTCTCAAAAAAAGAGAAAGGATTCAAGGCAGTGTATACCAAACATGAAAGTAAAGTCCAGGAACCTCTTTGATGGAGGAGATGATGGTGCGGTCTGTAGCCTGTTCATGCCTATAATTGCAACACGTTGGGAGGCCAAGGTGGGAGGATCACTTGAGGCCAGGAGTTTGAGATCAGCTCGGCCAACATAGTGAGACCCCATCTCTACAAAAATAAAAATAAATTAGTGGGGCATGGTGGCACACACCTGTAGTTCCAGCTACTTGGGGGACTGAGGCAGGAGAATCACTTGAAAACAGGAGTTTGAGATCAGCCTGAGCGATGGAGCAAGACCCTGTCTCTACAAAAGATTAAAAAAAAAACTGGCAGATGTGCTGGCACGTGCCTGTAGTCCCAGCTGCCTAGGAGGCTGAGGCAGGAGGATTGCTTGAGTCTGGGAGTTTGAGGCTGCAGTGAGCTGTGTTTTCACCACTGCACTCCAGCCGGGGTGACAGAGCAAGACCCTATCAGTAATAATAATAATAATAATAATAATAATAATAATAATTAGTATGTTGCTGCAAAAGTAATTGCTGCTTTTGCCATTAACTTTTGCACCAACCTCATGATAAAACAACAAAAACTCAACACCTGTACCTGCCATGCCCTGAAGCTCATGACAGTAGACAAAACTCACTGTGTCTCCAGCCCTCAGTGTTAGATGAAGGGACCAGGGTGTAGGAAGATCAGCAGTTCAAACGGGAATCATAAAACACATAGTTTTTATTTTTTTAGTTTTGTTTTATTATTTATTTATTTATTTTTATTATTATTATTTTTCTGAGATGGAGTCTCCCTCTGTCACCCAGGCTGGAGTGCAGTGGTGTGATCTCGGCTCACTGCTACCTCTGCCTCCCGGGTTCAAGTGATTCTCCTGCCTCAGCTTCCCGAGTAGCTGGGATTACAGGTGCGTGCTACCATGCCCGGCTAATTTTTGTACTTTTAGTACAGACGGGGTTTCACCATGTTGATGGGGCTGGTCTCGAACTCCTGACCTCGTGATCCACCTGCCTCGGCCTCCCAAAGTGCTAGGATTACAGGCGTGAGCCACTGCGCCCAGCCCCCATGAAACATATAGATATTTTCAAAACAACTGTACTAGGATCAAGAAGGATAGGACTTTTGTTTTTCCTGTTTTTTAAGAATGAAATATCATATGGCGTAAGCATAGATTTATTTATTTACTTACTTATCTTTTCATTGATTTTTAGAGACAGGATCTTGCTCTGTTGCCCAGGCTGGAGTGCAGTAATGCAATCATAGCTCACTGCAGCCTCCAAGTCCTGGGCTCAAACAATCCTCCCATCTCAGCCTCCCACGTACCTGGGACTACACATGCCAGCCACCATGCCTGGCTAAGTTTTAAATTTCTTTGTAGAGATGGGGTCTTGCTATGTTGCCCAAGCTGATCTCAAACTCCTGGCCTCAAGTGATTGTCTCACCCTGACCTCCTAAAGTGTTGGGATTACAGGTGTGACCCACTGCTTCCTGCCTAGACTTTTTTTTTTTTTTCCAATTAAGGTTTTTACTTTGAGATCATTGTAGATTTATAAGCAGTTGTAGGAAATAATAGGAAAGAATCTTGTGTCTACTTCCCCCAGTGATAACATCTTGGAAAGCAATAATACCATGTCACAAGGAGGATATTCACATTCAGGCAATAATGCATTGATCTTATGTTTTACTCATATCCGTCTGGGTTTTTGTACCGAGTTCTGTGCAATTTCATAGCGCGTGCAGGTTTGTGAAGCCAGCATTGTCCTCAACACACACAGCATTTCTTTCACCAACAACCCCTCCTGTTTCTCTCTCTGCATCCTACCTCAACCTCCTCTCCCATCCTGAACCCCTGAGAATTACTAGTCTGTTCTCTATTTCTGTACCTTTTCTCATGTCAAGAATGTCATATAAATGGAGTCATACAGAGTGTAACCCCTTTCAAATCACGTGTGTCTTTTTTTACTTCACTCAATAGAATTCCCTGGAGAGCCATCCAAGTTGTTGCTAAGAACAATAAGGTGTTTCTTTTTAAATAACACCTGCAAAAAGTCTTTTATAAAATGTTGATGAAACTAAACGGTTTTTGATTCTAAACAAGGCAGCCATGCATGATTTTCTCGTATATCTTAGCATATGTGTGGGAGTGTATCTGTGCAAGTAATTCTTGGAAGTGGAATAGCTGAGCCAAAAAGAAAATGCATGTAAATTTTCTTTTCTTTATTTTAAAGAGACAGCGTCTTGCTCTGTCACCCAGGCTGGAGTGCAGTGGTGCAATCATAGCTCGCCGCAGCCTCTACCTCCTGGGCTCCAGTGATCCTCCCATTTCAGCCTCCAGGGTAGCTGGGACTACAGGCGAGCATCACCACATCTGGCGAATTTATTTTTATTTTTGGAGAGGTGGGGTCTTGCTATGTTGCCCAGGCTGGGCCTCGTGCTCCTAGCCTCCGCTGATCCTCCCAGCTTGGCCTCTCAAAGTGTTGGGATTACAGGCATAAGCTACCAGGCCTGGCTGCCTGTCACCTTTCAGGAGTCATTGTCAACTTATCTCCTAAGAAAATGCAGTCTTGGTGGGTACATTTGAACTGAGTATGTAAACTTCTAACTTCTCCAAGGCACACGCATTCTGGATAACAACCCTACTTTTTAACCTGTTCCATCTGATTGATGAAAGCTCACAATTGCTTTATTCATTATTTCATTGTCAGCGAGACTGAACTTTGTTTCATATGCTTATGTTTTATTTCATATCTCCAAATTGCATATTCATTTCCTTTACCCATTTGTGGAGGGACTGGGGTTTGGTTAGAAGAGCTCTTTATAGACCGGGCGCGGTGGCTCACACCTGTAATCCCAGCACTTTGGGAGGCCAAGGCGGGCGGATCACAAGGTCAGGAGATCGAGACCATCCTGGCTAACACGGTGAAACCCCGTCTCTACTAAAAATACAAAAAAATTAGCCGGGCGTAGTGGCGGGCGCCTGTAGTCCCAGCTACTCGGGAGGCTGAGACAGGAGAATGGCGTGAACCCGGGAGGTGGAGCTTGCAGTGAGCCGAGATCGCGCAACTGTACTCCAGCCTGGGCGACTGAGCGAGACTCCGTGTCAAAAAAAAAAAAAAAAAAAGAAGAGCTCTTTATAGACAAAAAAGTAATTCCTTTCTCTGTGGGCTGCCAATTTGTCATTTGCGTTTGGATGTTATTTGAGGCACTTTTGATTATATAGAGTTTAAACATTTTTATGAGGTCAGGTATATAGTTTTTCTTCTAAAACTTGTGCATTTTTTTTTTTTTAGAAAAGCCATCTTAAACATCAGATTACATGTATTTTTAACTTTTTATTGATACATAATGGTAGTACATGTTTATGGGGTGCCTGTGATATTCTGATAGATATGACTCTGATTTATGACTATTTGTACACATTTATGGTCCGATGATCAAATCAGGGTGTTTAGGGTATTCGTCACCCCCAACATTGATTATTTTTCTTTCCTTTTTTTTTTTTTTGAGGCAGAGTCTCCCTCTGTCACCCAGGCTGGAGTGCAGTGGTGTGATCTCAGCTCACTGCAACTTCTGCCTCTTGGGTTCAAATGATTCTGCTGTCTCAGCCTCCCAAGTAGCTGGGACTACAGGTGTCTGCCACCAAGCCCGGCTAATTTTTGTATTTTTGGTAGAGATGGGGTTTTACCATGTTGGCCAGGCTGGTTTCAAACTCCTGACCTCAGGTGATCTGCCCGCCTCGGCCTCCCGCAGTGCTGGGATTGTAGGCGTGAGCCACTGTGCGCAAGCCCATTGATTATTTTTCTTGTGCTGGGAACATTTCAAATCTTCTAGCTACTTTGAAACATACCATATATTCTTGTTGACTATCGTTGCTGTACTGTGCTATCAGACACGACGACTTAGTCCTTGGATCTAACTGTATGTCTGTACCCATTAACCAACTCCTCGTTATCCTCTCCACCTCCTTTGCAGCCTCTCGTAACTATCATTCTATTGCGATTATATCTTTGTTTGTTTTTGAGACAGGGTCTCACTCTGCTGCCTAGGCTGGAGTGCAGTGGCACAATCATAGCTCACTGCAGCCTCAAACTCCTGGGCTGAAACGATCCTCCCGTCTCAGCCCCCTGAGTAATTGGGACCGTAGGTACTCTCACAACACCTGACTAATTTTTTTGATTTTCGTGTAGAGATGGGGTCTTGCTATGTTGTCCACGCTGGTCTGGAACTCCTGGGCTCAAGTGATCCTTCCTTCTCAGCTTTCCAAATTGCTGGGATTACAGGCGTGGGCCACTGTGCCTGGCCTCTATTTTGGTTATATCTTAAGAAACAACTACGACAACCACCCCGTTTCCGTCTACTATCAGTACGATTCAATTTTTACGCACTTGAACCTTTGGACCACCTCTGGTTTCCTTCGTGGCGAGCAGTGAGCTATGTGTGCAGACACCTATTATTTTTGTAGCTTCCCCAAACCTTGGCTGCCACCGAGGTCAGCCTTCCAAGTTAGATTGTTAAAATTAGGACAGTGAGCTGAGAGCGTTCTAAACATAGCTCAGGGTCTGGAAGGGAACTTTCTCTCATCTCACCCTACCAACATCATGCATTTTGCCAACTGTGTAACCCTCACAGACGTCGGTGACCTTTCTCCTCACTTGAGTTGCATGGTTATCTACATACAAACCCTGCAGACCGCAGCTGTGCCTGGCCTCATTGAGCCATGAGGCTGCAAAGCTCCCCGAACTCAGGAGGAAAGAGGCAGCAGCATTTCCATGGGGCAAACGCTCAGTCTCCTTTTGGTTTTTGGCTCCACCTTTTATTGAAGTTCCGGGGTCCATGTATAGGATGTGCAGGTTTGTTACATTGATAAACATGCACCATGGTTCTCTGCTGCACAGATCAGTCCATCACCTAGGTATTAAGCTCAGCATCCATTAGCTATTCTTCCTGATGCTCTCCCTCCCCCACCCCACCCCTCAACTGGCACCGATGTGTGTTGTTCCCCTCCCTGTGTCCATGTATTCTCATCATTCAGCTCCCACTTAGAAGAGGCCGTGTTGAGTTTTCTGTTCCTGCGTTAGTTTGCTGAGGATAACGGCTTCCAGCTCCATCCATGTCCCTGCAAAGGACATGATCTTGTTCCTTTTTCATGGCTGCATAGTATTCCACAGTGTCTATGGACCACAGTTTCTTTATCCAGTCTATCGTTGATGGGCATTTGGGTGGATTCTATGTCTTTGCTATTGTGAATAGTGTCACTATCCTGGATAACCTGTGAGACATCCAGCAGCTGTCCAGACAGGAGCAGCTGGCATGGGGTGCCTGGTCACGGCTGGTGCAGCTGAGATTAAGTTGCAGGCAGAACTGAACCGAAACAGCACTTATTCTGTGATGTCAGAGACAGATGCACTGGCCATCTGTGAGTCCGTGATGAACACATGATGAAAAGATGATAAGGGGCCGGACCAGGCGCACTGGCTCACGCCTGTAATCGTAGCACTTTGGGAGGCTGAGGCGGGCAGATGACTTGAGGTCAGGAGTTCGAGACCAGCCTGGCCAACATGGTGAAATCCCGTCTCTACAAAAGTTACAAAAATTAGCTGGGCATGGTGGCACACGTCTGTAATCCCAGCTACTCAAGAGGCTGAGGCAGGAGAATTGCTTGAACCCGGGAGGCGGAGGTTGCAGTGAGAAGAGATCACGCCATTGCACTCCAGCCTGGCAACAGAGTGAGATTCCATGTCCAAAAAAAAAAGAAAAGAAATGAGGGAGACATTCTAGGTTATTGAGAGCGATGACATCTGTTTGCAGTTGTGCTTTAATGGGGGGCTGGGAGGGATTTTCAGTACAACAGAGCAAAGTCACGGAGACACAGTCGGGGAGGGAATGCACGTGGGTCATCCATCCTTCTAAGGAGCTCCCTCTCACCAGTGCTGGTGTGTCTTTTTTTTTTTGAGATGGAGTCTGGCTCTGTCACCCAGGCTGGAGTGCAGTGGCGCAATCTCGGCTCGCTGCCACCTCTGCCTCCCGGTTTCAAGTGACTCTCCTGCCTCAGCCTCCTGAGTAGTTGGGAGTACAGGCACCTGCCACCATACGTGACTAATTTTTTGTATTTTTAGTAGAGATGGGGTTTCACCATGCTGGCCAGGCTGATCTCGAACTCCTGACCTCATGATCTGGCCGCCTCACCTCCTAAAGTGCTGGGATTACTGGTGTGAGTCACCGTGCTCAGCCCCTGGTGTGAGTCACCGCGCCCAGCCCCTGGTATGTCTGTGTGCGTGTGTGTATTCAAGCCTCGGCTTGTGTGTATGTGTGTGTGTGTGTATGTGTGTTCATTGGGGTGTTACGGTTCAAATTAGGTTTCCATAAAAAGATTAATTGGAGTCTTAACCCCCAGTAGCCTGTGAATATGGCCTTATTTGATAGTAAGTTCATTGCAGATGATCAAGTTAAGCAAAGGCCACTAGGGTAGACCCGAATTCCACATGACTAGTGTCCTTATAAAAAGGGGGATATCGGCCAGGTGCGGTGGCTCATGCCGTTAATTCTAGCACTTTGGGAGGCTGATATGGTTTGGCTCAATGTCCCCACCCAAATCTCATGTCGAAGTGATCTCCACATGTCAAGGGAAAGACCTGATGGAGGTGACTGGATTATGGGGGCTGTTTCCCCCATGCTGTTCTCATGATAGTGAGGGACTTCTCACAAGATCTGATGGTAAAAGTGTGCGGTTTTCTTTGCTCTCTCTCTCTATCCTGCTGCCATGTGAGATGTGCCTCGCTTCCCCTTCTGCTGTGATTTTAAGTTTCCTGAGGGCTCCCTAGCCATGCAGACCTGTGACTCAACGCAACCTCTTTCCTTTATAAATTACCTACTCTCTGGTATGTCTTTTTTTTTTTTTCCTGCTTTTGTTTTTTCTTTCTTTTCTTTCTTTCTTTTTTAAATTATACTTTAAGTTCTGGGATACACGTACAGAACGTGCGGGTTTGTTACACAGGTATCCATGTGCCATGGTGGTTTGCTGCACCCATCAACCTGTCATCTACATTAGGTATTTCTCCTAATGCTGTCCCTCCCCTAGCCCCTCACCTCCTGACAGGCCCTGATGTGTGATGTTCCCCTCTCTGTGTCCATGTGTTCTCATTGTTCAACTCCCACTTATGAGTGAGAACATGTGGTGTTTGGTTTTCTGTTCCTGTGTTAGTTTGCTGAGAATGATGGTTTCCAGCTTCATCCATGTCCCTGCAAAGGACATGAACCCATCCTTTTTCGTGGCTGCATAGTATTCCATGGTATATGTGTGCCACATTTCCTTTATCCAGTCTATCATTGATGGACATTTGGGTTGGTTCCAAGTCTTTGCTATTGTGAACAGTGCCACAATAAACATATGTGTGCATGTGTCTTTATAGTAGAATGATTTATAATCCTTTGGATAGATACCTAGTAATGGAATTGCTGAGGCAAATGGTATTTCTAGTCGTAGATCCTTGAGGAATCACCACACTGTCTTCCACAATGGTTGAACTAATTTACACTCCCACCAACAGTGTAAAAGCCTTCCTATTTCTCCACATCCTCTCCAGCATCTGTTGTTTCCTGACTTTTTAATGATCGCCATTCTAACTGGCGTGAGTTGGTATCTCATTGTGGTTTTGATTTGCAGGAAATGCTCACTGTTTTTAGAAATAATTACAAGAGTCTCTGGGTCCCTGTAGAGATTTCCCAGGGCTCCCTATGTCTGCCTGCGTTTTGTGGCATTTCCCTCACTCACCATAAACTGAATTCCCTGTGTCTGTCCTCAGAGGCTGGGACATCTCTGACTGTATTAGTTTGCTCTCATGCTGCTGATAAACACAGACCTGAGACTGGGCAATTTATAAAGGAAAGAGGTTTAATGAACTCACAGTTCCACAAGGCTGGGGAAGCCTCACAATCATGGTGGAAGAGCAAAGGATGTCTTATCTTACATGGCAGCAGTCAAGAGAGGGCGTGTGCAGGGGAACTTCCCTTTATAAAGCCATCAGATCTCGTGAGACTTAACGTTCACGAGAACAGCATGGGAAAGACCTGCCCCTTTGATTCAATTACCTCCCACCAGGTCCCTCCCACAGTACGTGGGAATTATGGGAGCTACAATTCAAGATGAGATTTGGGTGGGGATGCAGCGGAACCATATCACTGACTGTGTCTCTGGGTCTCGATTTTGGCTCGCTCTAACCCACCTGAATGCAAAACCTATTTCAAGAATGGTGTCAGTACATCTTTCTTAAGAAAACATCAGAAAAGCAAGCTGGATGTTTTCAGGGGTGGGGGAAAAAGGAATCAGGGACTCTCGGTCATACCCTCTCAGGAATAACTTTTGGTTCCTTTTCTCCGGGCATCCCTTGGGCTCAGCACGGAGACCTAGAAAGGGGGTAACTCTGATATGAGTGGAACAGGCCGCGGGGTGCTGTTGCGGGAGTTAAACTCTGTCCAGGGCTGCCATGGACTGCTGAGCTCAGAGCTTGGAGGAGCAAAAAGCAGGCAGGCTCATATCATGTCCCCACTGTGCCTGCTGGGATGGGAACCAGTAGAAGCTGAGGGTCATTGGATGGAGAGGTCCCATCACGTACCCACCGGGGCTGTCCCACTGAGCAGCAGCAGGGGAATCCTCATTTCTTTTAAGGTGTTCATTCTCTTCCCCTCTCTCTCTTATTCACTTGTTTTGCTCTCTCTTTCTCTTTTTTGCTTCCCTTTGTCTTTTTCACTTCTCGGTCTCTCTCCTTTTCTCTTGTTCACTTTCTCTCTCTCTCTGTCCTTCAAGCTTTGAACTTATAAAGCTATAAGTGCTACTTCCCCAAAGGGCAGGGACCATGTAGAAGGGGTAAAGATCTTGAAAAAGGGGCCCTCTAACGTTTTCTTGCAGAACGAATTTTCTGTTTTAATTTTACGGTCCAGAAACAAGACTCAAACACTTAAACCTGTTGGCGTCGTTTTTCAAGCTTTGGGTCATTTTGTTAACGTCTCGCAAATCGGAACTGTTTAAGTGTAGGGTCATCCACGTGTTCATTTAGGTATGGAGATGTGATTCCCTATATGGCTGTCATTTTTCCCTTTAAACCAATTTTATTTCCATCTTTACTAACCAGGGCATTTTATTTCTGGGGGAGAGTTCATAGTTACTGACTTTAGATCTCATGGTTCTCAGTGCCTCCTCTCTTGATTTGGTTTTGCTTTGCAAGGTGGTTTTATAGCTTTTCACGAACATCAGCTACATGTCTAGTTATGACTGTTTTTTTTTTTTTTCCCTTGAAATCAGAACTTTTTTTTTTTTAAAAAGATGCATTCAAGAATTCCTAACATATAATCTAGACATCAGCTGGGCTCCTCTGATTGGACTGTTCATTTAGGGACTTGGGGTTCTACCAACTTTTTCACTGTTTCTTCCTACCATGGCCCTGATACTCCCTATTGCAACCTGTAAGGGCAATAAAGGCCAGTGGATGAGTCCATTCTGGCACTGCTATAAAGAAATCCTTGAGGCTGGGTAATTTATAAAGAAAACAGTTTTCATTGGCTCAGACTTCTGCAGGCTGTACGGGGAGCATGGCGGCTTCTGGTTGGTTTCTGTGGAGGCCTCAGGAACCTTACAATCACAGACGAAGGTGAAGGGAAAGCAGGCACGTCTGACGTGGTGGGAGCAGGAGCAAGAGAGAGAAGAGGTGCCACACACTTTTAAACAACCAGGTCTCGTACTAACTCACTCACTCACTTTCATGAAAATAGCACCAAGAGGATAATGCAAAACCATTCATGAGAACCCCACCCCCATGATCCAGTCATCTCCCATCAAGCCCCACCTCTAACACAGGGGATTACAATTCTGCATAAGATTGGGTGGGGACACACATCCAAACTATATCATCTAGTTTGAAATGCATATCCTCAGTTAGGACCCAGGGCCAGTGGTTTCCACTCGTGTCTCCAAGAGGCCATGTGGACTCTTCACTTCAACTCCGTAAAATGCAGAGAGAGTGAGCTGCTGATGGAATAAATCTGTTGGCAAAAACTGTCTGTCCAAACTGTGTCATCTAGTTTGAAATTCATATCCTCAGTGATGACCCAGGGCCAATGTTCCCACTCATGTCTCCAAGACGCTGTGTGGACGCTTCACTTCAACTCCACGAAATGCAGAGAGACCAGCTGATGGAATAAATCTATTGCAAAAAACTGTCTTGCGCTCTGCCTTAGAAAGGGCTAAGATATCCAGTGTCAACTTGGTTGTGAAACAGCCCCCCTCAGGGACAGGGATGAGGACCTGGGAAGTATTATTTGCATCTTTTCTTAGTGCCATTCAGGCTGCTACAACAAAAATACCATAGTCTGGGTGGATTATAAATTATAGATATTTATTGCTCACAGTTCTGGAGGTGGGAAGTCCAAGATCAAGGTGGGGGCAGATTCGGTGTCTGGTGAGAACCCACTTCCTGGTTCATAGATCGTGCCTTGTAGCTGTGTCCTCATATGGTGGAAGGGGACGAGGGAGCTCTCTGGGGTCCCTTTTATAAGGGCACACATCCCATTGATGGGGCCCCACCCTCACGACCTCATCACCTTCAAAGACCCCACCTCCTAACACCATCACCTTGAGGGCGAGGATTGAACGTTGGAATTTTGGGAAGACACACACATTCAGTCCATAGTCCATCTGTCTTGCCCTTTCAGGGAAGGGAGTGTCAACCTTTCATCTCTGATTGACTCATCAATGGATGGGTGAGCTCATTCATTCAGTCAATGAACATTTATGGGGTGCTTGTCTTATGCCTGGCACTTGGTCAGGCAGTGGTGTGCAGAGAGTCTACAGCAAGGTATCTGTCCTCAGTCATCATTGGCCTTATGTGGCAGGCAGGCTGGGTATCAGCCCGGAGAACCATGGAGGCCTATTGTGTTACTTGCCCCGTGTAGAATAGATGAAGGCTGCTTTCATAGCGTCACAAGCAGAAAGGTGCATGATTGGACCCCCTGTGTTTGAGACAAAAAAGTGGAATGAAAATGACCCTCCCATTGCAAACAGGGGACCCCACTGCACAGGGAACCTCTTCTACTGTGGGGTGACCTCCTGCACACATGTGAAATTAGAGAAATACAAGAAGTCAATGCATATTTCCTGGCCTCAACTTAAATTCGTTATATCCTACAGATTCATGAGCTGTGATAAAGATATTTTTTAAAAAAATCTAATGAAAATACCAGTGGGAAACACCAGTCTGATGTTAAATAACACAAACGATTGCCTCTTAAAAGTTACACGTTTATTAACTGTCAATTGTGACCGCACTAGGCAGAACTTTCTTGTCAAATTAGTATGAAATATCTTGTTTGTTTATGCAAATTATGTATATGTTTGGAAGGCTGTGTTGACTGAGAAAATGGTTAATTGTAAAAGGATAGTAATTGATGTCCACTTAGATTTAGAAAATACACAAAGCCACAGAGAAGGAAATTAAAATTATTCTTCTGTCCTCTCTCTGCAAAAATTTCAGCCATCACCTTAAAATATTTCCTCCGCTTTCTTCGGGGATTCCAATTATGTGTAGTATGAGGTTGTTTGATGTTGTCCACAACTCCTGGAAGCTCTATTTTTTTTTAACTCTTTTTTATTTTCTTTTATTTATTCATTTTGAGACAGGGTCTTGTTCTGTCACCCAGGCTGGAGTGCAGTGGTGCAATCATAGCTCACTGCAGCCTCGAGCTCCTGGGCTCGAGTGATCCTCCCACCTCAGCCTCCTGAGTAGTGGCAGATTCAGTGTCTGGTGGGGACCCACTTCCTGGTTCCTACATGGCTCCTTCTTGCTGTGACCTCACATGGTGGAAGGTGTGAGGGAGCTCTCTGGGGCCCCTTTTGTAAGGACACTCATCTCATGCTTCAGGTTCCATTCTCATGACCTCATGACTTCTCAAAAACCCCACCTCTCAACATCATCACCTTGGATTTTTTAAATATATATTAAAAATATAATTTTATATATTTTATATAATATATAAAATATACATATTTTGTATTTTTAAAATTTTATAAAATATAAAATTATATATTACATACAAATTTTATATATTTATTATATAAAATATATATTTTAATATTAATTATAATATGCATTTATTATATATAAGTATTGTAGAAAATGAATTTATCATATAAATATATAATATAAATTTATTATATATAAATGTTATATAATATAAATTTATTATATAAAGTTATATAACATAAATTTATTATATAAATGTTATATAACACAAATTTATTATGTAAATGTTATATAACAAATTTATTATGTAAATGTTATATAATATAAATTTATTATGTAAATGTTATATAATATAAATTTATTATATAAATGTTATATAATATAAATTTATTAGATATAAGTATATAATATAAATTTATTAGGTATAAGTATATAATATAAATTTATTAAATAAAATATATTTTTATATATTATACAATATATAAAATGTATGTATTTTATATATTTTAAACTTTTATAAAATATATTTTAACATTTATATAATTTTAACTTTATAAAATATATAAAATATATTTTATAAAATATATGTAAAATTTATATATGAAAAATTTTATATATATAAAAAACTTTTTTTTTGCTTAGAGTGCTGTGAACAGGTTTTCTGGGTAGCATGTATGCTATGAAATGGGGACGTTTGGCAGCCTCTGTTCTGGTCCATTGTGTGTTAACTGTGAAGTTTGCCTCTTTGCCTTGCTTTGAGATACAGAGGAGGACTGACTGTGTGCTCAAGATCACGAGGTCAGGAGTTCGAGACCAGCCTGACCAACATGGTGAAACTCCATCTCTACTAAAAATATCAAAAAAAAAACTAGCCGGGCGTGGTGGCGGACGCCTGTAATCCCAGCTACTTGGGAGCCTGAGGCAGGAGAATCACTTGAACCTGGGAGTGGGAGGTTGCAGTGAGCCGAGATTGTGGCATTGCACTCCAGCCTAGGCGACAAGAGCAAGACTCCATCTCCAAAAAAAAAAAAAAAAAAAAAAGAACAGGCTGTTGCCTGCTTTCTGTGCTTTTTGTTTTTGACAGTCAGAGCCGTGACATATTTCATCCGTGTAAAGACGAGAGCATGTGGCGGTCCTGACGTTATACAGATGGCCTTTCCCACTGCATACAATGCACCCCAAACCTGTTCCCTTGCCTTTTAACCAGGGACAAATGGAGGCTAGGTGGGTAAGGGGTGAAAGCGTGATGTGCAACGAGAACTGTGGGAAGTGAGCGTGATGGGGGACTCCGACTCCCCTCCTCTCTCTTGCATAATTGAGTCCTCAAGATCTCGTATCTGTAAAAGGAAGGTTGAGTTGGATCCTACGTTCCTGCCTGCAGTGCCATTCCGGAAACTTTTTGTCAAAACCTTCGCAGCCATAAATCCGTCAGAAGAGAAGAGACTTTTCATTCTCTATAGATTCACATTGTCTCAGCCTTGCCTCTGGTTTCTCTGATGGACACTGGGACTCGGAAACATGGCAGGCATGATGGGGTGGGAGATTCATCACCGTCTCTTTGGAGGCCCCCCTCTTCCAGCATCATCCTTTGCGATTGTCTTTGTAGGGTTATTTCTTCATTTTATTAGCAAGCAATGAGTCACCTTCGGTTCACATTGGCAGTCCACCTTGTATCTTGAGGGTAGATTCCTAGAGGTGATTTTGCTGGATCGAAGGATGCATCCATGTGTCATTGCATTGGATATTACTCAACTTACTCCCATAGGGTTTTTGCCATTTTGCCTTCCCGCCCACACTGTCTCTGAGTGCCTGATGTCCACAGCCTTATTAGAGAAGTTTGATGCCAGTGCTTTGGAATTTTTTCTCAATCTGATAGATAAGAAATAGTATTTCATACCATTTCACCCAGAAATCCCATTACTGTGTATAAACCCAAAGGATTATAAATCATTGTACTATAAAGACACATGCAAACGGATGTTTATTGCAGCACTATTTATAATAGTGAAGACTTGGAACCAACCCAAATGCCCATCAATGATAGACTGGAAAAAGAAAATGTGGCACATATACACCATGGGGCCGAGCGCGGTGGCTCATGCCTGTAATCCCAGCACTTTGGGAGGCCGAGGCGGGCGGATCACGAGGTCAGGAGATCGAGACCATCCTGGCTAACACAGTGAAACCCTGTCTCTACTAAAAATACAAAAACAAAATTAGCCGGGCGTGGTGGCGGGCGCCTGTAGTCCCAGCTACTCGGGAGGCTGAGGTGAGAGAATGGCGTGAACCCGGGAGGTGGAGCTTGCATTGAGCTGATATTGCGCCACTGCATTCCAGCCTGGGCGACAGAGCAAGACTCCATCTCAAAAAAGAAAAGATTAGAAAAATACACCATGGAATACTACGCAGCCATAAAAAGGATGAGTTCATGTCCTTTGCAGGGACATGGATGAAGCTGGAAGGCATCATTCTCAGCCTAATAACGCAGGAACAGAAAACCAAACACCACATGTTCTCACAAGTAGGAGCTGAACAGTGAGAACACAGGGACACAGGGAGGGGGACATCACACACCAGAGCCTGTTGGGGGCTGGGGAACAAGGAGAGGGAGAGCATTAGGACAAATACCTAATGCATGCAGGGCTTAAAAGCTAGATGATGGGTTGATAGGTGCAGCAAACCACCGCGGCACATGTATACCTATGTAACAAACCTGCACGTTCTACACATGTATCCCAGAACTTTAAAAAAAAAAGAAATAGTATTTCAGTATGGTCTGAATTAGGATGTCTGTTATTAGATATAAAGGAGAACATATGTGTTGAGGGCCATTTGAGCCTGTTCTGTATATAAACTCTTATTTTTGCCCTTTTCTTTGTAGCATGTTTGGGGTTTTTCTGGAGTTGAACTTTTTAGATATCTGAAAAATAGCTGTTAATATTTCTGATGGAAGTTGCAAATTTTCTTCCAGCTCATTATTTATTTTTTACTTTGCTTATGGAGGTTTGTTTTGTTTTTTACCATGTGATTTTTTTTTGAGATAGTGTCTTGTTCTGTCTGGAGTGCAGTGGCACGATCTTGGCTCACTGCAACCTCCATCCCTTGGGCTCAAGTGATCCTCCCATCTCAGCCTCCCAGCTTGCTGGAGCTACAGGCACGCACCGCCACACCCGGTTAATTTTTTAAATTTTTTGTAGAGATGAGGCCTCTCTCTGTTTCCCAGGCTGGTCCTGAGCTTTTGGCCTCAAGCGATAACCCCACCTCAGCCCTCAAAGTGCCAGGATTACAGGCATGAGCCACTGCCCGGCCTGTTTTTTAAACAAGTAGTTTTTTAAATAGTGAAATCTATCTAACCATCTTTCTGAATTTTCGTTTAGGAAGCATTTTCTTTCTGTGGAGGTTAAACTAATGATTCCTGCTTTCTTGCAATCTTCTCATGGTTTAACTTTGTTTTTGCCCTGGAGTTCACTCATGCATACTATGAGGTCTTGGCGCTAATTTTATCTGTTTCCTAATGTGGCTTCACGTGCCCCAACAGAGTTTATTAAAACGCCCATCTTTTGCCCCTTTTGTCGTGTACTCAATTTCCACATGCAGTTGGCCTATTTCTGGAAATTGTACCCTGTTCCTTCCTCCATTAATGCCTGTAGTACCTCCCGTTTAATTATAGAAGCTTCTCAAATGTTTTAATCTCCTACAGGGCCGTTGTGTTCTCAATCTTTGTACATACCAGAATTTTCCTCTTTGCCGCCTCATTTGGAATTTTTTCCCCACAGCAATTTTCGAATCGATTTGTCCAGTTTGCCTAAAAGAAATTCTGTGAACTATCTTTATTGGATCACATCAAATTTGCATATCGACCTGGGTCATTCTGACACCTTTAGGATTGTATCAGTTTAGATTTTTTTTCCCCCTCCAACTTCTATTTTATTTTTTAAATTAAAAAAAAATTTTTTTTTGAGACGGAGTCTGGCTCTGTCACCCAGGCTGGAGTGCACTGGCGTGATCTCAGCTTACTGCAAGCTCCACCTCCCGGGTTCAAGCGATCCTCCTGCCTCAGCCTCCCGAGTCGCTGGAATTACAGGTGCACGCACCACCACGCCCAGCTAAATTTTGTATTTTTAGTAGAGATGCGGTTTCACCATGTAGGCCAGGCTGGTCTTGAACTCCTGAGCTCGTGATCCACCCGTCTTGGCCTCCCAAAGTGCTGGGATGACAGGTGTGAGCCACCGCATCTGGCCTCAACTTCTATTTTAGATTCGGGGGTACATGTGCAGGTTTGTTGCCTGGGTATATTGTGTGATGTTGAGGTTTGGAGCACAAGGATCCCGTCACCCAGGTAGTCAGCATAGCACTCAATAGTTTTCCAACCCTTGCCCCATCCCTTCCTTGCCCCATTGAATTGCTCAGTGTTTATTGTTCCCATCTTTATGTCCATCTGTACTTGATGTTTACCTCCCAGTAAGAAGTGAGAACGTCTGATATTTAGTTTCCTGGTTCTGTGTTAATTTACATAGGCAAATGGCCTCCTCTTGCATCTATATTGCTGCAAAGGACATGATTTCATTCTTTTTAATGGGTGCATAGTATTCCATGGTATAGATGCACCATGTCTTCCTAAGAATTGAATTAACATTTGAGCCAGCAATCCCATTACTGGGTATCTACCCAAGGGAAAGTAAGTCATTCTACCAAAAAGACACACGTACTGTGTGTTCGTCGCAGCACTGTTCATAAAAGCAAACACATGGAATCAAACTTAGGTGTCTGTCAACTCTGGATTGGACAAAGTTTGGGTTTTTTTTGGTCTTTTTTTTTTTTGTGAGATGGAGTCTAGTTCTGTCGCCCAGGCTGGAGTGCAGTGGCACAATCTCGGCTCACTGCAAGCTCTACCTCCCAGGTTCACGCCATTCTCCTGCCTCAGCCTTCCAAGTAGCTGGGACTACAGGCGCCCGCCACCATGCCAGGCTAATTTTTTGTATTTTTAGTAGAGACCGGGTTTCACCGTGTTAGCCAGGATGGTGTTGATCTCCTGACCTCGTGATCCACCCGCCTCGGCCTCCCAAAGTGCTGGGATTACAGGCATGAGCCACCGTGCCCGGCCGTCTTTTTTTTTGTTTTGTTTTGAGACAGTCTTGCTCTGTCACCCAGGCTGGAGTGCAGTGGTATGACCAGAGCTCACTACAGCCTCAACCTCCCAGGCTTGCGTGATCCTCTGAACTCAGCCTCCCAGGTAGCTGGGATGACAGCCGTGTGCCACCATGCCTGGCTAATTTTTTTGCACCTTTTTTTTTTGTTTGTAGCAATGGGGCTTCACTATGTTGCCCAGGCTGGTCTTGAACTCCTGGGCTCAAGTGATCTGCCTGCCTTGGCTTTCCAAAGTGCTGGGATTACAGGCATGAGCCACTGTGCCTGACCCGTGATGGGCCAGAGATTTACTAGGGGAACTGTGTGGGAAGGGTCAAACAGGCGCTGGCAGAAGAGTGGAGGAAGGCTTTCCGGTGACGGTGTAGGTGCCTCACACCTGTGAAGAAAGAGACGGCGAGGAATTGGGTAGAAGGAGCGTCCAGCCAGTTCTCTGCTCATGCCGAGTCATTGGCTGTGAAAACCCAAAATCCTGAGGAAGCCCGATCTTGCGAAACATGTTCCCCATCTGCAGAGGCACCGGGTGGCTGGCGTCAGGCGATTGTTGCAACCTGTTGTGTGCGGGGGTGTCTGTGTGGGTACATACATACTTCTCAGCCCCAATGCCAGCTTCCTGGTCCATAAGGACAACACTAAACTCTTCTAGCTAAAGTTACAAATGCAGCAAGGGTCCATTCTGCAATCTGTGATGCTTTTTTTTTTTTTTGAGCTGGGGTCTCGCTACCTTGCCCAGGCTGCGGTGCAGTGGCACAATCACGGCTCACTGTGCGTTTTCAGGGAAGACCCCACGGGCACCTCCAAAACCATGTGGCATGGCATCCATACCGAGACCTGAGGGCATCTTTCCATGGCCTCAACTCTACTTTTATGTCTTTGGGTTTCCTGATATAGGTTTTGCACACTCTCGATGACCAAGTCTCATTTCAGTGTTGCTGTTGTTTCTATATTATAAGCAGGACTGTCTCTTCCCCTACCTTTTTAACCTGCCAATTGTTTGTGTATTTATGGAAGCTATTGATATTTGCTTCTGAGTTTTCTATCTGACTACCTTCCTGAATTCTCTTCTTGGATTTATTTAATGTTGATTTTGTTAGTTTTTTCCTGGCATACCGTCATATCATCTGCAAAGTATATTTTGACTCTCCCTCTGCAGTTCTTGTGTCTGTTGTAATTATTTGTCTGACCATGTTGGATAAGATCTCCAATAGCATGTTAAATGACAGGGTGCACTCCTGGAATCCAGCTCTTTGGGAGGCCGGAGTGGGAGGATGACTTGAGCCCCAGAGATCAAGACCGGTCTGGGCAACACAGCAAGACCCCATCTTTACAAAAAAAAATAGTAAAAAAAATTAGCCAAGTGTGGTGGCTCACACCTGTAGTCCCAGCTACTTGGGAGGCTGAGGCAGGAGGATCATTTGAGTCCAGGAGGTCGAGGCTGCAGCGAGCCATGATTGCACCACTGCACTGCAGCCTGGGCAATGTAGTGAGACCCCAGCTCAAAAAAAAAAAAAGCATCACAGAGAACAGGATGGATACTTGCTGCTTTTCCAAGTTTAGCTGGAAGATTTTAGAGATTTCTTTATTGACTAGGAAGTTGGCATTGGGGCTGAGAAATATGTATGTACACACACAGACACACCCACACACAGATACACATGTATACACACACAGTATATATGCATACTATGTGTCTGTAATTACAATTTAATACTACATTCCTATTTTTAAAATAAACTTAGTAAATTAAGAACATCAATACATCTACTGATACTACATATAGTATTTGCAAGTCCCTCAGCTTGGGTCAGGAACATGGGAATGTCATTGTACAGGTTCTATCTTCGGGTTACGAGGGATACACCAGAAAACCTAAGCACATGGAAAACTTATTCTGCAATTTTCTAAGTGAACATACCTTTTCATCGATTCATGCGTGTATTAAGAAAAAGAAAAATGAAAGTCTTACACAGCAAGAGGATTGTTCGCACAATACTGACAACGAAATGTACGGGCTGACAAATAACAGATTATATGTTGAAGCCTCCTCCACAGGCCCCACCTCCTGATACCATCACCCTGGCGATTGTATATTTTCAACATAGGAATTATTTTGTGGGGAGAGGAGACACAACATTTTATACTTGGAAAGGTGAAATGGAAAAGCAGCATAGGCTTTATTGTTTTATTTTATTTTATTATACTTTAAGTTCTGGGGTACATGTACAGAATGTGCAGGTTTGTTACGTAGGTATACACGTGCCATGGTGGTTTGCTGCACCCATCAACCTGTCATCTACATTAGGTGTTTGTCCTAATGCTACCCCTCCCCTAGTCCCTCACCTCCTGACAGGCCCTGGTGTGTGATGTTCCCTTCCCTGTGTCCATGTGTTCTCATTGTTCAACTCCCACTTGTGAGTGAGAACATGCGGTGTTTGGTTTTCTGTTCTTGTGTTAGTTCGCTGAGAAGGATGGTGTCCAGCTTCATCCATGTCCCTGCAAAGGACATGAAGTCATCCTTTTTTTCTGGCTGCATAGTATTCCATGGTGTCCATGTGCCACATTTTCTTTATTCAGTCTATCATTGATGGGCATTTGGGTTGGTTCCAAGTCTTTACTATTGTGAACAGTGCTGCAATAAACATACGTGTGTGTGTCTTTATAGTGGAATGATTTATAATCCTTATTTCTATTTAAATTACCTTTGTATTTTTATAGATTTTGTGGGTATGAGTACACTTGTGTTACATGAATATATTGCATAGTGGTAATGTTTGGGCTGTTAGTGAGGCCATCACTCAAATAACGTACATGGTAGCCAATAGGTAATTTCTCATCCCTCATCCCATCCCACCCTGTGAGACTTCTGAGTCCTCGACGTCTATTTTTTAGGCTCTATGTCGACGTGTACACATTATTTAATTCCCGCTTATAAGGGATAACATGTGGTACTTGACTTTCTGTTTCTGAGCCATTTCACTTAGGATAATGGCCTCCAGTTCCCTTCGTGTTGCTGCAAAAGACACAACATCATTCCTTTTCATGGCTGTGTAGTATTCCATGGTATATATGTGCCATATTTTAAAAAATCAAATTGTCTGATGGTGGACACTTAGGCTTTATATTTTAATAAAGAACATTCCAAATATGTTGAACAAAATAATCTCCTAACTTGAAAAAGATCCTATGTGCCTATAATAATTCACAGAAAGGGACTTTCCTGACTACCTGCCTGCAAAATCCACTTTTCCCTCAGTCTTTCTTTCTCAAGGGAATTCATGGAAATTCCCTTCTTGAATTTTCTCAGCCCCCAGTACAAGGAGTCATTCTTGCCTCATCATGTCCCCCTCTCTGTCCTTGTCTTGTGATTTCTTTTTATTTTGAATGCGAGAAGTCTGACTCCCACCAGCACCCCTGTGGCCGGTACCTGTGAGACATATTCTGAATCCAGCACCTCTCATACCACCTGTGCTGAACTGTGGCGGAGCTCCCCCGTCAGTCCCTGCGGCTGCTTCAGGAGACCCTTGATAGCCTTGTCTTCCTCCAGCTCGAGTGGATTCTCCATGAATCTATTCCTTCCTGTAAAACATATTACAGATTGTCTCAGAGCCCTGTGAAGACACCCTGTCTGCCAGAGAGAAGGTCACGAACTCTGGGGTGCCCCTACTCCTTCTTCCCTCCTCTCTTCCCTCTTTCCATGTGCTTGGCTCCAGCCAGCCACCCAGCTGCCTTCCTCTTCCTGGAATATCCCAGGCCTGCTTGACTTTTGCTCTCACCATCACAACATCAGCTCAGGAGCCCCTCCTTGGAAGATTGTTCTCTAACCCTCCATCCAGAATCACTGCTTCTTCCTTTCCTCTTCTTCCTTTGAAGTTCATTCATAACTGGAAGATGTGAGATCTGGAAAGTTCTGGATTATTGCCAGACACATCTGTGTATTTAGAGTGGTTGGTATCTTACCCAGGGGAACCAAATGTCCTTGAGGCAGACAACATGTTTATCTTTGTCTAATTCATTTCCCTGTATGCTGGGCACAGAGTGTGGGCTCTACACATATTTTATAAAAGAAGGAGGGAAGGGTTAGAAGATGGACAGAAGGAAGCAGGAAGAAAGGAAGGAAAGAGGGAGGAAAGAAAGGAAAGAGGGAGGGAAGGAAAGAGGGAAAGAAGGAAGGAAAGAGTGAGAGAAGGAAGTAAAGGGGAAAGGAAGGGAAGGGAAGGAAGGAAGGAAAAAGTGAGAGAAAGAAGTGAAGAGGAAAGGATGGAAGGAGAAAGGAAGGAAAGGGAGGGAAGGAAAAAGGAAAAGAAGAAAGAAGGAGTGAGACAAGGAAGTAAAGAAGAAAGGAGGGAAAGAGGAAAGGAAAGAAGGAAAGAAGGAGGGAAGGAAGGAAGGGAAGAAGGAAGGAAGGAGGAAGGGAGGAAAAGGAGGGAAGGAAGGAATGAAGAAAGGAAAGAGGGAGGGAAGGAAGGAAAGAGGGAGGGAGGGAAGGAAAGAGGGAGGGAAGGAAGGAAAGAGGGAGGAAAGGAAGGAAAGAGGGAGGGAGGGAAGGAAAGAGGGAGGGAGGGAAGGAAGGAGGGAGGGAAGGAAGGAAAGAGGGAGGGAGGGAAGGAAGGAGGGAGGGAAGGAAGGAAAGAGGGAGGGAAGGAAGGAAAGAGGGAGGGAGGGAAGGAAAGAGGGAGGGAAGGAAGGAATGAAGAAAGGAAAGAGGGAGGGAAGGAAGGAAAGAGGGAGGGAAGGAAGGAATGAAGAAAGGAAAGAGGGAGGGAGGGAGGGAAGGAAAGAGGGAGGGAGGGAAGGAAAGAGGGAGGGAGGGAAAGAAAGAGGGAGGGAAGGAAGGAAAGGGAGGGAAGGAAGGAAAGAGGGAGGGAGGGAAGGAAAGAGGGAGGGAAGGAAAGAGGGAGGGAAGGAAGGAAAGAGGGAGGGAAGTAAAGAGGGAGGGAAGGAAGGAAGGAGGGAGGGAAGGAAAGAGGGAGGGAAGGAAGGAAAGAGGGAGGGAGGGAAGGAAAGAGGGAGGGAAGGAAAGAGGGAGGGAAGGAAGGAAAGAGGGAGGGAAGGAAGGAAGGAGGGAGGGAAGGAAAGAGGGAGGGAAGGAAGGAAAGGGAGGGAGGGAAGGAAAGAGGGAGGGAGGGAAGGAAAGAGGGAGGGAAGGAAGGAAAGAGGGAGGGAGGGAAGGAAAGAGGGAGGGAAGGAAGGAAAGAGGGAGGGAGGGAAGGAAAGAGGGAGGGAGGGAAGGAAAGAGGGAGGGAAGGAAGGAAAGAGGGAGGGAGGGAAGGAAAGAGGGAGGGAGGGAAGGAAAGAGGGAGGGAAGGAAGGAAGGAGGGAGGGAAGGAAAGAGGGAGGGAAGGAAGGAAAGAGGGAGGGAGGGAAGGAAAGAGGGAGGGAGGGAAGGAAAGAGGGAGGGAAGGAAGGAAAGAGGGAGGGAGGGAAGGAAAGAGGGAGGGAAGGAAGGAAAGAGGGAGGGAGGGAAGGAAAGAGGGAGGGAAGGAAGGAAAGAGGGAGGGAGGGAAGGAAAGAGGGAGGGAAGGAAAGAATGAAGGAAGGAAGGAAGGAAGGAAGAAAGGAAAAAGAGAAGGAAGGAGGAAGAAAGGAAAGAGGGAGGGAAGGAAGGAAAGATGGAGAGAAGGAAGGGAGGACAAGTGGAAGGAAGAAAAAGAAATAGAAATCTCCCTCAAAATATGGATCTCTTGTCTTAACCAGAAATTCAAGTGAGATGCTATCTGCACGTGTGATATCAGCAGCTATGAAGCAAACTGTATTAACCAAGTCTTTTCTTTTCTGTGTTCTGATGCATGACTTTCGTGGCCTTGTGAACCCTAGGGACCCTGCCCCTCCCATAGCTAGCGAATCCCCAGAGGTGGTGAAGAGCCCACCTATGAACCTGTCTTTCATATGCAAACCCATCAATCCAGAATCCACCCACCAACCATCTCCTTTATTGGGGTTGCATATTCCACGTCACTCTCCACCTGCCCTAACCACCCCAAAGCCAGGTACCAGAGAGTCAGGGACAGCCCCTATGCCCCAGAGCCTGCTGAAATCATTCACACTAGCCAACTGTAAGCCTACTCGCCTGTTCCTTCCCTTGGAAACCACAGTGAGAGCTCTGGTCTCCTTTGTCTTCCCACCTGACCAAACTTGGTGCGCCCCTGTGTGGTCCTGAGTGGTGTCACACGCCCCTCCTCTTGGGACCTGTGAGTAACAAACCACTTGCTTAACGGCAGTCTCCTGATCTGTTGGCCCCACCATACCTACATCATAATAAAGTCTACATTTTACAAGGCAAACGAACAAAAATGTCCTGCTCAGTGCTGCCCTGAGAGCAGAGGTTATTCCAGGATTCTTGCTCGTCTCTGTAAAGGGTATCCATTCTGCAGACCTTTCTGCCGGTCACACTGACGGCATATTGCAGAGCCTGCCAGGGACTCACAGGGGATGACAGCGGATTTATCAGGTGGTTTTTCACTGCACTGTCATTACTGGGGGCGAATCCACTTTAATACATTCATGCCTCCTGAGCCTGTGGGAATTCAAGAGGAACAGAACCAGAAATAATTGAACCATAACTCCCTTTGGCATCCTGCCTCTCTGGAGGCTTAATTCTTACAAATATGTGCTCTGCTTTGAAATCTTAGTTTGATAATTTTCTCTTCTTCTTTTTCAGTTTTCCCCCCACAACCTGACCGTGTTGCTATAGTGACGGGAGGGACAGATGGCATTGGCTATTCTACAGCGAAGCATCTGGCGAGACTTGGCATGCATGTTATCATAGGTGATGACTTTTACAGTTACTTGTGTTTTTTGTTTTTTGGGTTTTTTTTTTTTTCTTCTGAGACAGGATCGCAGTCCGTCAACCCGTGCTGGACTGCAGTGGTGCAATCTTGGCTCACTGCAGCTTCCACCTCCTGGGTTAAAGTGATTCTCCTACTTCAGCCTCCCGAGTAGCTGGGTTTACAGACATGCACCACCATGCCCGGATAATTTTTGTATTTTTAGTAGAGACAGAGTTTCCATATGCTGGCCAGGCTGGTCTTGAACTCCTGAGCTCAAGCCATCCGCCTGCCTTGGCCTCCCAAAGTGCTAGGATTACAGGTGTGAGCCACTGCGCCTGGCAGAGTTAGTTGTGTCTTATACCTAATGTGAGCTACTTAGGTGTTCATTCAGACATGTATGCAAATGTTGATTTGCATATAGAAAATTCAGTCAGATCCAGAAAGCTCATGAAGGTGATATTCACAACCTAGAAAACACAGAAAATTGTTGTACCCTTTTGGAAGTAGATATATATTCTGCTTAAATATTGATCCTGTGTTTCTTTCACATGGTTTACTGGAAAAAAATAACCATATATCTTTATGACTTTACTAGGGCTGTTATAACAAAGTATCTCAAGGAGACTGGAGGTTGCTTAAAAAGCCAAAATTTATTTTTCACAATTCCGGAGGCTGGAGGTTCAATATCACAATGTGAGTAGGGCTGGTTCCTCCCGACACCTCTCTCCTTGGCTTGTAGACACCATCTTCTCCCTGTGTCCTCACAGGGTCATCCCTCTGTGTGTTTTCATCTCCTCTTCTCCTGAGATGTCTTAGTCCATTTCAGGCGCTATAACAGAATTACCATAGAATGGGCAGCTTATATACAACAGACATTGAGTTTCCCACAGTCCTGGAGGCTGGATGTCTGAGATCCAGGTGTGGGCAGGGCTGGTTCCTCCTGAGGCCTCTCTCCTTGGTTTCTCTCTGTGTCCTCACAGGGTCATCCCTCTGTGTGTGTCTGTGTCCTCATATGCTCTCCTTATAAGGACACCAGTTCAATTAGATCGGGGCCCACTCTGGTGACCTCATTTTACCTTAGTCACCACTTTAAAGACCTTATTTCCAAACACAGTCACATTCTGAGGCCCTGGGCTTTAGGACTTCAATTTATGAATTTTGTTCAAACACAAGCTCCTAACAGAATGTGAACAATGTTGCGAGATACTTGTTTCTTCTGCAACCATGACCTATAGACACTCACGGTTTGATTTCTGCTCTTCTTTTTGAAAATTTCTCTAAAAGCTTATCGTGATCTCTGACTCCTCTTCCGGTGTGACCTCTTCAGGCCTCCCTTCAACTGGGAACATGAGGACAGTTCAAATTAACCCATTCCACTACTGCCAGTGGAGACGGAGAAGGGGAGGAGGAGGGGGAGGAGGGGAGAGAGTCTATTGCATACCTGGGGAAGTTTAAATCAGCTAGCTTAAATGATGTGTGGAGGTGAGCTTGGAAAAATAAAAGCCTTAATGTGTATTATGCCCACTCTTGACACTATCTGCATTTAATGAATTATTTTCAGACAGGATCCTACTCTGTCAGCCCAGACTGCAGTGCAGTGACATAATCATAGCTCACTGCAACCTCAAACTCCTGGGCTCCAGCAATCCTCCTGACTCAGCCTCACGAGTCGCTGATACGACAGGCGTGCACCACCATGCCAAGCTCATTTTATTTATTTATTTATTATTGTTTTTTTGAGACAGAGTCTTGCTCTGTCACCCAGGTGGAATGCAGCGACACCACCTCGGCTCACGGCATCCCCTGCCTCCCGGGTTCAAGCGACTCTCCTGCCTCAGCCTCCCGAGTAGCTGGGATTACAGGCGCCCACCACCATGCCCTGCTAATTTTTGTATTTTTAGTAGAGATGGGGTTTTGCTTTGTTAGCCAGGCTGGTCTTGAACTCCTGGCCTCACGTGATCTGCCCACCTCCGCCTCCCAAAGCGCTGGGATTACAGTCATGAACCACTGTGCCTGGCCTTGGCTCATTTAAAAAAGTTATTTTGGCGGCTGGGCGTGGTGGCTCATGCCTGTAATCCTAGCACTTTGGGAGGTCAAGGTGGGCAGATCACTTGAGGTTAAGAGTTCAAGACCAGCCTGGCCAACATGGTGAAGCCCTGACTGTCCTAAAAACACAAAAATTAGCTGGTCTTGGGGGTGAGTGCCTGCGTGGTGGTGGGCGCCTGTAGTCCCAGCTACTCGGGAGGCTGAGGCAGGTGAATTGCTTGAACCTGAGAGGCGGAGGTTGCAGTGAGCTGAGATCACGCCACTGCACTCCAGCCTGGGTGACAGAGCGAGACTCAGTCTCAAAAAAATAAAATGTTTTGGAGATACTGGGTCTTGCTATGTTGCCCAGGCTGGTCTTGAACTCCTGGGTTGATGTGATCCTCCCACCTTGGCCTCCCAAAGTGCTAGGATTACAAGTGTGAGCCACTAGGCCTGGGCACCCTTTGCTTTTAATAACTTTTATGGTGTCTGCCTTTATAAACATCATACTGTAGGTCTGGTTTGAGATATGCAGGATCGTATTGACTTAACACTTTCCAGGACGGGCGCAGTGGCTCACACCTGTAATCCCAGCACTTTAGGAAGCCGAGGCGGGCAGATCACGAGGTCAGGAGATCGAGACCATCCTGGCTAACATGGTGAAAGCCCGTCTCTACTAAAAATACAAGAACTAGCTCGGCATGGTGGCGTATGCCTGTAATCCCAGCTGCTCGGGAGGCTGAGGCGGGAGCATCGCTTGAGCCAGGGAGCCGGAGGTTGCAGTGAACCGAGATCGCGCCACTGCACTCCAGCCTGGGTGACAGAGTGAGACTCTGTCTCAAAAAAAGACTTTCCAAAACCAATGCCCATTATTGATTGACTTCTTCCTCTCCGCCATTCTCTGTCCTTCTTTCCCTTGTTGTCATTATGGAAAGATGATCATGGATCATAAACAATGCTTAGGGCTGGAGATTTCAACATGAATTTGTCTCAGTTCTTCCTTATCTTTGAGGAGCTCTGTCCAGGACAGACACTTTTCTGGGCCTTGAATGCCTTTGCGATAGCCCAAAAGGCTCAAGCATAAGAGCATGAGTCTGATCTGGTGACCAGGGCTCAGCAAAGAGTCTTTCCAGGTCTTGAACCTCTGGACATCTGTTGATGCTCATTGGACAGGCTAAAAGTCATCATGTTACGAATCGATGAAGTTGACATGCAGATAAAAGGTATAAGGAAAAAATGAACTCTCCACATCATTGTATGCATTACATCTATACGGTAAAAACTGTGATATACTCATGCGTTTAAATAGCTGCTCTGGTCCTGGGCCTCACGCGTTTCAATAGCTGCTAGCGTTCTGAGCCTCGATGGCCATGCACTTGGCTTTGAGTTAGCTCTCTCCAAAAATCTCCATGGCACTTTCTGCTGGGGCAAATGCACGGCTGCTGCCCACACCTCTGCGTTTTCTCATCTTCATTTACAAAAGAAGAAAATGCGAACCTTGCTGATGCTAACCTCCTGAATTTCACGCAGGAATCCCCAGGAGTCTTTGACTCAGATGGGGAAACCCCATGTTCAGCCCATGTGGCCTTCTGTTCTCCCTGGAGATGCGTGGTCCATGTCAGCGCACATGGCTCCTTGCTCCGTCCTTCACTTAAGTTTGAGCCTTTTTGGCTTTTGCAAAACATGAATGCAAAACTTGAAATTTTTCTATGTCATGGCTCTTCCCAACGTTCACATTTTTGAGACAGGGTCTCACTCTGTCACCCAGGCTGGAGTGCAATGGCGTGATCTCAGCCCACTACAACCTCTGCCTCCTGGGCTCAAGCGATCCTCCTACCTCAGCCTCCCAAGTAGCTGGGACCACAGGCGTGCACCACCAGGCTTGGATAATTTTTTGTAGTTTTAGTAGAGATGGGGCCTCACCATGTTGCTTGGACTTGTCTCAAACACCTGAGTTCAAGCGATCTGCCTGCCTCGGCTTCCCAAAGTGCTGGGATTACAGGTGTGAGCCACTGTGCCCAGAGACTTTTAAAATAATAATTTTGTACACGCAGTTCCGTTCCTCATATAAACATCTTTCTCTGATGCGCTTCAGGGTTTGTAAAATAGTATACAGAGATGTGTACTGTTTCACATGATGAAGCTTAGTTGTATTAGATAATGATAACATCGTGTTTGGCTATGTCATAATGAGGTAATTGAGTAGAATATAATGAAATCTTGTTGGATTAGTTAATGACTTCTTGAGCTTCGGAAGCAGGTGAGCACTGTTTGGTCTATATCAGTCTCTTTCCTTCCATCAAGCAGTTCTTTTCCTCAAAGTTGTGCCTAACTCCCACTTGAGCATTTTTTTTATCCATTCTTTTTTTTTTTTTAATTTGACATGAAGTCTCACTCTGTTGCCAGGCTGGAGTGCAGTGGCACGATCTCAGCTCACTTCAACCTCCGCCTCCCGGGTTCAAGCGATTCTGCTGCCTCAGCCTCCTGAGTAGCTGGGACTACAGGAGCACACCACCACACCCAGCTAATTTTTGTATTTTTAGTAGAGACGGGGTTTCACCATGTTGGCGAAGATGGTCTCGATCTCTTGACCTTGTGATCCACCTGCCTCAGCCTCCCAAAGTGCTGGTATTACAGGCGTGAGCCACTGTGCCCGGCCCCATTCTCTTTATTTTATTTTATTATTTTATTATTATTATTATTATTATTATTTTTTGAGATGGAGTTTCGCTGTTATTGCCCAGGCTGGAGTGCAGTGGCGCGATCTCAGCTCACCGCAAACTCTGCCTCCCGGGTTGAAGCGATTCTCCTGCCTCAGCCTCCCAAGTAGCTGGGACTACAGGCGTGTGCCAGCACACCAAGCTAATTTTTGTATTTTTAGTAGAGGGGGGGTTTCACCATGTAGGTCAGGATGGTCTTGATCTCTTGACCTCGTAATTTGCCTGCCTCGGCCTTCCAAAGTGCTGGGATTACAGGCGTGAGCCACTGCGCCTGGCCTCATTCCCTTAATAGACTGGGACAAGTTAAAACTTTATGACAATTTCTTGAAATTGTCAAGTTCATTCATGTCCCTAACTCTCCTGTCTTGGTGTGTTTGGGCTGCTGTAGCCTGAGTGCCTTGCAAACCATAGAAACTTTTTTTTTTTTAATTTTATTATTATACTTTAAGTTTTAGGGTACATGTGCACAACGTGCAGGTTTGTTACATATGTATACATGTGCCATGCTGGTGTGCTGCACCTATTCACTCGTCATTTAGCATTAGGTATATCTCCTAATGCTATCCTTCCCCCTCCCCCCACCCCACAACAGGCCCCGGTGTGTGATGTTCCCCTTCCTGTGTCCATGTGTTCTCATTGTTCAGTTCCCACCTATGAGTGAGAACATGCGGTGTTTGGTTTTTTGTCCTTGCGATAGTTTGCTGAGAATGATGGTTTCCAGCTTCATCCATGTCCCTACAAAGGACATGAACTCATCATTTTTGATGGCTGCATAGTATTCCATGGTGTATATGTGCCACATTTTCTTAATCCAGTCTATCGTTGTTGGACATTTAGGTTGGTTCCAAGTCTTTGCTATTGTGAATAGTGCTGCTATAAACATACGTGTGCATGTGTCTTTATGGCAGCATGATTTATAATCCTTTGGGTATATACCCAGTAATGGGATGGCTGGGTCAAATGGTATTTCTAGTTCTAGATCCCTGAGGAATCGCCACACTGACTTCCACAATAAACCATAGAAACTTATTGTCCTACAGTTCTCAAGGCTGGAAGTCCCAAGACCAGGGGGTCAGCGTGGTCAGATTCTGGTGTAGTCTGTCTTCTAGGTTGTGGATGGCCACTTTCTCCTGTGTCCTCACATGGTGGAACCTGGATGGGGTCTCTTTTATAAGGGTACTAATTCCATTCATTGTGCTCCACCCTCGTGACCTAATCATCCCGCAAAGCCTCCGCCTCCCAACAGAATCACTGGGGATGTTAGAATTTCAACATAGGAACTTTGGAGGGATACAAACATTCAGTTTATTGCGCCCCCTCTAGATGCAAAAGGATTGGGTTTAGATGAGGAGACCCCAGGGGAGAGGGTGCCCATCTGAGAGTATGTTTCTAGAACTTCTAGAACTTCTTATGAACTTGAGCACCTCCATGATCTGTTTACATCTCCCTGGGACCTGAGTAAATTAGAGACAAGATGTAGGGCAGGGGGGGTTCTGAGATTTAGCTTGGAGACTGTGAGGTGGTGATGGATGGCAACCCTTGGTTTTGACCATCCATGCTAGGTGGATATCTGCTGTATCATTAACAACATGACAAACTTTCCAGGACTTTCTATATCTCAGACTTCTGCCAATATTTGAGATGACTGGGTCAAAATGATGCTGATTTTTTGAACAGGGAGAGCAATAGGTATTCTCTGAAGGTTGGCTGGATGTGAGCCTAGTGGCTTCAATGATGGTGGAGTAGGATGAAGAGAGACCCTCAAGGTTGAACAAAGATGGGAGGGCTCACATCCAATACTGGCTATATTTGATCTTGTGTCTCCTCCAGTGCAATGATCTTTTTCATCTTCTTAATTCTTAATTTAGCTAGGCAATGTTTAATTATTAGTTTAATTCTTAATCAAACTAGGAAAGGAAGAAAACACCCCATTTCTTTGTGCTTTTTTGCCTCATTGTGGTGGTTTAGGTCATGATGAGGTCTAGTTGGGCAGGTCATGATGAAGTCTAGTTGTATTACGTTCTGATGATGTCTGGTTGAGTTAGATCATGCTGAGGTACAGTTTGGTTTGGTCATGATGAAGTCTAGTTGTATTAGATCATGATAACGTCTCCTTTGGTTATGTCATGATGAAGTAGTTGAGTAGAATGTAATGAAGTCTTGTTCGATTAGATCATGGTGACTGGTTGAGTTAGGTCATTATGAGGTATGGTTTGATTAGGTCTTAATGAAGTCTAGTTCAGTAAGAGCATGATGAGATCTAGTTGGATTAGACTTGATGATGTGTGACTTATTTAGGTCATGATGAAATCTTGTTGGGCTAGGTCACTTTGAGATCTAATTGGGTAGGTCATGATGAGGTCTTGTTGAGTTAGGTCCTGATGAAATGTAGTTGAGTTAGGTCACATTGAGGTCTAGTTGGGTAGGCCATGGTGAGGTCTATTTGTATTAAGTCATGTTGAGGTTTGGTTGTATTAGATCATGGTAAGGTACAGTTTGGTTAGGTCATGATGAAGTCTAGTTGTATTAGTTCATCATAATGTTTAGTTTGGCTATGTCATGATGAGGTAGTTGAGTAGAATGTGATGAAATCTTGTTGGATTAGATTAGGATGACTGGTTGAGTTAGATCATTATGAGGTGTGATTTAATTAGGTCTTAATGAAGTCTACTTCAGTAATAGCATGGTGAGATCTAGCTGGATCAGATCATGGTGATGTGTGGTTTGGCTAGGTCATGATGAAGTCTAGTTGGGTTAAGACTCAATGAGTTCTAGTTGGGTCAGGTCACATTGACGTCTAGTTGGGTAGGTCATGATGACGTCTAATTGGGTTAGATCATGAGGAGATCTAGTTAGGAAGGTCATGATGAGGCCTACTGGATAGATCATGATGAGGTCTAGTTGGGTGAGGTCATGATAAGGTCTAGCTGGGTTATGTCATCATGAGGTAGTTGAATAGAACACAATAAAGTCCTCTTGGATTAGATCATGATGACAGGTTGAGTTAGATCATGATGATGTGTGGTTTGGTTAGGTCACAGTGAGGTCTAGTTGACTGAGGACTTTGTAGGCACAAAGCAATGAAGACATGTAAGCAAGCTTCTGGTTCATGTGCATGGGAGTCTCAAGTGTTACCACTTCATTTAGATGATGTTTACTGAGCATCAGGAGCAGTATATGTCAGCACCAATGTGCCTTTTTTCTTGAGATAAACAGAAAGTAAACACCACATCTGCACCCTGCCTGTGTCTCCTATCCCACAGAGCTCCTGATGTCAGTGTTTAATTTTCACTGTGAGTTACAGTTTTGACCCTTCAGGTCAATCCAATCAATTATGCAGTCTTATTTCCCCTGTGTGACTTTGAGGATAATTGGATATATTCTGAGAGAGGCATTTTTTCATTTTGTATGGCAGTTTGATTCAAAGTCAATTAATGAAAAAATATCATTGAACACAATGAATTTTATATTAAATACAAAATAAGAGATGGGAATATTTAACTTCAAATTTTTAATTAAAAATTTATTAATATTTAAAGAATAATCAATTACTTGTAAAATAATTCAGATTATAACCTGGGTCCAACTGAAGCACATTAATATTACTAGACACATATATCAGTTGTTCAAATTCCCATCTGTCCACAAGATCTTAGTTCTCGTTTCAAAATATTATTTTGGTGGGGTATCATTTTTTTTCATAATGCTCAATGGACTGTCATCTAAGATGAAAGTGGGGTGGGTAAACTTTTTCTGTAAAGAGACAGATAATAAATGTGTTCATATGTTTCTCTCATAACTATGAGCTCTGCCCTAGTAGTGAGTAACCACCCTTAGGTAATACTTAAAACAACAGGAAAGTCTGTGTTGCAGTAAAACTTTTTGTACAATATCCAGCTGCAGGCCAGGTTTAGCCGCAGATTGGTGACTCTGGTTTGGGCTCAAAATCTTTTTATTTAGTAAGAGGAAATTATACTGCTTTTTTCCAATATAAGAAATCTCTTGTACAGTCCTCAGGAAGGGTAGATAATGATGAGGTCTAGGTGGGTTATAATGAAGTTTAGTTGGGTTATGATGAAGTCTACTTGGGTTGGTCATGATGAGATCTAGTTGTATTAGGTCCTGATGAGATCCAGTTGGGTAAGGTTCTGATGAGGTCTAGTTGATTGGTCATGATGAGACCTAGTTAGGCTATAATGAGGACTACTTGGGTTCGTCAGGATGAGATCAAGTTGTATTAGGTCATGACGAGATCTAGTTGGGTCAGGTTGTGATGAGATCTGGTTGGTTGGTCACGATGAGATCTAGTTAGGTTATGAGGAGGTCCGGTTGGGTTGGTCATGAGGAGAACTAATTGTATTAGGTCTTGATGAGATCTAGTTGGGTTAGGTTATGATGAGGTCTAGTTGGGTTGGTCATGATGAGAACTAGTTGTATTAGGTCATGATGAGGTCTAGTTTAGTTAGGTTATGAGGTCTAGTGTGGTTGGTTGTGATGAGATTCAGTTAAGTTATGATGAGGTGTATTTGGGTTGGTCATAAAGATACCTGTTTGTATTAGGTCATGTTGAGGTCTATTTGGGCTAGGTTATAATGAGATTTAGTTGGGTTAGGTCATGATGAGATCTAGTTGGGTTAGGGTATAATCAGATCTATTTGGGTTAAGGTATGATGAGGTGTATTTTGGTTGGTCCTAATGAGATTTAGTTGGGTTAGAGTATGATGAGGTGTAGTTGTGTTGGTCATCATAAAATCTAGTTTTGTAGGTCACAGGAAGTCTAGTTGGGTTAGGTTATCTAAATTGCAACTGTCTTTTAAAAATGACTTGTGCCACATATACTTTGTATTGTCCATGAATAGTACATGTGAAACGTGTAAAATATTTAAACTTGTATTTAATTATCTATTTACTTATTTTAATAGACAAAAACAAGTTACATATTTTTATGGTGTACAAAATGTGGTTTTGATATATGTTTCCATCTGGAATGGCCAATTCAAGCTAATTCACATATCCATTACCTTACATGTTTCTTTTTGTGTGTGTTTTTGGAAACACTTAAAATCTACTCTCTTTGCAATTTTCAAATATTAATTATAGTCACTGTGACTAATTATAGTCAAGTTCAAGACTATAAGTCACTAATTTAGTCACCTTGAGTACAATAGATCTCTTGAACTTATACCTTATGTCAAACTGACATTTGGTGTCATTTGAACAAAATCTCAGCAACCCACCCCCCTAGTACCTGGTAATCACCATAATTCTTTTTCTTTTCTTTCTTTCTTTTTTTTGAGATGGAGTCTCACTCTGTCACCAGGCTGGAGTGCAGTGGCGCAATCTCGGCTCACTGCAACCTCCACCTCCTGGGTTCAAGCGATTCTCCTGCCTCAGCCTCCTGAGTAGCTGGGACTACAGGTGCATGCCACCGTACCCGGCTAATTTTTGTATTTTTAGTAGAGACAGGCTTTTGCCAGGTTGGCCAGGATGGTCTCGATCTCTTGACCTTGTGATTCACCTGCCTCGGCCTCCCAAAGTGCTGGCATTACAGGCGTGAGATACCACGCCTGGCCAATAATCATCATAATACTTTTTCTTGTGAGTTCAACTTCTGGAGACTCTACATATGGGTGAGATCATGTGGGATTTGGTTTTATGTGGCTTATTTTACTTAACATGATGTACTCCTGGTTGATCCATGTTGTATCACAGGACAGGGTCCTCTTGTTTTCAAAGACTGAATGGTATTCCATGGTGTAGCTATCCCACATTTTATTTATCTACCCATCCTTAGATGGACACTTAGGTTGGTTTCGTATCTTGGCTCTTGTGAATCATGCTGCAACGAACATGGGGGTGTAGATATCTCTATAAGGGGCTGATTTCATTTCCTTTGGATCTATACGGAGGAGTGAGATTGCTAGATCCTCTGCTAGGCATATTGATCATTTTTTGAGGAACTCTTAAAAAAAAAAAGGCCACCCCTTTAGACACACCTTAAAATCCAACCTTTCTGGTCAAAGACATTTGAAAAAAATGACGACAACGTCAAACTATAGTCTTCTGTCCAAGCACGTTCACTTCCTAAGATGTGAAAAAAACCAGGCCGGGTGCGGTGGCTCATGTCTGTCATCCCAGCACTTTGGGAGGCAAAGGCGAACGGGTCACCCGCGGTCAGGCGTTCAAGACCAGCCTGGCCAACATAGTGAAACCCCATCTCCACTGTTTTCCATAATGGCTATGCCAATTTCCATTGCACATATAACACGTAACGCCCCCCCTGCCCCCCCAAATACAAAGGATGAAGCAGAAGGCAGATGCACTGTGTTTGGGACGTGTGCGGTGTTTCTGCATATGCAGTACTTGCTCAGCAAATGTAGGAACCACTCCAGCAAATGCATATGAGGCCAAATGTCCCACGTCCAGTTCCTTAAAGCAGCTCCCTCCAGGTCTGAGGAGACAATTGCTGAAGGTGACATTGGCCAAAGAAGATACCGCACATGCCACCTCACCTTCTCCATTCCTCCAGTGTGGTGCTTCTGTCCTATGCCAGCGTTGACTGTGCCACCATGGAAAATGGCCTGCCCATGAAGGTGGTCTTCCCAAATAATCACTTCACCTGGCTTTTTTTGATGCTCCCAGCTTTTTCTGGTCACTTTTGTCTTTCTTGAGAAGGTGGAGGCTCCCATCTTACTTCATCCCAGCTTCCGGCATGTTTCCCTTTGTTTTTTTTTTTTTTCTTTTTGAGATGGAGTCTCGCTGTGTTGCCCAGGCTGGAGTGCAGTGGCGCAATCTCATCTCACTGCAACCTCTGCCTACTGGGTTCAAGCAATTCTTCTGCCTTAGCCTCCAGAGTAGCTGGGATTACAGGTGCCTGCTACCATGTCTGGCTAACTTTTTTTTTTTTTTTTGGGGGGGACAGAGTTGGGCTCTGTCGCCCAGGCTGGAGTGCAGTGGTGTGATCTCAGTTCATGGCAACCTCTGCTTCCCGGGTCCTGGTTCAAGCAATTCTCCTTCCTCCGCTTCCCTAGTAGCTGGGATTACAGGCACACATCACCATGCCCATCTAATTTTTGTGTTTTTAGTAGAGATGGGGTTTCCTCATGTTGGCCAGGCTGGTCTTGAACTCCTGACCTCGTGATCCGCTTGCCTGGGCTTCCCAAATCCCAAAGGGCTGAGATTACAGGCGTGAGCCACCGCACCCGGCCACACCCTTTGATCTTGAGATGGCTGATACGGCAGAGCAGCCCAGCAGTGGATGAGTGCTTACATTTAAAAAGTTCATGGGATTTCATAAATAAGCTCATGAATGTACAAGTCCCCAGTGTAAAGGTTACCTTGACTTTGAATTTTTTTATCCTTTCTTTTTTTGTTTTGTGTTTGATGCATAGGACATTTATAGATGGAATATACCTTTCAGGCTATTTCTTCCTCTCCCTCCCGTCAAAACCCACCTCCCTGAAATGCCTGCTGCCTCCTCAGTGCCAAAGGACTGTCGAAGCAAAAATGTAATAATGGTATCATGTTCTGTTTCTTTAAGGAAGTCAAAGGTGCAAATTACCTTTGCAGCTTCAGTCTTCTGATGTCTGCAACTTTGAATTCCTTCAAGGAAGTGACAATTTAGATATTCCATTTACTCTGCCCCAAAGGATGGACTTTGCACTATTTATCTTAGCCGTCTCCCGCTGGAGCCAAAAACATTTCCAACTTCATAAGTTTCACTGCTTCTCCTCTCTTATATATTTTTTCACTCTTTGCTGAAAACATTTTCATTGTTTTTTGAAAAGTGCATTCTAATAGTTAATTTGGGAGCCCATGGCCTTAACACAGAAGAAAGAATACCGAATACAATGATAGGATATCAAACAGCATGGTCTCTTCCTTGTGTTAGAGTGTGGTAATGTATTTTCATGGAGACCCGGGGACGGTGCTGTACTACAGAACACCTCACTGGCCCGGGCTGGGTGCAGGTAGGATGGAGATAGACCGGCCCCACCCCCTTGGTAACTGCTCCTTGCAGATCAGCTGTTTGAAGCTCTCCGGGCACCCAAGACGTTCTTGTTCAAGCCTGTGCGCTTCCCCTGCTAGTTCTCATCTCCCTTCTCTCAACACTTTTTCCGTGACCCTCCCTGAAAGGGAGTTTTGGGCTTGGCTCACCCTGGAAAGCAGCTAATCCCACATGTTGCCAACAGGTTAATGAAGGATGAGGCTGAAGGAGGAAGAATTTGCCAAACTCCTTTCCCCTAAAGAGCCGCCCCTTCAGAAACACCTTAAAATCCAACCTCCCGGGTCAAAGACATTTGAAAAAATGACGAAGACAACATCAAACTATAGTCTCCTGTTCAACGCATGTTCACTTCCTAAGACATTAAAGAAACCAGGCCGGGTGTGGTGGCTCATACCTGTCATCCCAGCACTGTGGAGGCCGAGGCGGGAGGATCAACTGAGATCAGGAGTTCAAGACCAGCCTTGCCAACATGGTGAAACCCCGTCTCTACTAAAGATACGAAAAAATTAGCTGGGCATAGTGGCAGTCACCTCTAATCCCAGCTACTCGGGAGGCTGAGGCAGGAGAATCACTTGAATCAGAGAGGTGGAGGTTGCAGTGAGCTGAGATCGCACCACTGCACTCCAGCCTGGGCAACAGAGCAAGATTCTGTCTCAAAAAACAAAACAAAACAAAAAAACCCAATTAACATTCTTTCACCCCGGATTTCCTAGTCTTTATTTTAGCTATAACAAGCAAAACACCTCTTTCCATCCTTCTAAAGGTGTGTTCCTGAAACCTCACTTGGAGAGTTTTATGGAAGTGCAGAGAGAGGAGTAAGAAATCCTGAGCACACAGCCAACTAACGCAGGAACAGAAAACCAAAGACCGCATGTTCTCCTTCATAAGTGGGAGTTGAACAATGAGAACGCATGGACACAGGGAGGGGAACATCCCACACCTGGGCCTGTCGAGGGGTTGAGGGGGCAGGGCAGGGAGAGCATTAGGAGAAACACCTAATGTAGATGACGGGTTGATGGGTGCAGCAAACCACCATGGCACGTGTATACCTATGTAACCAACCTGCACATTCCGCACATGTGCCCCAGAACTTAAAGTAGAATTAAAAAAAAGAAACAGAAAGAAATCCTGAGCACGTAGTAGGAACCACGGTCTGTGATCATGTGCATCGTGCAGTCTGTGTGTGCACACGGGGATGTTTCCAGCATAAAAGCTCCTTCGAAAATTCGTTTCCATCCTGACATTTTAATGCACATTTTTTATGCTTATGCTATTCTCAGCTCTCACGTGCAAATTACACCAGCAGGTGCCCCGGGTCCCTGTCACTATTGAAAAGTAGAATGTCAAATGCATTTGTACTTTTTGCCAATGCAGGCTAAAGAAAATGGCTTTTAAATGGATAGCTTTAGTCTGCCAAAATGGCTGTCAAGTTCGACGCTAGGATAAAGGGAAAGTCCATCAAAGGCACATTTCAGATTTGTGTTATACTTCTCTTAAAACCTCTTTTTTTTTTTTTGCAGTTAATAGTTTCTGGATAATCCTACAAGTCACCGTATCTTTTTTTTCTTTTTCCTTTTAGCTGGAAATAATGACAGCAAAGCCAAACAAGTTGTAAGCAAAATAAAAGAAGAAACCTTGAACGACAAAGGTACCGAGAGATACTCCAATGGCTTTTTTTTGTTTTTTTTTCCTTGGGACAGGTCGTTTGCGTGGTTCATGGCTGAGCTTCAGTCACGTGCCAGGTGGCATTTGGGAGAGATGGCTCTGATTTTTGCACTCTTCTTTTGGGGATTTCTGGCCCCATCCTAGAGCAGGAGATGGTCAAGGCAAGGCGAAGATAGCATCACTCAGCTCTGACATCTGCTAGGAAAGGCGTGCAGATGTGCTGGTAGCTTGCACTCTTACTCAAATGTGTGTTCCCCAGGGAACAGGAGCCATTGTCCTTTCCTGTTGACCTCCAGGGCACATGCCAGGAGGTGCCTCTGCTGGTTGGGAGTTCTTGACTTAAGATAAATCAGGCCGGGCGCAGTGGCTCGCGCCTGTAATCCCAGCACTTTGGGAGGCTGAGGCGGGTGGATCACGAGGTCAGGAGTTGGAGACCAGCCTGGCCAACATGGTGAAACCCAATCTCTACTAAAAATACAAAAATTAGCCAGGCATGGTGGCATGTGCCTGTAATCCCAATGACCCGGGAGGCTGAGGCAGGAGAATCGCTTGAATCTGGGACTGCCTGGGAGACAGAGCAAGACTCTGTCTCAAAAAAGAAAGAAAGAAAGAAAAAAAGATAAATCAAACAGGAATATGCTTGCCCTTAAGATTTTCGACCAGGTGCTAGACCAAATTCTGGTGTGCTCTTTCTGTCTGTTCACACTAAGGAAGGTGTGCACACAACTTTCTAATATCCTTCTAGATTCTCAATGCTCTGTCCTTTTATTTATTTATTATTTTATTTTTCATTTGTATACAGGTAGGGAGTGCAAGTACAGTTTTGTTAACATGGATGAATGGCATAGTGGTGAGGTCTGGGCTTTTAGTATAGCTAACACCTGAATCACGTACATTGTACCCGAGAGGTAATTTCTCATCCCTTGCTCCTCTTCCACCTCCCACCCTTCTGAGTCTCCAGTCTCTGTTATTCCACTCTTTCCATGTGGACACATTATTTAGCTCCCGCTTATAAGTAAGAATGTAGGAGGTCGGTCAGGGTGGTAGGAAAAATTGTAGAAAGATGCAAACCTTCTTGGGAGGCCAGAAGGTTTTGCAAATGCTCCCGAATAAGATTTGGCTGAAGGCAGCCAGATTCTCTTATCCAGTGCCTGAAAGCTTAGGTTAGATAACGAGGGGATGTAAAGAAACTGATCTAGATAAGTTAGTTTGCTTAGGCCTCAGAACCTGGCCTTTAATCATCCACGCACAGAACTACTCTCTCCCTCTCTCCGGGTTGCGGGGGACGACCGTATGAATTGCCCACGAATGTGTTGACTCAAGGCCTTTGTCATTAAATGTATACTAAATAAAGGCCCACAGCAGCAGCTTGTCAAAGCCGTGGCTGCTGACTCTTTAAAACACCCTCCTCAGTGTCTGTGAGTGGCGCCATCCCCTAACCCACTCTTTCACTGGAAATCTGTGTTTGAGTGCATTTGTTCATCCGTCGTTCAGCCAAAGTCTGGGAGTTGGACCCAGCAAATTGGACTCGACCTAAGAATAATGGTATTTGACTTTCGGTTTCTGAGTTATTTCCCTTAGGGTAATGGCCTCCAGTTCCATCTGTGTTGCTGCAGGAGATAGGATTTCCTCCTTTTTCATGGCTGCATAGTATTCCATCAGGTATAGATATATATTTTCTTTATCCTTTCGTGTGTTGTTGGACACCTAGGTTGTTTCCATATCTTGGCTCCTGTGAATAGTGCTGCAATGCACATAGGAATGCAGGCATCTCTTTGATACACTGATTTCATTTGCTTTGAGTCTATGCCTAGCAGTGGAATTGCTGAATTATGTGGTGCTTTTATTTTTAATGATTTGAGGAACTTCTGTACTGTTTTTCATAGTGACTGTACTAATTGACATTCCCACCGATGGTGTACAAGGGCCCCCTTTTCTCTACACCCTCCCCAACACTTGTAATTAACTGTAGAAATCATCATTCTGGCCAGCGCGGTGGCTGGCACCTGTAATCCCAGCACTTTGGGAGGCCGAGGCGGGCGGATCACCTGAGGTCAGGAGTTCGAGACCAGCCTGGCCAACATGGTGAAACCTCGAGTCTACTAAAAATACAAAAATTAGCCGAGCGTGGTGGTGGGGGCCTGTAACCCCAGCTACTCAGGAGGCTGAGGCAGGAGAATTGCTTGAACCTGGGAGTTGGAGGTTGCAGTGAGCTGAGATCACACCTTTGCACTCCAGCCTGGGTGACAGAGCAAGACTCTGTCTCAAAGAAAAAAAAAAACAAAAAACAAAAAAACACAAACAAAAACACCTTTCTGCCAATATCCATTTTAGCTGGTGTGAGACAGTAGCTCATGGTGGTTTTGATTTGCATTTCCCTGATGATTAGTGATGTTGAGTACCTTTTCTTTGTTTATTTTTTTGTTTCTTTTTGAGACGGAGTCTCGCTCTGTCACCTAGGCTGGAATGCAGTGGTGCGATCTCGGCTCACTGCAACCTCAGGCTCCCAGGTTCAAGCGATTCTTCTGCCTCAGCCTCCTGAGTAGCTGAGATTACAGGCATTCGCGACCATGCCCAGCTAATTTTTGTATTTTTAATAGAGACGGGGTTTCGCCATGTTGGCCAGGCTGGTCTCGAACTCCTGACCTCGTGATCCGTTCGCCTCAGCCTCCCAAAGTGTTGGGATTACAGGCGTGAGCCACTGCACCCGGCCGACTACCTTTTCCTATAAGCACCTTTTCATATACCTGTTGGCCATCCAAATGCTAAGTGCTTTTTTCGGCCATGTTTATGTGTGGTACCTTATGTTTTTTTTTTTTTTTTAAATGCACATCCCTTCCTTGGCTGTTTGAATTTGAGATGGTGTTTTGAGAATTCCCCCAAGCGGGGGATGGGTGTATTTTGATTCTTTATTTCTTTGTTCGTTTTTTGATACAGGGTCTCACTCTGTTGCCCAAGCTGGAGTACAGTGGTGTTATCTCGGCTCACTGCAACCTCCGCCTCCCAGGCCCAAGTGTTTCTCCTGCCTCAGCCTCCCCAGTAGCTGGGAATACAGGTGTGCGGCACCACACCCAGCTAATCTTTGTAGAGTTGGGGTTTTGCCTTGTTGCCCAGGTTCATCTTGAACTACTGGGTTCAAGCCGTCCATTCACCTCGGCCTCCCAAAGTGCTGGGATTATAGGGGTGAGCCACTGTGCCTGGCCTATTTTGATGATGATGACGATTATTATTATTATTTTGAGACAGAGTCTCACTCTATCACCCAGGCTGGAGTGCAGCGATGTGATCTCGGCTCACTGCAACCTCCACCTCCTGGGTTCAAGCGATTCTCCTGCCTCAGCCTCCTGAGTAGCTGGGATTACAGGTGCCCACCACCAAGCCCGGCTAATTTTTGTATTTTTAGTAGAGACGGGGTTTCACCATCTTGGCCAGGCTGGTCTTGAACTCCTGACCTCATGATCCACCCGCCTCAGCCTCCCAAAGTGCTGAGATGACCGGTGTGAGCCACCGCGCCCGGCCTTGTTTCTTTTTAAAAAGCCCTGAGAGTGAAATGAACGCTACACAGAGCTGAGCCTGGTCACTGCCTATGCCCCTATCTTTCTACCCTAAGCTGCTGTGAAACACCTTGTTATTACCTCTGCCAAGGGCTGGGGTATGTTGAAATTTCATAGCCGGCATTGCAGGATCCCTGTGATTTTCAGGAACACACTCCCACAGGGGCTCCCCCTCAGCCAGAGCCAAGCCCAGTGTACAATGTCACAGAGTGGCAGCAGCCTGGCCAGATCTTTTCTCCTCATTAGGATCTGCCTTGGGGCAAAAGGATTGGTTTCTGTGTAGAGGGATAATTAAGGAATTAGAGAGACCGAGGGATTGAGGAGGAATTATTTAATTATTTATTTGTACCGACCCCATCGGATTAACATTTAAAGGACTGAGTTTTGAACAAAGAGTTTGGTTATTTTTTAAGTATTTTGTGGGGCGGGGGGGAGCTCTGTGTAGGGGGAAGTATATTATAGAAGTGAGAAAGACAGTTGTTTAATTGACACATGCATTATATTATTTTTATTTTTTAAGGAATAATATGTTTTATGATTTAAGATTATTTGCCTAGTGACTTTGTAGCTGTACAGCTAGAGAAGCAGAGTTTTTATAATGCTTGGGAAAGGAAGAGATAAGGCTTATCAGCCGCAGAAAAACAGGCAGTTAATTTTTAATGGACTTCAGCTCTTTCTCTTCCTCAGGGAGAACTGGGTTTTCTTACATACAACTGAGTTTTTGCTTATACATTTTTAAATTTTTTAAAATTCCTGTTTCATCTGTGACAGGGGGTCCTATTCCCTGCCACCTTGGCCCTTCCTCATTTGCAGCAGGTCTTCAAAGGAGTGGCATTTTCTAACACAATGAATCCAAAAGTGCCTTCTCCGGGCCTGTCACATCAGCATTTCCGGGGAGTAAACAAGAAATGCAGGTGCCCAGGGCCCATCTGTGAATCGGGGCCTCTGGGGGTGGGGGCGGGGCCCTGGAATCTGCATTCTTATGAGGCCGTTAAATGATCCCCACGCACCTTCAAATGGTACACTTGCTGCTGGCCTGAAGGCATTCAACCATCAATCTGGAGCCCAAAGAGAAGTTTCTGGAAACTGACAAGTGAGGCATTCTTTTCTCATGACTTTTTGCTTTTAATCTGAACGGCTTAAAAACTATATATAGTTCCCCAAAATTCACATATGTGATCCACCTAACCAAAATGACAGCCGAGAAACAATGATTTATAATCACCAACTTAATTTTATTAGATTCTGAAAATGTTTCAGATTTAGACAACATGAATTTTGACCAATAATTTTTTTTTTTTTTTTTGAGACAGAGTTTCACTCTTGTTGCCCACGTTAGAATGCAGTGGTGCGATCTCGGCTCACTGCAACCTCCGCTTCCCGGGTTCAAGCGATTCTCCTGCCTCAGCCTCCCAAGTAACTGGTATTACAGACACCCACCATCAGGCCCGGCTAATTTTTTGTATTTTTAGTAGAGATGGGGTTTCACCGTGTTAGCCAGGCTTGTCTCAAACTCTTGACCTCAGATATCCACCCACCTCAGCCTCCCAAATTGCTGGGATTACAGGCGTGAGCCACTGCATCCGACCACAATAACAAATCATTGCTGTTTTCTTGGAAAAGTTTGTGTAGAATATTCGATCATCAGTTTTTAAAGTGCAGTGTTTTGTGGACAAGTAGCATGACGAACACATGATTTGTCCCCACCATTAAAAAATGTTAGTTTACTTGTGGCATATCAATACCGATGGCCTTTAAGCCAATCTTACAGAAAAGAAGAAAAGAATTGTTTGCACTTTCTGTGGCTGTTTAAAAGGTTTACCATCTTGTAAGAGGGTGGGAAGATGGGGTGTGCCGTGGAGATGGTTAATGGGCACAAAAATATACTTTAGATAGAATGAGAAAGATCTCGTATTTGATAGCACAAAAGGGTGACTACAGTCAACAATCCTTCATGGTCCATTTAAAAATAACTAAAAGTTGCTGGTCATGGTGGCTGACCCCTGAATCCCAGCACTTTGGAAAGCCGAGGCAGGTGGATGACTTGAGGTCAGGAGTTCGAGACCAGCCTGGCCAACATGGTGAAACCCCGTCTCTACTAAAAACACAAAAATTAGCCGGGCGTTGTGGTGCACACCTGTAGTCCCAGCTACTTGGGAGGCTGAAGCAGGAGAATTGCTTGAACCTGGGAGGCGGAGGTTGCTGTGAGCTGAGATTGTGCCACCGCACTCCAACCTGGACTACAGAGACTCCATCTCAAAAAAAAAAAAAAAAAGAAACTAATTAAAGGTGTAATTGGAATGTTAGTGACACAAACAAGTGATGAATGCTCGAGGGGACGGATACCCTATTTGCCCTGATGTGAGTATTACACATTGCATGCCTGTATCAAAATACCTCATTATCCCATAAATATATACACCTACTATGTATGCATGCAATTTTTTTTTTAAAAGAAAAAAGTTTAAAATCTGAACAGGTTTGGACATCCATCAGTGGTGGCCCTGGTGTGTCCACTGCTGGGGGACTCTCCAGTCCTCGATAGATGATGCTGAGGCCCAGCTGGGTGGGGACATTTCGGCTGTGGCCATTGAGCCTTTACCTCGACTGAGTCTGCCTCCAGGCTCAGGAGCCCCCAGAGCCGTGGTCCAGCCACACGGCAGGGTCTGCCCTCTGCCTGTGAGTGGTATCTGCTGCCCACAACATCTTATGGACGACCACAGCTCCTACAGGCATCCCTTCCCTGCTCAGCTGAGACCTGGGCACACCTCCGCCAAACCCGTACGAACCTTGCTCTCAATTGTGCTTCTCTCTGGACTGGCCTGCACCTGCTGGAACTCTGATTCTTGTCCCCACAACCTCCAGTTGCCCAGCGAGGGACAGAGGGAGCTGAATGTGCTGTTTCGTTCTTGCTCTGCTGGGATCCCGGCATCGGGTAACCCCGGTTCAGCCATGTGGATTTATTTTTAAGCAAGTCGGCTCACGTCCTGACTCCAGGAGCACAGATTGCTGTGGAGTGTCAGTCACACAATTATTTCAACATGCTGGGCGCCTGTCTAGCCTGCTTTCCCCTCCTGCCTTTCCTGCTCTCAATTCTCTCTCCTTAGTTCTTGGGTTAATACTCTGGCCTGCGTACTTTGTTGTACTTTCTGTCTTTGAAGTCGTGCTCCGCTGAGATCCCACGCTGGGCAGGGCATGGGAAGCTACGTGCCCATAGAAGGACGGCTAATTGAGCTCTCGGAATTATAAATGCATGATTGTTTTCAGGAATCTGGGCGAGATGGCTCATTTCCCAAGCTAGGGATTTTCCAGGGAAGCGTTTTCACTCCTTATCATCATCTAGCCATTGTGCCCACACCTTTGTGGCTCCTGGGTAATTATGTGCTGATGAAAGCTGTCTTACTTAGAACAAATAGTCTCATTCATTTACCGAAACTCCTCCAAATATAAATAAATCAAACCCCAGCAGGTCCATGAAAGCAAACACAGAAAGGCATAGCCGTGTTCAAATGAACTCAGATGGGGAGAGATAACCAGTTATCTCTTAACCAGATAACACTCTTAAAAGCACTGAAAGAAGGCCCATTCTCTTTTGCAGCTCATACACGCCATGGTGGAACCCCTGTAATCCTAAATCCTAAGAGAGATCAGACTAGACACGTGCTGTGTATCCTCTTTGGAAGGTGCACGGTGTCCTCATTTTCTATAATGATTGTGTAACTTTAATCACAAACAGCATCTTCTGATTGATTTAGCTTCCCGGCTAGGCGCGATGGCTCATGCCTGTCATCCCAGCTCTTTGGGAGGCCTAGGCGGGCAGATAGCTTGAGGTCAGGAGTTCGAAACCAGCCTGGCCAACACGGTGAAACCCCATCTCTACTAAAAATATAAATATTAGTCAGGTATGGTGGCGGGTGCCTGTAATTCCAGCTACTCAGGAGGCTGAGGCAGGAGAATGGCTTGGACCCGGGAGGCGGAGGTTTGCGGTGAGCCGAGATCGTGCCACTGCACTCCAGCCTGGGCGACAGAGAGAAACTTCATCTAAAAAAAAAAGAAAAAAGAAAAGCTTCCCAAATATTATTCTTCCAGTAGCTTGTGCCGTCTTCATCAGAAGAGGGACTAGCTGTTTGGTTCATGTGCTTCCACCCAGTTATTAGACCAAGTTTGTTTTCAATAAAAGAAATCACTGGTCAATGCCTTTTGTAATTGATGGGTGTCAAGAAGGTAAATTTTGCACGCCACCTTGGGAGGCACTTCTACTTTGAAAATAGATCTTTGTGAACCATCATTTTGGCCTATCCAATGACCTATAAAATACTTGAATTTATCATGAAAACAGAATACTGTGAAATCAGGATGAAGGTTGATAACAGGTCATCAACGTAATTGAGTAGATTGAAAATACAAGAGTCAGTGAAGTGTAGGATGAATGCTTGTTGTCAGTAAGAGAGCTGTTTGTGACCCGTTCCACGTGCAAGAGATGAGGGTTGTTGTTTTGGGAATACTCACCCTCCTCATCGCCTGTCCCTGCTAAAATCGGAGCTTTGTGAGGGCAGAGATGGATTCTGTGCACAGGTATCTTCTGAGTCTCTGATTCAGTGCCTGAAACACAGTGGCTCCCGAGACAATCTACCTCAGTGCCTGTTTTACAGGCTCACCTGTGACACATGACTGGGACATATGTTATTCATGATGACATGCAAGAGTCTCTGTGTAGGTGTCTACTGGTCTTCATCATCAAACAGAGCGAGAACTCCAAGTCAGGAGGCAGACATATCTTGGGGCAAGAAGACACCTAGAATTTTTCTTCAACCTGTAGACTTTCGGATTGGGTAGAAGGATTGTTAAGGAGGTTGCGAAACTTGGAGAAAGGATGATGTGAGTGTTGATGGCACGGAATTCTCCCCACACCCCTGGGTATCCATTTTTAATGTACAGAATTCTTCTGACATGATTTTAGGGCATGGAATCCTTGAGAGATCATGTCTGTGCTGAAGTTGGAATCACAGCACTTTATGTGAATGTGTTCACCAACGATTAATTATGTTTATTCCCGAGAAGTTTTAACCAGATTGTGGATGTGTATTCTGGTTCAGCATATATTCACAATTACCTTTGTTTTTTGTTTTGTTGTTTTGGAGACAAGGTCTTGCTCTGTCACCCAGGTTGGAGTGCAGTGGTGTGATCATAGCTCACTGCAGCCTCAAACTCCTCAGTAGGAAACTTCCTACCCCAGCCTCCCGAGTAGCTGGGACTAGTAGCATGCACCACTACACATGGCTAATTTTGTTTTTTAAATTTTTTCTAGAGACAGGGTCTCATTATGTCGCCCAGGCTGGTCTCAAACTCCTGGCCTCAAGTGATCCTCCCACCTTCCAAAGTGCTGGGATTACAGGTGTAAGACACCAAGCTCAGCCCCTGTGTGTTTTTTTTTTTTTTTTTTTTTTTGCTTTTTGTTTGTTTGTTTTGAGACTTACCCAGGCTGGAGTGCAGTGGTGCGATCTTGGCTCACTGCAACCTCTGACTCCCTGGTTCAAGCCATTCTCCTGCCTCAGCCTCCCAAGATGCTGGGATTACAGGCGTGCACCATCACACCCAGCTAATTTTTTGTATTTTTAGTAGAGACAGGGATTCACCGTGTTAGCCAGGATGGTCTTGATCTCCTGACTTTGTGATCTGCCTGCCTTGGCCTCCCGAAGTGCTGGGATTACAGGCGTGAGCTATCACGCCTGGCCTGTGTTTTTTTTTTTTTTTTTAAACATAAAATGGCCCTTATTGACTGTTTTCCTTTTCATAGTGAGTCCTTTTGTTTCTTTCATGTTTTCGAGAAGTGTCCCGAGTCAGGCTGTAGACAGGCATATGCGTAGATAAACAGATAGACTCATGCGTTCCTGTTGGTAATTTTTCCTTGAGGTCACCGTATGTGTTCTCATGCATGGGCATAGATGTCCCACACTCTCTGAAAGTTTAATTGGTCCTCGCAGGTCTCACTGTGTTCCTTCTCTTCAGGGCTCTTCATATCTCAGGGTGGTAAGGCTTAATTTTAACCTTCCAAATCACTATGGCCGAGGCGGGCAGATCACGAGATCAGGAGATCGAGACCATCCTGGCTAACACAGTGAAACCCCGTCTCTACTAAAAGTACAAAAAAAAATTAGCTGGGCGTGGTGGCGGGTGCCTGTAGTCCCAGCGACTTGGGAGGCTGAGGTGGGAGAATGGCGTGAACCCGGGAGGGGGAGCTTGCAGTGAGCCGAGATCGCGCCACTGCGCTCCAGCCTGGGCGACAGAGCAAGACTCCATCTCCAAATAAATAAACAAATAAATAGAAATACAAAAATTAGCCAGGCATGGTGGCGCATGCCTGTAATCCCAGCTACTCAGGAGGCTGATGCAGGAGAATTGCTTGAACCTGGGAGGTGGAGTTTTCAGTGAGCCGAGATCGCACCACTGCACTTCAGCCTGGGCGACACAGCGAGAGTCCATCTCAAAAAAAAAAAAAAAAAAAAAGGGAATATGCATTTAACGTTTCTTTGCGTCTTTTCGTGGCTCGATAGAGCCCAGTATATATTTTCACTAAAGAGCAAAAGCGCCTTTCCATGGGCCTTTAAATACTTAAGAATAAGCACATCCACACATGGGCCTCCCAGATAGTCGGTGCGTTTCCAGAAATGACGGTGCGTTGTGGTTCACAGCGTCTTTGGGTTTTGGTCTCCAACTCCAGGCCTCAGGCGATCCTCCTACCTGAGCCTCCCAAAGTGCTGGGATGACAGGCACAGTGAGCCACCATGCCCAGCTATTTTTTGAAAACTCATAGTCTCATATTTCCCTAATATTTAGGGTTAGGGCTAGAGTTAGGTAGAGGTTAGAGGTGCTCTGACGAGTGTTTCCCAAGTCTTGGAGCCCACCTCTGGCCAAATCACCGCCTGCAGTTGGAAGCAAGGCTGTTTCTCAGATGAGTCATACTGACATATTTTGCTATTGAATGCACGGTTGCCCTGATCCATTCAGAGATACTTCTGCAGCACCATGAGCTCCTTCATCCCTGCCCCTGTTCACCTACAAGGGTCTGCAAGCGAGCCCCCTTCTGCAACTCATCTCTTTGTGTAATCCTTCTCCAGACCCTGAATATATCAGCCTGTTGGCATATGTATCTATGTGTGTGTGTGTGTGTGCGCGCTCTGAGGATATTGGCACTTTTTAATCTTCTTCCATTAGACGACAAGGCTGAGGGCTTCCCCTTGCCGCCGACTTGCCGGCACACCTGGGGCATGTTTAATAAGTAATTGTGCATGGTCTGCTTTGCAAATGCGCTACTTCACATTTTTCCATCCCGCCCATAACGAGGACTGGGGTTGTTTTACAAGTTAATTACCCAAAAGATTATCGAGTGGGTTTAGAGGCACAAATTCTACGCGCTATTTAACAGATAAGAATTAATGAGTGTTGTTAAAATGGGAAAAAAAAATGTCTCTGTCAGCGGAGGGAGTTATCTGTACCTTGCCTGGCTGTGTTACTGTTGGTTTTTTTTTTTTGTCTGTGAATGAGAACCGAGGTGGAGAAACAAGGCGAGTGTTCTCATTGCTCTTCTCCCACCAGAGCACAGGCAGCACGTGTGAAAATAACTATTCACAGTTCCTTTCCCACCGTGTCTCAAGAGGGGTGAATGCCAGGGTCGGGCCCGGTGGCTCACGCTTGGAATTCCAGCACTCTGGGAGGCCGAGGCAAGAAGATTGCTTGAGGCCAGGAGTTCGACAGCAGTCAGGGTGGCGTAGAGAGACTCCGTCTCTACAAAATATTAACAAATCAGTCTGGCTTGGTGGGGTGCACTGTGGTCCCAGCTACTCGGGAGGCAGAGGCAGGAGGATCGCTTGAGCCCAGGACTTCGAGACCAGCCTGGGCAACATGGCAAGACCTTGTCTCTACAACTAAATAAAAAAATTAGTCAGGCGTGGTGTGCGTGCCTAGAGTCTCAGCTACTCAGGAGGCTGAGGCGGGAGGATCGTTTGAGCCTGGAGGTCAAGGCTGTGGTGAGCCATGATCACGACCCTGTACTTTAGCTTGGGCGACAGAGCAAGACCCTTTTCTCTAAATAAAAATGGAATAATAGTAAAAAGAAGCTGAATTTCAGCTGTTTTCAGCCATTCTCTTTATTCCTTCAAATGCCTCTGTATTCTGCAGTATCCTTTAAAATATTAAGAGCAATTTTAGCTAATCAGGAGGCTGAGACAGGAGAATCGCTTGAACCCAGGAGGCGGAGGTTGTGGTGAGCCGAGATCGTGGTATTGCGCTCCGGCCTGGGCAACAAGAGTGAAACTCCATCTCAAAAAAAAAAAAAGGGAGACACAGATAAGGCCATGTGGAGACAGAGACTGGAGTGATGCGGCCATCAACTTAGGGATACCAGGAGCTGGAAGAGGCAGGAAGAATGCCCCCTAGAGTCTTCAGAATGTATCAGACACCTTTGGGAGGCCAAGGCGGGTGGATTGCTTGAGGCCAGGAGTTCGAGACCAGCCTGACCAACATGGTGAAACCTCATCTCTACTAAAAATACAAAAATTAGCCAGGCGTGGTGGCGGGAGCCTGTCATCCCAGCTCCTCGGGAGGCTGAGGCTGGAGAATTGCTTGAACCCGGGAGGCTGAGGTTGCAGTGAGCTGAGGTATTGCCAATGTACTCCAGCCTGGGAAACAGAGCATGATTCTGTCTCAAAAAAAAAGAAAAAAAGAAAAAAAGAAAGCATCAAACACAACTGCAAGGGGTTGAATGCTGATCTCCAAAAGATATGTCCATGTCCTAATCCCCAGAACCTGCGAACAGGAACTTATTTGGAACTAGGGTCTTTGCAGATATAATTAGTTAAGGATCTCAAGATGAGATCATTCTGGAGTAGGGTGAGTCTTAAATCCAATGATAGCTGTCCTTGTAGGAGACAGGAGAGGAGACACAGACACAGAGGAGAAGGCCTCGTGGAGACAGAGGCAGAGACTGGAGCGATGCGGCCACAAACCCAGGAACTAGGAGAGGCAGGGAGGCCCCTTCCTCAGAGCCCCTGGAGGGAGCACGGTCCTGAGACACCTGATCTCAGACTTTTGGTCTCCAGAGCCAGTAGAGGATGAATTCCTGTTGCATTAGTTCCCCAGGTGTGGTCATTTGTCACAGCAGCCTCGGGAGACGAGTAGAGACAGATCGGGCAGGAATTGAATATCTAGTTGCATTGCTGATAGAGGCATACTACAGCCGTGTGACATGGTGTGACATCAGCACACTGTGTCCTGACCCCAGGTCATGGGACAAGAACTCGGCGAGACATAGTCACCCCCCTGGCTCATCAGGGAAATGCATGGCTTCTGGTAAGGTGACCCTGAACATGCGTGTGTCACTCTGAAGTGTTGGCCTCAGACTCTGCCTCCAAATTCCAAGTCCCCTGGGGGTTCCGCTGGAGGTGGACACGCCCCCATCCATGCCTTCCTTGCAGTCACGGGAACATCCCTTACTCAGTCCTCTCTGGTCACCGATGGGGCATGACAGGAGGCGCTAAGTGTTTCCAAGCATCCGGGGTTCCAGATGCATGGAAATTCTGCATGCGTCCTCTGTATGGGAAAAAGGGAGGTCTGCCAGGAGTGGAACCCCAGTGAGAAAGTAACTCAAAACAGAAATGAAAGGTTTCTAGACACAGTACAAGCCCCCTTTGTGGTGCGCACAGGGACTTCCGTAGCTCGGCCCCTCCACCCCCTGGCTGGCCCCAGTGGCTGAGGTGTGTTTGGGGCTGATCTGTGACACCCTCCTGCTTCACACGGGAAGGGAGGGGTTCTGGAGAGAGTGCAGGTGGGCTGGAGAGCTGAGCTCCCTGCAGCAGGTGAGTGTGAGTCCTGAACAGACTCGTTCCAAGCAAACAGGTGCAGGAAAGAACACAGGTCTTGGAGGAATCAGGGTTGAGCCAGCCCTGTGACCTCGGGCTGTCCTTGGCCCCAGTGACGGCTTATCTTTACCTGGAACTTCAACCTCTTATCATCACCTATAACGCTGACCACTTGTCCTCACCTGGGACTCGAACCTCTCCCCATCACCTGTAACTCGGACCACTTGTCCTCACCTGGGACTCCAACCTCCCTCCATCACCTGTAATGCTGACCACTCATTGTCACCTGGAAGTCCAACCTCTCATCACTACCTGGAACTCCAACTCCAACTCTTTTTTTTTTTTTTTTCATGAGACGGAGTCTCACTGTGTTGCCCAGGCTGGAGTGCAGTGGCACAATCTCGGCTCACGGCAACTTCCGCCTCCCGGGTTCACGCCATTCTCCCGCCTCAGCCTCCTGAGTAGCTGGGACTACAGGCACGTGCCACCACGCCCATCTAATTTATGTATTTTTAGTAGAGATGGGGTTTCACCATGTTGGCCAGGACGGTCTCGATCTCTTGACCTCGTTATCTGCCCACCTCAGCCTCCCAAAATGCTGGGATTACAGGCGTGAGCCACTGTGCCCGGCCCCAACTCCAACTCTTATCCTCATCTGTAGCTCTAACCCACTATCCTCACCGATAGCTCCGACATCATCGTCACCCGTAGCTGTAACCTCATCCTCACCTGGAACTCTGACCTGGCAGACGTGCTTGCAGCATGTGGTTGGGGCCGAGTTCCCTTCTGCCCCGGCTCCCTGCTGCTGCCAAGTCCAGGTCTCTCCTGTGGGGCAGGTATACCCCTCCCTGGGCCTCACCTGGGCCCACTGGCCTTCACAGGGAGCCTGCTGTCCGCACTCCCATTCTTGTCCTGCCCTCTCCTCCGGCGCCCTGTCTGCTCAGATGTCCTCATGGCCTAGGCACCTGCAGCCGCCAGGACAGTGAGCCCGGACACAAGCAGCCTTCCATCCGGTTCCCCCTGCATCTGCCAACCCATCTTGCCCACAGCCAAGCTTCTGTGAAAAATCATAGCAGTCATGAAACTCATGAGTGCTCGGGCAAATCAGAAAAATTGCCAGGGATCCTACCATGGACACGCGTCCCTGAACCCCGAATGGTCCCTGTGTGTTGTGTGTGCGCAGGAGACAGGCAGGTCACTGTGTGTCGTGTGTGCAGGAGACAGGGAGGTCCCTGGGTGTTGTGTGCCCAGGAGATGGGGAGGTCCCTGTGTGTTGTGTGTGCAGGAGACGGGGAGGTCCCTGGGTGTCTTGTGTGCCCAGGAGACGGGGAGGTCCCTGTGAGTCGTGTGTGCAGAGGAGATGGGGAGGTCCCTGGGTGTCTTGAGTGCCCAGGAGATGGGGAGGTCCCTGGGTGTCATGTGTGCAGGAGACGGGGAGGTCCCTGTGTGTCGTGTGTGCAGGAGACGGGGAGGTCCCTGTGTGTCGTGTGTGCAGGAGACGGGGAGGTCCCTGGGTGTCGTGTGTGCGCAGGAGACGGGGAGGTCCCTGTGTGTCGTGTGTGCAGGAGACGGGGAGGTCCCTGTGTGTCGTGTGTGCAGAGGAGACGGGGAGGTCCCTGTGTGTCGTGTGTGCAGGAGACGGGGAGGTCCCTGTGTGTCGTGTGTGCAGAGGAGACGGGGAGGTCCCTGTGTGTCGTGTGTGCAGAGGAGACGGGGAGGTCCCTGTGTGTCGTGTGTGCAGAGGAGACGGGGAGGTCCCTGTGTGTCGTGTGTGCAGAGGAGACGGGGAGGTCCCTGTGTGTCGTGTGTGCGGAGGAGATGGTGAGGTCCCTGGGTGTCGTGTGTGCTCAGGAGACAGGGAGGTCCCTGTCCCTGGGTGTCTTGTGTGCGCAGGAGATGGTGAGGTCCCTGGGTGTCTTGTGTGTGCAGGAGACGGGGAGGTCCCTGTGTGTCGTGTGTGCAGAGGAGACGGGGAGGTCCCTGTGTGTCGTGTGTGCGGAGGAGACGGGGAGGTCCCTGTGTGTCGTGTGTGCAGGAGACGGGGAGGTCCCTGGGTGTCATGTGTGCAGGAGACGGGGAGGTCCCTGGGTGTCGTGTGTGCGGAGGAGACAGGGAGGTCCCTGTGTGTCGTGTGTGCAGGAGATGGGGAGGTCCCTGTGTGTTGTGTGTGCAGGAGACGGGGAGGTCCCTGTGTGTCGTGTGTGCGCAGGAGACGGGGAGGTCCCTGGGTGTCGTGTGTGCGGAGGAGACGGGGAGGTCCCTGTGTGTCGTGTGTGCGGAGGAGATGGTGAGGTCCCTGGGTGTCGTGTGTGCTCAGGAGACAGGGAGGTCCCTGTCCCTGGGTGTCTTGTGTGCGCAGGAGATGGTGAGGTCCCTGGGTGTCGTGTGTGCTCAGGAGACAGGGAGGTCCCTGTCCCTGGGTGTCTTGTGTGCGCAGGAGATGGTGAGGTCCCTGGGTGTCGTGTGTGCGCCGGAGACAGGGAGGTCCCTGTCCCTGGGTGTCTTGTGTGCGCAGGAGATGGGGAGGTCCCTGTGTGTCGTGTGTGCAGGAGACGGGGAGGTCCCTGTGTGTCGTGTGTGCGCAGGAGACGGGGAGGTCCCTGTGTGTCGTGTGTGCGCAGGAGACGGGGAGGTCCCTGTGTGTCGTGTGTGCGGAGGAGACGGGGAGGTCCCTGTGTGTCGTGTGTGCAGGAGACGGGGAGGTCCCTGGGTGTCGTGTGTGCACAGGAGACGGGGAGGTCCCTGGGTGTCGTGTGTGCTCAGGAGACAGGGAGGTCCCTGTCCCTGGGTGTCTTGTGTGCGCAGGAGATGGGGAGGTCCCTGTGTGTCGTGTGTGCAGGAGACGGGGAGGTCCCTGTGTGTCGTGTGTGCAGGAGACGGGGAGGTCCCTGTGTGTCGTGTGTGCAGAGGAGACAGGGAGGTCCCTGTGTGTCGTGTGTGCAGAGGAGACGGGGAGGTCCCTGTGTGTCGTGTGTGCAGAGGAGACGGGGAGGTCCCTGTGTGTCGTGTGTGCAGAGGAGACGGGGAGGTCCCTGTGTGTCGTGTGTGCAGAGGAGACAGGGAGGTCCCTGTGTGTCGTGTGTGCAGGAGATGGGGAGGTCCCTGTGTGTCGTGTGTGCAGGAGATGGGGAGGTCCCTGTGTGTCGTGTGTGCAGGAGACGGGGAGGTCCCTGTGTGTCGTGTGTGCAGCAGACGGGGAGGTCCCTGGGTGTCGTGTGTGCAGGAGATGGGGAGGTCCCTGTGTGTCGTGTGTGCAGGAGATGGGGAGGTCCCTGTGTGTCGTGTGTGCAGCAGACGGGGAGGTCCCTGGGTGTCGTGTGTGCTCAGGAGACAGGGAGGTCCCTGTCCCTGGGTGTCTTGTGTGCGCAGGAGATGGGGAGGTCCCTGTGTGTCGTGTGTGCAGGAGACGGGGAGGTCCCTGTGTGTCGTGTGTGCAGGAGACGGGGAGGTCCCTGTGTGTCGTGTGTGCAGAGGAGACGGGGAGGTCCCTGTGTGTCGTGTGTGCAGAGGAGACGGGGAGGTCCCTGTGTGTCGTGTGTGCGGAGGAGACGGGGAGGTCCCTGTGTGTCGTGTGTGCAGAGGAGACGGGGAGGTCCCTGTGTGTCATGTGTGCAGCAGACGGGGAGGTCCCTGTGTGTCGTGTGTGCAGGAGACGGGGAGGTCCCTGTGTGTCGTGTGTGCAGGAGACGGGGAGGTCCCTGGGTGTCTTGTGTGCTCAGGAGATGGTGAGGTCCCTGGGTGTCGTGTGTGCTCAGGAGACAGGGAGGTCCCTGTCCCTGGGTGTCTTGTGTGCGCAGGAGACGGGGAGGTCCCTGTGTGTCGTGTGTGCAGAGGAGACGGGGAGGTCCCTGTGTGTCGTGTGTGCGGAGGAGACGGGGAGGTCCCTGTGTGTCGTGTGTGCAGGAGACGGGGAGGTCCCTGTGTGTCGTGTGTGCAGGAGTCGGGGAGGTCCCTGTGTGTCGTGTGTGCAGGAGACGGGGAGGTCCCTGTGTGTCGTGTGTGCGCAGGAGACGGGGAGGTCCCTGTGTGTCGTGTGTGCGCAGGAGACGGGGAGGTCCCTGTGTGTCGTGTGTGCGCAGGAGACGGGGAGGTCCCTGTGTGTCGTGTGTGCGGAGGAGACGGGGAGGTCCCTGTGTGTCGTGTGTGCAGGAGACGGGGAGGTCCCTGGGTGTCGTGTGTGCACAGGAGACGGGGAGGTCCCTGGGTGTCGTGTGTGCGCAGGAGACGGGGAGGTCCCTGGGTGTCGTGTGTGCTCAGGAGACAGGGAGGTCCCTGTCCCTGGGTGTCTTGTGTGCGCGGGAGATGGGGAGGTCCCTGTGTGTCGTGTGTGCAGGAGACGGCGAGGTCCCTGTGTGTCGTGTGTGCAGGAGACGGGGAGGTCCCTGTGTGTCGTGTGTGCAGAGGAGACGGGGAGGTCCCTGTGTGTCGTGTGTGCAGAGGAGACGGGGAGGTCCCTGTGTGTCGTGTGTGCAGAGGAGACGGGGAGGTCCCTGTGTGTCGTGTGTGCAGGAGATGGGGAGGTCCCTGTGTGTCGTGTGTGCAGGAGACGGGGAGGTCCCTGTGTGTCGTGTGTGCAGGAGACGGGGAGGTCCCTGTGTGTCGTGTGTGCAGCAGACGGGGAGGTCCCTGGGTGTCCTGTGTGCAGGAGACGGGGAGGTCCCTGTGTGTCGTGTGTGCAGGAGACGGGGAGGTACCTGTGTGTCGTGTGTGCAGCAGACGGGGAGGTCCCTGGGTGTCGTGTGTGCTCAGGAGACAGGGAGGTCCCTGTCCCTGGGTGTCTTGTGTGCGCAGGAGACGGGGAGGTCCCTGTGTGTCGTGTGTGCAGGAGATGGTGCGGTCCCTGTGTGTCGTGTGTGCGCAGGAGACGGGGAGGTCCCTGTGTGTCGTGTGTGCGCAGGAGACGGGGAGGTCCCTGTGTGTCGTGTGTGCGGAGGAGACGGGGAGGTCCCTGTGTGTCGTGTGTGCGGAGGAGACGGGGAGGTCCCTGTGTGTCGTGTGTGCAGGAGACAGGGAGGTCCCTGGGTGTCGTGTGTGCGGAGGAGACGGGGAGGTCCCTGTGTGTCGTGTGTGCAGGAGACAGGGAGGTCCCTGGGTGTCGTGTGTGCAGGAGACGGGAAGGACCCTGGGTGTTGTGTGTGCAGGAGACGGGGAGGTCCCTGTGTGTCATGTGTGTGCACAGGAGATGGGGAGGTCCCTGTGTGTCGTGTGTGCACAGGAGATGGGGAGGTCCCTGGGTGTCGTGTGTGCAGGAGACGGGAAGGTCCCTGGGTGTCGTGTGTGCAGGAGACAGGGAGGTCGCTGTGTCTTGTGTGTGCACAGGAGATGGGAGGCGTCAACACACATTTCATGCTCACATTTCCATTCACTGTCCACACTGCACACTTGTACATGGTCAATGTCTAGACATTTATAGTTTGTTTATGTGTTATATTCATCTACTTTATATATATTCATATTTTAGGTTCATATATTTATTGTATACACATTTATATACTTGATCTATATTAATATTTTAGGTTTATATACTTACTATATATTTATTATTATAATGCATATACATTAAATTCTAATGTATTATTATATATGATGTATTATGTTCAATGTATATATTAAATACATAATGACATAATATGAATTTATATTATAATGTATATACATATGAATTCACATTCATATGTATGTTACATTTTGTAATGTATATATATTTTGTAACATATATTTGTAATATAAAATTATATACAAGATATACTTTGATATATTTTATTTATATATTTATATATAAAACATAATATAATATGCACAATACATTTTGTGTATATATAAAATATATATTACATAAATATATAATGATAACTATAAATTATATTTGTATGTCATATTATAAATAATTTATATTAAATATTTATGCTATTCTATAAATAGTATATATTTATATTTAGTATATATTTTTATATCATACTTTGTAATAAACACGAATTTATAATATATAAGTATAAACTATAGTTATTGGATGTTTAATTTTATGTATATATTATTTTATATATATCATACTATGTAACACATAATATATAATAAATATAATATATAATAAGCATATATCATAATATGTAATATAATAAACATTGTAACATATAATGTATAATACATGTATATCAGTATACAAAATATAAAATTAATATATACATAAAATTATATACCTACTTATTTTATTTTATTTTTTAAGAGACGTGAGTCTTGCTGTGTTGCCCGGGCTGGCTTTGCCTCTGGAACTCAAGTGATCCTCCCACCTCAGCCTCTCGAGGAGCTGGGACTACAGGCGTGCACCATCATTTCCTCCTAAAATTATATGTGCTGCATATATAAAATGATAAATGCTTTACATATGCTTTATGAAATTATATATGCTTTAGATAAAAGCAGAGATTTCATAAAACTGAACTGTAACATGCATGGCGGCGTTTAAATCCCATTGAAGTGAAGGGCTGGGCTTGAGGCTAGCGTCACCCTCCCTGAGCGTCATACCCATTTCCATTTCCCCAGGATCCCAAACCCTGGGAGGACCAGGATGCTTTGTTTAAGCAGCACGTTTGAATTGCTGGCATTGCCCGTGGCCTCCCTGTGGCGAGGGATGGTGAATGACAGCGTTTTCCCTCCTCTTTCCTCACCTTGCAAACCTCACTTTGTTGGATGCATAATTGCTGCCTCATCCCCATGGATCGCCTTGGACTGTGTAGCAATCACTGCTCTTATCACAGTCCCTCTTGAATTTCTTTCCTTTTTTTTTCTTTTAGTCGGAACCTCGCTCTGTCTGTCACCCAGGCTGGAGTGCAGTGGTGCGATCTTGGCCCACTGCAACCTTCACCTCCTGGATTCAAGCAATTCTCCTGCCTCAGTCTCCCCAGTAGCTGGGATTACAGGTGTGTCCCACCACACCCAGCTAATTTTTGTATTTTTAGTAGAGATGGGAATTTCACCATGTTGGTCAGGCTCGAACTCCTGACCTCAGGTGATCCGCCCACCTCGGCCTCCCAAAGTGCTGGGATTACAGAAGTCCTCTTGAATTTCACTTAAGATGGGCTGGGTGCTTCGTGGCAGGCTTCTCACATCAGCCTTTGCATTTCTGGGTGTGACCCCTGTGTCTGCTGCCTTCTATATTCCTCTCTTACTTGGCAGGATTCCATCCCTAGGTGGGTTTATTTTTTCCCCCAGTCCCCTGCCTGCCTGAGAATTCCTACCTATGGCTCCTCATGGGAAAGGGCTCTTGGCTGCGTCTTAAATCTTGGGTTATGCCTTGGTGCATACTGGTGTTGCACCAGTGGTGCAACGTTGCCGGCATCCCTTTTGACTGAGGGCAGGTCACTTGTATTCTGTCTTGAAGGAACCTGACTTTTAAGGAGGGACAACCTGGAGGGTTTCTTTATTTTTGAACTTCACTGACTCCCTGAGGATAGATTGAGCCTGCCAAATTCATGGGTCCCCAATAAAACAGCATTCCATGAAATAAAAAGTAAGAACAGATGGCACCAGCAGTTCCACTGCTGGGTATATACCTCAGAGAATTGGAAACAGGGTCTCCAACAGATATTTGCACAAACCACGTTTGCAGCAGCAGTATTACTTACAATAACCAGAAGGTGGAGAGAAACTGTGTCCTTCCAGAAGCAAATGGATAAGCAAAATGTGGTATATCCAAATGGTGGAATATTACGCAGCCATAAAAAAGGAAGGGTATTCAGATGCATGCTGCAACGTGGGCTAACCTTGAGGACATTAATGCTAAGTGAAATAATCCAATCCTAAAAGGTGGAGAGAAACTGTGTCCCTCCACAGGCAGATGGATAAGCAAAATGTGGTGTATCCAAATGATGGAATATTACGCAGCCATAAAAAAGGAAGGATATCCAGATGCATGCTGCAATGTGGGCTAACCTTGAGGACATTAATGCTAAGTGAAATAATCCAGTCCCAAATGTGGAGAGAAACTGTGTCCCTCCACAGGCAGATGGATAAGCAAAATGTGGTGTATCCAAATGGTGGAATATTATGCAGCCATAAAAAGGAAGGATATTCAGATGCATGCTGCAATGTGGGCTAACCTTGAGGACATTAATGCTAAGGGAAATAAACCAATCCCCAAAGGACAAATACTGTAGGATTCCACTCCTGTGAGGTACACAGAGTACCTTTAAATTCTTAGAGACAGAAAGTAGAATGGGGTAGTTATAGGGGTTGGGCGAGGAAAAGGTGGGGACTTAATGTTTAATGGGAACACAGTTTCCATTTGGCAAGATGAAAATATTTTGGAGATGCACGGCAGTGATGGCTACATAACAATATGAATGTATTTAATACCACTTTACTGTGTACGTAAAAATGGTTAAAATGCTAAACTTTATGTGATGTGTATTTTTCCCCAATTCAAAATTATAAAAAAAAAAATGCAGCTGGGCATGGTGACTCATGCCCGTAATCCCAGCACTTTGGGAGGCCGAGGCGGGTGGATCACCTGAGGTCAGGAGTTTGAGACAAGCCTGGCCAACATGGAGAAACCTCCTACTAAAAATACAAAATTAGCCGAGTGTGGTCGTGGGCGCCTATAATCCCAGCTATTTGGGAGGCTGAGCAGGAGAATCGCTTGAATCCGGGAGGCAGAGGGTGTGGTGAGCTGAGATCGCGCTATTACACTCCAGGATGGGCAACAAGAGCAAAGCTCCATCAAAAAAAAAAAAAAAAAAAAAAAAAAAGGTTAAAATGCTAAACTTTATGTTATGTGTATTTTTCCACAATTAAAAATTATTTTAAAAATGAGGCCGGGCACGGTGGTTCATGCCTGTAATCCCAGCAATTTGGGAGGCTGAGGCGGGTGGATCACTTGAGGTCGGGAGTTCGAGACCACCGTGGCCGACATGGCGAAACCCCTTCTCTACTAAAAATACAAAAACTAGCCAGGCATGGTGGCTCAAGCCTGTAATCCCAGCTCCTCGGGAGGCTGAGGCAGCAGAATCACTTGATCCCCGGAGGCGGAGGTCGCAGTGAGCCGAGCTCATGCCACTGCACTCCAGCCTGGGTGACACGGCAAGAATCCATCTAAAACGATAAAAAAATAAAATAAAATAAGTAATTGCCCTTAAATTGGAAATGCTCAACAACCCACGTGATTCTGAATCTGAAAAGGCCAGATCAGGGAGATACAGAGAAGAATAAATAAAACACAAGGCAAGAGAAGATTTATCTCTGGAGCATCCTTGTGCAGCTGTTGGTGAGTGACTCGTGTGTGTCAATTGATCATACACTCATGAGTGGATAAAAGTACCCATGTTTTAGGTCAAGAAAGACTGTGACACACGTGTCCAGCACGCCAAGCACACAGCTCGTGGGGTGTCTTCCATGTGCTGTGCCCTCCCTGTCTCCCTCTCCCAAACTCCTGCATGGAAACAGAGGTGGACATGAAACCTACCTACCCACCCCCTCCCAGGTTACCGCCATCACTTTCATCACAAAACAGAGTCCGGATTCAGGGATTCAGCCCGGGGCAGGAGCTCAGGTCATCTTCCTCTTTCAGAAGGGAGATTTCTGCTGCCTCTGGCCCAGGCTTTCCCTCTCTTTCCCCCCATGAGCTGCCATTGGAGCACCCACCTGGGTCCAGGTGAGAGAGAGGAGGAAGGAGACCAGGTGACCCCTTCCTGGCTGGTTGCCCCATGTCCCGGTAACAGAGGGTTAGAGCTGATTCTCATGGCAGAAGCGTGACTGCCAGAGACCACCTGCGGCGCTTCTAATGCTCTGGTCCGTGTATTCGTCTTGTAGCGTTGCCGAGTGTTACAGAGACCCACAGACCAGGTGGTTTAAACAAAAGATATTTATTCTCTCACAGCTGTAGAGGCTACATGTCTGAGGTCACCGTGTCGGTAGGCTTGCTTTCTCTCTGGCTTGTAGACGCCGTCTTCTCCCTGTGTCCTGACAGAGTCCTTCCTCTGCGTGTGTCTGTGTCCTCATCTCTTCTTATGAAATGTCTTAGTCCATTTCAGGCTGCTGTCACAGAATACCATAGGCTGGATGACTTACAAACAAAAGACATGTATTCTCCCACAGTCCTGGAGGCTGGATGTCTGAGATCAGGGTATGGGCAAGGCTGATTCCTCCTGAGGTCTCTCTCCTGGACTTGGAGATGCTGTCTTGTCCCTGTGTCCTCACAGGGTCGTCCCTCTGTGTGTGTGTGTGTCCTCATCTCCTCTTCTTATGAGATATCTTAGTCCATCTCAGGCTGCTATCACAGAATACCATAGGCTGGGTGGCTTAGAAACAATAGACATTGATTCTCCCACAGTACTGGAGGCTGGACATCTGAGATCAGGGTATGGGCAGGGCTGGTTCCTCCTGAGGTCTCTCTCCTGGACTTGGAGATGCTGTCTTGTCCCTGTGTCCTCACAGGGTTGTCCCTCTGTGTGTGTCTGTGTCCTCATCTCCTCTTCTTATAAGGAGCCAGTCCCATTGGATCAGCCTCCCCCCAGCCCCCTGAAACCTCATTTTACCTTAATTGCCTCTTTAAAGACCCCATATCCAAATATAATCACATTCTGAAGTCCTAGGGGTGAGGATCTCAATGTATGAATTTGGGGGGGGACAAAATTCAGCCCATGACAACCAGTGTTTCTTTCCAAGGGGCTACCTGAAAACTTTTCTGCAACCCCCAGAAAGCTGGCATCATCTCAGCATCTTGCCATGGGGTTCCCTCCATGCCTCCCAATGGCTCCTTTGAGTAAGACCAAGGACAAACCCATATCACTCCCTTCTCCTGTTTTCTCTGCCCTCATTGTCCCCTCAAGCCCTGAGGCTGATCAGTCCCCACAGGACCACAGCTACCCTGTAGCTATGAGCAGTGGCTTCCTCAGGAGTGAGCCAGGCTCCTGTACCCCATGCCTCCCTGGCACAGAACAAGATTTAGGTTCTGGGGGTACCTGAGGGAATCCCGTTGTTTTTTTTGCAGGGGAGGGTGGAGGCTCAGAGTAGGGAATTTTTTTTTTTTCCGCCTGCTGTGAGGAAATTTACCCCTGTTATCTGATCCATGCACATTCTGGAGCTGGCTGAGGTCCTAACTATTTCCTCTGTAAACTTCTGCCCTTGGAATGGGTTCTGCGATGATTAATACTTAGTGTAAACTTGATTGGATTGAAGGATGCAAAGTATTGATCCTGGGTGTGTCTGTGAGGGTGTTGCCAAAGGACATTAACATTTGAGTCCGTGGGCTCGGAAAGGCAGACCCACCCTTAATCATCTGGGTGGCCACCATGTCATCAGCAGGCCAGGGAGGCTAGACTATAAGCAGGCAGAAAAACGTGAAAAGACTAGACTGGTCTAGCCTCCCCGCCTGCATCTTTCTCTGTGCTGGATACTTCCTGCCCTGGAAAACTGGACTCCAAGTTCTTCAGCTTTGGGACTTGGGCTGGCTTCCTTGCCCCTCAGCCTGCAGACAGTCTATTGTGGGACCTTGTGATTGTGTGAGTTAATACCGAATAAATGCCCCTTTCTATATATCTATCCTGTTAGTTCTGCCCCTCTAGAGAACCCTGACCAATACAGGGTCCGTTCCTTACCCCCTACATCTATAACCCTGCTGCCTGAGTTGATAGGGAAGCAGAAAGAGCCGCTTTTTTAATGTTTAATTTTATTAAGTATGCAGTTTCCCAGTGCCCAAACTCATGTTGATTTCAAAAACTATCCTTTTAAAGCATGTGGGCAGGGTGACAATTCATAGCAGGTGACAAAAATGTTTTATAAATAATATCCATGGAAATGGAAGCTGTCACTGTCTGCAGAATGCAGCCAAAATATTCAGAAGATTTGTATCACTCTAAGTTCTCGTGCTAGTAAGAAATAAAACAGCAAATAATGACTGGGCCTCTAAGAAATAAAGTAAAATTAGGAAGCAGGAGTATGAAAATAATGACATTATGCAGAAATAAATACAAAAGGAAAGTAGCGGAGAAGCAAAAAAAAAAAAAAACCATCAATAGTAGTTTCCTTAAGAAAAATGAAAGAATAATTTCCTACCATTTATTCATCCTTCATTCCACACACAAAAGAAGCAAGGACAGATTAGCATGAACTGGAAGAAGAAAGAGGAAATAACATGTAATAAAAATATGATTTAAACTTATGCAAAAAAAGTAATTTGTTCTTAACTGTCAACTAACATATTTGATTACCTCCTCCTGGGTGCAAAGGATGAAAGGCTGTCTTATTGGAAAAAATTAGAATTTTGCTAAATTCATGCAAATGGAATTACAGATCACAGATAAAACAACATGCTGAAATTTCAACCGTCAGAACTTTCCACCAAGTGTTCCTAATGAATTCTCGAATATCTGGTGGGGTGCAGTGGCTCACGCCTGTAATCCCAGCACTTTGGGAGGCTGAGTTGGGCGGGTCACCTGAGGTCCAGAGTTCGAGACCAGCCTGGCCAACATGGTAAAACCCTGTCTCTACTAAAAATACAAAAATTAGCTGGGTGTGGTGGCGCAGGCCTGTAATCCCAGCTACTTGGGAGGCTGAGGCAGGAGAATTGCTTGAACCTGGGAGGTGGAGGTTGCAGTGAGCTGAAATCATGCCACTGCACTCTAGCCTGGTGACAGAACAAGACTCCGTCTCTCTGTCTCTCTCTTTCTTTCTCTCTGTCTCTCACACACAAAATAAATAAATAAATAAATAAATAAATAAATAAATAAATAAATAATTGATTATCTATATACTTTTTCCAAACCATCAAGGACAATCTAGATCAAGAATCTGGAAACTGTTGACCCTGGAACATATCTGACCCTTAACTTGTTTTTCTCATTAAAGTTTTCTTGAAACACAGCCATATACATTCATTTACTTATTGCCTGTGACTGTTTTTGCCTTAGGTACACAGGTTTGAAGAGTTGCAACAGAGACCTTATGGCCCACAAATCCTAAGGTGTGTAGTATTTGGCCATTTATCCAAAAATCTACTGGCTGTACTCTTCAAAGTGACCAGAGCCACCAACCTGTGTCTGAGTAAACCGTTTTACTCCCAAATGAACACTTTTCAAAGAAGCATCATCGGCTGGTTCTACTTACCAACCTAAATAAAGAAAATCTAGTTTAATCTTATCCACTGAATAGACTTCCAGGTTAAAAAAAAAAATTACTCCTGACTTAGTTGCAACTCATCCACCTGTAGACCAAAGGATGCTTCTCATTAGGTAACAGGGAAGCATTTGGGATAATTCAACATCCATTAATTAGTAAACCTCTGAAGGAATTAATCTCATAACAGCAGCCGGAATGCAGGAGATGCTCTACACCCGAATCACAAATTGAATGGATGGCAAGTGGATTTTCCCTCCTAAGGCTGATTGATTGGTTCTGGCTGCCAGCACCCTGAGATGAGAATGATCCTGCAGCAAGGAATAGTCATCAATTAGTGATGCCTGCTGTGGCTATGGAATGAGAATTACGGTCTGTGTGCTACATTCTTTCCATTCTTGGTGGTTCTCTCATAAACCACAATAAAGCATGCATCTTTTAAAGCAACCATGACCATCACTAGCCACCACCATAGCCCTCTGGCTGATTCATGGATGAATTTCCAAATTCAAATGTGAATTTCCAATGTCACATTTGTGTTCATTTCCCTAAATGATGATGATGGTAATGATGGTGATGGTAATGATGGTACTTGTTGGGTGTGTGTATGTATGTATACACACACACATATATATATACACATATATATACACACACACACACACACACACACACATATATATATATATATATATATATATATATATATATATTTGAGATGGAGTCTCACTCTGTCGCCAGGCTGGAGTGCAGTGGCACAATCTTGGCTCACTACAACCTCCGCCTTCCAGGCTCAAGCGATTCTCCTGCCTCAGCCTCCCGAGCAGCTGGGACTACAGGTGCGCAGCAAATGTATATATATATATTTTTTCTTTTTTTAAAAATTTATTTATTTTTTATTATTATACTTTAAGTTTTAGGGTACATGTGCACATTGTGCAGGTTAGTTACATACGTATACATGTGCCATGCCGGTGTGCTGCACCCACCAACTCGTCATCCAGCATTAGGTATATCTCCCAATGCCATCCCCCCCTCCCCCCACCCCACAACAGTCCCCAGAGTGTGATGTTCCCCTTCCTGTGTCCACGGGATCCCATTGTTCAATTTTAAATACAACCAAATAAGCTTGCTTCTTGCCTGTGTGGAATTTATAGTCCAGCTGGAGTGAGGAATTAAATAATCATCCACTTATCTGAGTGAGCAAAATTATGATAAACACTCTTAAAAAGTGTCCTTTAACAGCTGTCCTGAAAGATTCAATTCCATCCTCTCATGAGGTTTCACCCTCTGGGTTTGCTTTCTCCAAGACCTACCCTCCTGTGTGGCTTCTTTCTTGACTGTTTCTTTTATGCTGCCTTTCCTCAGCGTTTCCTCGTAGCATCTCACACTACACACCTTTCCTTAGGTCTTGCAACCACGTCCGTGTTCTCCAAAACTCTGCTCTGCTAGTTCTCACTGATATATTTGTTTCCAAACTCCTGCCTCCTACACCTCCCTGCTTCCACAGCAAGTCCAGGAATGTATTTGACGTTTTCCTTCTCTCTGTGTAAGTCAGCGGACTACCATCCTCTCAGCTGCCTACAGTCGATCCTAGAGTGAGATGCTTTTCTCCACCTTGGCATTCCTCTCCCTGGTGGCAACTGAGAGCTCTGTAGACCACCTACATGCTTATCAAAAACACTCCGTCATTTTCTGTATCACTTCCTACAGCAGGTCACACCTATCCCTTACCTGCTTCATAACTCTGCTTCCTGGCTAGTTTCTCGGCTTCCAGGTTTCCCTCCCTGAACTGTCTACACTGCAGTCAGAGAGATCCTGCTGAGTCACACTGTTGTCTTACCTGCTTAAACCCATATGGGCAGAATGCCCTTCATGCCTCTACCTGTTTGCTGTAGCTGTGCACATGTGGTTCCTGGTTCTTGAGAATTCTTCCCCTCCTCTGCCTCCTGACCATCCAAGTCCCTTTCATGCTAGTCTTCTCAGCTTTTATAGCATGCTGTAAAGCAGTTGTCCTGAAGCCAGGTGCCTACAACTCCCTGCTCCCTTGGGACACTTAATCCCTTCTATCGCCAACCTCACACATTGTATCGTTGGTTGTTTAATTGTGTCACTGATTTCCCCAGCCCCATGATGGCCCATGGAACATCACTAGGATATAAAAAGTACTGGCCAAAGGAATAAAATACAGGAAAACATTTTGTGCATTGTGGGATCTCATGAATGACAGCTGCCACAATGATGATGTGGATGATAATGGTGATTCTGATGGTGATGATGGTTGTGATGATGGTGGTAGTGATGATGGCAATGATGATGACAGTGGTAATGGTGATGATGGTGATAATTATGGTGACGGTGATATAATAATGACGATGATGATGATGATGGTGATGATCATGATGATGGTGATGATGGTGATAATTATTATGCTGATGCTGCTGATGTGATAATGATGATGGTGATGGTGATGATGGTGTTTATGATGGTGATGATAGTGATGATGAAGATGTTGGTGATGATGATGATGCTGATGGTGATGATGATGATGGGATGATAGAAATGATAATGATGATGGTGATGAGGATGGTGATAGTGATGGTCATGTGATGATGATGATGATCAGTGATGATGATTGTCATGATGGTGATGACAATGGTGGTGGTGATAGAAATAATGATGATGATGATGGTGATGGTGGTGATGCTGCTGCTGATGATGATGGTGATGGTGGTGATGATGATGATGGTGATAGTGGTGGTAATAGAAATGATAATGATGTTGGTGATGGTGATGATGCTGCTGCTGATGATGGTGATGATGGTGATGGTGATGATAGAAATGATAATGATGGTGATGATGGTCATGCTGCTGCTGCTGATAATGATGGTGATGATGGTGATGGTGATGATGATGATGATAGTGATGATGATGGTGATAATGATGATGGTGATGATGGTGGTGATGATGGTGATGGTGATGATGATGGTGATGATGGTGGTGATGATGATGGTGATGATGATGGTGATGATGGCGGTGATGATGGTGATGATGATGATGGTGATGATGATGGCGGTGGTGATGATAGAGATGGTGACCATGGTGATGATGATGGTGCTGATAGTGATGATGGTGATAATTAATATGGTGATATCAGGCAGTGATGATGGTGGTGATCATGGTGATAGTAATGATGATGAAAATGGTAATGATTGCTACTCTATTGTCCATCAAGTTGTGGTTACATAGAATCACAGATTTTTGGAGTTGATGCCCAGAGAAATGTATGGGCTCCCTAAGGATGCCAGCTGTCTGCTGACATTCACTGTCACATTTGTGTTCATTTCCCTAAAATATGCTTTTTTCACTGTGACTTGGGGAAGACTCCTTTAATCTGTGGCTTTTCCGAATCCTGTGTTGTAACTGTATTTCATTGAACATAATTGTCAAACTGAATGTTGGGATAACCTAATCACAGCTGTCTGTTTGACCTTGGACATGATATTTTTCTAACTTTTAAGACTTTTCTCTTGAGATGAAATTTTGCAACTTTTGCACAAACTGAGAGCACAGCCTTTGTCTCTGACACTGCTAAGAAGTGAGTTAATTCATGTTCATATTCATTTCATTGATATCTTTGTCACTTGGTAAAAATACTCCTGGTAAGAAATATTATCTGAAATCGCCTTTGTGACTTCACAGACTTGATTCTGCAAAGAGTATTCATCAGACATGTTCACAGGCAATATTGTAGCTGGTGCTTTGTATTGACTAAAATATTCCTCAAGGCAATATAAAATATGAGGTTCTTCAGTCACTTTGCAACTTTATGACATAAACTGCAGTTGTAACCTCCCCCCATTCTTCTTGTAGCTGGATTTGTATATTTAAAATGCTGATTTTTAATGCCTTTTCTCAAGGAAATCAATTGCATTACAGGTAACTTTAGCATGTGGACACATAGGCACAAAGAAAGGACACCTCCCTTAAGGAAATGCAAGTCAGAGAGAATCAATTTTCTCTTCATTCTCTCTAAGGGACAAACAGCCCTAGCATTGTAAAGAAATTCCAGGGGAATACTTGGTTCCCCCTTTTCTTGAAATCTGTTTTGTCCAAATCTGAATTACGTGAATTCTAATAAGCAAATACTTTCTGTTATACCTCCTTCTTTCACTACCTGAAGAAAATGTCCTGCAGGAAAGGAAACTTTGCCTACATTAGTTAGCCTTATTTCAAATTCATACATCTGTTCTCCGATTCTTTTCCTTTGGGAAACGTGACTGCTCTAATGTCATGTAAAGGTAGCAACTAACACATTCCTCTGGGATGGTGATGATGATAGTGATAATTATTCTGGTGGTGATGGTAGTGATGGTGATGGTGATGATGATGATGATGGTGATCGTGATGATGGTAGTGATGATGGTGGTGATGGTGATGATGGTAATGATGATGGTGCTGGCTATGATGTTGGTGATGGTGCTGATAGTGATGATTATGAAAATGGTAATGATTGCTGTTCATGGATTCTGTGAAAGAACCAACCCCTTTTCCTGAAACAATCTTGCTCTACTTGACTATCTGTGGACTGTTCTGTGTCCTTCCTCCCAAGTCTCTGTGGCTTGCACGTCCTCCTTCTGGTGGGTAGGTTGGCCAAGTCTGACACCCTCAACTCTGCCCTCCTTCCGTAGCTAACAACAGCCCTAATATCCGAAGACTCAGGGATTCTGCTGTCAGCTCCCTTTGATCAGCCAAGCAAAGACTGTGCTTGTGGGAGCCCAGAAAGAGGGAATGGAATACTTCTCCAGAGAGTAGGTGTTGCATTTCTGAATATTGTAATGAAGCCAGATGAGTCTAGGCAGGCCCACAGGACCTCTTCAGGCATCTTCTTGTCCATGTTTTGCACTATGCAGGAGAAGTGATGCTGTCAGCCATGCAAGCCACAGCCCCCCATACAGCAGACTCTCCTACGAAGCCATGTAGCTTGCAAACAATGCCACGTTTTAGTTTCGTGGTACCCCTCCTGCAGATTTGCACATCTAGGCTCTGCTTTTAAAATAATCATGCACCTGTCAGGCTGGAAGTTTTCAGGAAAATCCTTGTCACCTCATGTGTGTTGCTGGCTTTTTTTTTTTTTTTGGTTGTGGCTTCCTGAGAACGGGGATGCTACAGCCTGCCACTGTTGGAACAAAGGTGCTTTTAGTCACTCTACCTGTCGCTCTTAGGGAACGTACGTGCCCTCAGGGGAAATAGGCTGATGCACATTTTGCTTCTGGCTCTTTTGCCTCTTTATTTTTTTCATTTTTATTTTTTTGAGGTAGAGTTTCCCTCTTGTTGTCCAGGCTGGAGTGCAATGGTGTGATCTCGGCTCACCACAACCTCCGCCCTCCGGGTTCAAGCGATTCTCCTGCCTCGGCCTCCTGAGTAGCTGGGATTACAGGCATGCGCCACCATGCCCAGCCGATTTTGTATTTTTAGTATAGACAGGGTTTCTCCGTGTTGGTCAGGCTCACACTTCTGGAGGCTAGAAGTCCAAGATCAAAGCATGCCACATTCAGTGTCTGGTGAGGACCTGCTTCCTGGTTCACAGACGGTGCCTTCTCACTCTTGTCATCACATGGCAGAAGGGTCGAGGGAGCTCTCTGGGGTCCCTTTTAGAAGGACACTCATCTCATTCCTGAGGCTCCACCCTCATGACCTCATCACCTCTTAAAGGGCTCCACCTCTTAACACTATCACCTTGTAGGTTATGTCTCAAGACAGGGATCTGGGGCCGGGTGTGGTGGCTCACGCCTGTAATCCCAGCACTTTAGGAGGCTGAGGCAGGCGGATCACCTGAGGTCAGGAGTTCGAGGCCAGCCTGGCCAACATGGTGAAACCCTGTCTCTACTAAAAATACAAAAATTAGCCGGGTGTGGTGGTGCACACCTGTAATCCCAGCTACTCAGGAGGCTGAGGCAGGAGAATCACTTGAACCTGGGAGGCGGAGGTTGCAGTGAGCCGAGATCACACCACTGCACTCCAGCCTGGCGACTGTGTGAGACTCCGTCTCAAAAAACAAAACAAAACAAAAAAGCAAAAGCAAAAACAAAACAAAACAATAACAAAAAAATGGGGATTTCGAGAGGACACAGACATTGAAACCATAGCACATGGCAACCTTGAGTCTTTGAGTTTACGTGTGCAGCATGAATGCTCGGCGGTGATGGATGAAGAGAGAGCAAGTGGGGAATGCCACACACTTCTAAACTATCAGACCTCATGAGAACTCACTCACTATCATGAGAACAGCAAGGGGGAAATCCGCCGCCATGATCCAATCACCTCCCACCGGGTCCCTCCCTCAACACTGGGAATTACAATTCAACGTGAGATTTGGATGGGGACACAGAGCCAAACCATAACAGCAGCAATAGTAAACTCATACATCATATCTAGACATCTCTCCTGAACCATCCCTGCTAGACTCAGCAGGACCTGTAGAGACCATCTTTCCCTGTATTCCTTCAACATCCTGCTTCCTTATCATATGTTTCTAAGGTTGTATAGTTCCATGAGAGATTACAGCTACTTTTTATTTTTTAAGACATCTCATCCTGCAATGCAGTCTTTTTTTTTTTTTTTTTTTTTTTTTTTGAGACGGAGTCTTGCTCTGTAGCCCAGGCTGGAGTGCAGTGGCACCATCTCAGCTCACTGCAACCTCCGCCTCCCGGGTCCCGGTTCAAGCAATTCTCCTGCCTCAGCCTCCCGAGTAGCTGGGATTATGGGGACGTGCCACCATGCACAGCTAAGTTCTGTATTTTTAGTAGAGACAGGGTTTCACCATGTTGGCCAGGCTGGTCTTGAACTCCTGACCTCATGATTTGCCCGCCTTGGCCTCCCGAAGTACTGGGATTACAGGTGTGAGCGAATGGGCCCGGCCAATGCAATCTTTTAGCAGGAAATCCATCCAGGATTTTGGAATCAACAGAAAAGAAAAACGTTGGGTCTTTGAGTCTCAGATTCTGGCGGTCCTGCTAGATGTGTTGACGAGTGTGTTGGGCCGTTAATTACCCTCATAATTGTTCTAATTGCTTTTATCCTGCAAATATCCCTCTGTGTTCATTAGCTTTGCCATTACGACTGAGCCCAAGTGGATTAAAGAAAGCCTGTGATGCCACCAGCCATCATTTTTGTTTCGGCAAAACAGCTTTCTCTAGGAATCTGGCCTTAATGTGTTTTGGATGCCCCCACACTGACAGGGTCCTTCAGGAGCTCTCCTGGTTAGAATAACACAAAAAAGTCAAAGCCCATTTTAAGAAACAGCAGCATCATTAAAAAAAAAACAAAAAACAAAAAACCTCCACTGCCAGCCCACAGGTCGCTCATTTTCTTCCTAGAAATAAATTCCAGTTGAGTGGACACGTCTTTTACGGGGGAATTTCAGTCGTGATTGATCATCCGTTGACCTGTTTAAAATGATTGTCAAGTGGCTGGGCTATCCTCATTCACAGATAACTCAGGCAGGCTCAGATTAATTAACCCTTCGTTTGTTTGCCATGTAGGACTATTAGTCATCATCCATCTACTGGGAATCAGACGTCGTTGGCACAGTTATCAAGGACAGGGACTTTGCCGGCTTATCACGTAGAAGGAAGAATTAATGGCGTTGGTGATATACAGTCTTGTGTAGTGGTAGGGTATTCCTCTCCCTGTTTTCTTCATGTTCTTCTTTCTTTGCTTGCCACACATTCATTTACAGGGGACTCTGAAGCCACGTGAGGGTTAGGGGCACGTGAAGACCTTGTGTAACTCTTCACTCCCCCAAACTTAAGTAATAGCTTGCTGTTGGCTGGAAGCCTTTCCTGCAACTAGACGGTCCCATCTAGGGGTAATGGGAGACAGTGACAGATCATGAGGCAGGTCATTATTGCACCAGACACAAATAATATAGTAATATTCTTACAATAAAGTAAGCCAAAGGCCGGGCGCGGTGGCTCACGCCTGTAATCCTAACACTTTGGGAGGCTGAGGCAGGCGAATCACCTGAGGTTGGGAGTTCGTGACCAGCCTGACCATCATGGGGCTACCCCGTCTGTACTAAAAATACAAAAAAGTAGCCAGGCGTGGTGGTGCGCACCTGCAATCCCAGCTACTCGGGGGGCTGAGGTAGGAGAATCACTTGAACCTGGGAGGTGGAGGTTGCGGTGAGCCGAGATCGCACCACTGCACTCCAGCCTGGGTGACAAGAGCAAAACTCCGTCTCAAAAAAAAAATTAATCAAGAGAAAAAAATATAGTATGTATTATATACTATATTCTTACAATGAAGTAACCTAGAGAAAAATATAGTAAATATTCTATATTATATTCTTACAATAAAGTAAGCTGTGATTTTCCTTAAGAAAATCGTGAGGATGAGAAAATATCTTTACTGTTTATCAGGTGGAAGTGGCTCATGATAAATGTCTTCATCCTCGTCGTCTTGACGTTGAGGAGCAGGAGGAAGAGGAGGGGGTGTCTCGGGTGGCAGAGGCAGAAGAAAATCCACATATAAGGGGACACCCATTCAATTCAAGCCTGTGGTGTTCAAGGGCCCACTGTCATAGGGGAGGCTCAGTATTTTAGTTTCCTGGAGCTGCTGCGACACAATTCTACAAACCAGCTGGCTGAAAGCCACAGAAGTCAAATCTCTGACAGCTCTGAACACCAGAAGTCCACAGCCAAGGCAGGCTGACCACCTGGTCATCCAAGGGCAGAGCCTGTGTCAAAGGACATTCCTGGAGCAGAAAGCCAACACATCCGGGTGGAAATACAACCTTCCAGTCACTAAGTACATTCGGAAATCTCCAGCAGGTCACTATTGCACCAGACACAAAGAATAAGCGTTCAGTAAGTTAAAGTATTGTGTGCACGTGGCCGGGCGCAGTGGCTCACGCCTGTTATCCCAGCACTTTGGGAGGCCGAGGCGGGCGGATCACGAGGTCAAGAGATCGAGGCCATCCTGGCCAACATGGTGAAACCCCGTCTCTACTAAACATACAAAAAATTAGCCAGGTGTGGTGGCACGCACCTGTAGTCCCAGCTACTCAGGAGGCTGAGGCAGGAGAATCACTTGAACCCGGGAGGCGGAGGTTGCAGTGAGCTGAGATCATGCCACTGCACTCCAGCCTGGCGACAGAGCAAGACTCTGTCTCAAAAAAAAAAAAAGTATTGTGTGCACACTGCAATTATGAAATGCATTTCGTTCTGGAGTATTAAGGCAGGGCTGTGCCCATTGCGGAGGCTCTGGAGGAGGATCCTCAGCTATCTCTTCTAGCTTCCTTTGCTAGCTAGCAATCCTGGTTGTTTCTTGTCCTGTAGAACAGAGGACTCCAACCCCCTGGCTGTGGACTGGTACCGAGCAAAGCTTCATGTGTGTTCACAGCCACTTCCCACTGCACGCATTACCGCCTGAGGTCGCCTCCTGTCAGATCAGCGGCGGCATTAGATTATCAGAAGATTGAGAACCCTATTGGGAAGTGGGCAGGCCAGGGATCTGGGTTGCATGCTTCTTATGAGAATCTAATGCCTGGTGATCTGTCACTGTCTCCCATCACCCCCTGGATGGGACCATCTAGTTGCAGGAAAACAAGTTCGGGGCTCCCACTGAGTCTACATGGCAGTGAGTTGTATTGTAGAATTACTTCATTTAACGTATCATCATAGAAATAAAGTGCACAATAAATGTCATATGCTCAAATCATCCCCAGATCCTTCCCCCTGCACTCACAGTGACTGTCTTTCTATGAAGACAGTTTTTTTGTGTGTGTGGAAAAATTGTGTTCCATGAAACTAGTCCCTGTGCCAGAAAGGCTGGGGATGGCTGGTGTAGAAGCATCAATACAGTATCTGCCTTTGTCGTGGCCATCTCTGTGTCTCTATGTCACAATGTTCCTCTTCTCCTTTTTTTTTTTGAGACGGAGTTTTTGCTCTTGTCACCCAGGCTGGAGTGCAGTGGTGCGATCTCGGCTCACTGCAACTTCTGCCTCCCGGGTTCAAGTGATTCTCCTGCCTCAGCCTCCTGAGTAGCTGGGACTACAGGTGCGCACCACCGTGCCCGGCTAATTTTTGTATTTTTAGTAGAGACGGGGTTTCACCACGTTGGGCAGGATGGTCTCCATCTCCTGACCTCAAGATCTGCCTGCCTCAGCTCCCAAAGTGCTGGGATGACAGGCGTGAGCCACTGTACCCGGCCTCCAATGTTCCTTTTCTTATAAGGACACCAGTTATTCAGTTAACGGCGTACACTACTGTAATGCAACCTAATTGTATGCAATGACAACCTAATTGTATGCAATGACAACCTAATTGTATGCAATGACACTACTCTAATGCAACCTAATTGTATGCAAAGATCTGATATCCAAGTGAGCTTTCATTCCTAGGTTCTCGGTGGACACATCTTGGTGAGGTCACAGTTAAACCCACGTCACCCAAGGCTAGGGGCAGAATCAGAGCGGATGTTAGATCTCCAGGCTCTTGTTCTGGGAGTGTCATTCAAAGCCTTTCTTCATGGCCACCTGAATGACGATGTCATCCTCTGTGGGTAACAGACACCAGCATTGTGAATGATGCTGGCTTCCTTTGCTGGTTTCTTTCTGACATTTCCCTTTTGTGCTTTCGTTTATGGCAAGTGTAGACATACATGCGCACACAGACACACACACACACGCACACATGCACTCTTGCCATCTACAATGCATCAGATCCATACTGCAATCGGCCCCGGCCACCCTGTAGAATTTAGATTTAGCGAAAAAAGACTTCCTGTGTTCGCCAAATTCTGCATTTCCTCCTGAGTCAGAGGCACCTGCAATGCAGGCAGCGGGAAGTTGTTCTTCTACCAGAACAAGAGCCCCTAGGAAAATTGCCCCTTTTATTACTGTTTTGGTCAAAATATGGCAACAACATTGGTGACTCCAGGCGAGTTAGTAAAAATCACAGAGAGGCACATTTTATGTCCAGGGAATGCTGGGATGCTCGTAAAACCCACTGAGCCGGCCGGGTGCAGTGGCTCCAGCCTGTCATCCCAGCACTTTGGGAGGCCGAGGCAGGTGGATCACGAGGTCACGAGATCGAGACCAGCTTGGCCAACATGGTGAAACCCCGTCTCTACTAAAAATACAAAAATTAGCCAGGCGTGGGGGCGCACGCCTGTAGTCGTAGCTACTCAGGAGGCTGAGGCAGGAGAATCACTTGAACCTAGGAGGTGGATGTTGCAGTGAGCCGAGATCGCACTACTGCCCTCCAGCTTGGCGACAGAGTGAGACTCTGTCTCAAAAACCAACCAACCAGCCAACCAACCAACCAACCGACCAACCAATCAACCATCCCATCGAGCCCTTCTCTTGCTGACTCAAGAGAGAATAAATCAAGAAACAAACACACAAGGAAACCAAAACAACCCTGTAGCTGAGGATTCTCCCCTAGGAGGAAGAAAACGGGGATCCACACGGCGTGTGCCCAGCTAAATATAAACTGCGAGAGGAAGGGAGGAGACGGTGATGACAAGCCCCAGCCTTTTCCGCAAGAAGAAAAAGGTTTAATTTTTCAATGCTGCCCATGATATCCAAGAACAAACCGCATTTCACAGCCGCAGTGTGCATACCATACTTTCACTTTTCGGAAGCTCATTCATTGTGTGGTGTGCACTAATTACCCGCTGGAGAACGCACCTGCTGGAGAACGCACCTGCTGACTGGGAGGGTGTATTCCCACTTGATGTGGTTGCTTTCTGCACTCCAGAAATTCCCTTTGAGATGGGCTCCATCCTTCCATGACAGCATGACCGCTTGTCCTGTAGTCACAGTGTTGTCTGAAGAATGCAGGATAGTTTATTTTCATTTTTGTTTATTTATGTTTCTGTTTTAGAGGCAGGTTCTTGCTCTGTTGCCCAGGCGGGAGTGTAGTGGTGCTATCTGGCTCACTGCAGCCTCTACCTCTTGGACTCAAGCGATCCTCCCACCTCAGCCTCCTATGTAGCTGAGACTACACATACGTGCCACCAACACCCAGCTATTTTTATTTTTTATAGAGACAGGGTCTCACTATCTTGCCCTGGGTGGTCTTGAACTCCAGGGCTCAAGGGATCCTTCCACCACGGCCTCCCAAAGTGCTGGGATTACAGGACTGAACCTGGCCTTGCTGTGGTCTGTTTTGAGAAGCCTTTGTTTTTCGTTTTTTGTTTTTTGGTTTTTTTGAGATGGAGTCTCGCTGTTGTCACCTGGGCTAGAGTGCAATGGCGTGATCTCGGCTCACTGCAACCTCCGCCTCCCAGGTTCCAGCAATTCTCCTGCCTTAGCCTCCCAAGTAGCTGGGATTACAGGCATGTACCACCATGCCTGGCTAATTTTTGTATTTTTAGTAGAGATGGGGTTTCTCCATGTTGGTCAGGCTGGCCTCGAACTCCCGACCTCAGGTGATTTGCCCGCCTCGGCCTCCCAAAGTGCTGGGATTACAGGCGTGAGTCACTGTGCCCGGCTGCTCACCCAGCTATTTTTATTTTTTGGATGGGGGTCTCACTATGTTGCCCTGGGTGGTCTTGAACTCCTGAGCTCAAGGAATCTTCCCACCACGGCCTCCCAAAGTGCTGGGATTACAGCCCTGAGCCTGGCCTCACTGTGGTCTGTTTTGAGAAGGCTTTGTTTTTAAACAGAACCACATGTTGGTATTTCAGAGCCAACTCTTCTGTCAAGAATCCAAATCAGCCAGGCACGGTGGCATGCCTGTGTAGTCCCAGCAATTCCAGAGGCTGAGACAGAAGGATCATATGAGCCCAGGAGTTTGAGATCAGACTGGGCAACATAGTGAGACTCCATTTCTTTAGAACAATACTAATCACATGAGGGTGGTAGGCCATTGCCTGGGCTGGACAGGTGAGTAGAGGGCAGGTGTGCAGGTGCAGAGGTCTTTTTTTGTCCTCATTCCATGCACGACTGTTTCTCAAACTTGCTATGCTAAGATGCTACAGGAACTTACTTTACGTCACAATATCATTGACCTTTTTTCTTCCTTCCTGTGGCTTCCTCTTCCCCCACTCTCTCACCTGTGTGCCCTATTTTTGATAACCCTCCTCCTGGGTTCCTTTCTCACCATCTCCTGCTGTCAACATCTCACCTCTATGTCCTGGCCGGATGATGCCTCCTCCAGGAAGCCTGCCTAGGTTTCCTGTTAGCTTGCAAACTCTATGTGGGTACGACCTGTCCACACCGCGTCAGGTACGCAGGGGCCCTTGAAGTATCACACGTTGGCAGCTCAGCCCTGAAAACTTCAGCTGCAGATACAACAACCCCTTCCCCTTTTCTCCAACCTGATAATTTATAACCCCAGGGTGACTCGGTTCAGCGGCACTGCAGTCCCTCAGCTCTTCCTTGCAGCAGCCGTGGTTTCCATGGGATGTAGAGGGTTATCCTGCTTGGAAAGCATTAGAGCTGGGGGACTAGAGACCCCCTAATTCTGGCGTGGGGAGAATAGAGGCCCCAGAGGAAATGGAGCAGGTGTTTTAGTGGAAAAGCTGGTTTTGAAATTCCAGCCTCGCCTCAGAACACAGCCTTGCTTCCCTAGATGATGTTTCTTTTGAAAGGTCTCCTCTGAAAAGAGTGTGAGGATTCTGGCAAACTTGCAACAATCTCTGTAACGATGGGATGGCTATGTCCCCACCCACATCGCACCTGGAATTGTAATGATTCCCACCTGTGAAGGGTGGGGCCAGGTGGAGGAAATTGACTCATGGGCGCAGTGACCCGCATACTGTTCTCGTGGTAGTGAGTGTGTTCTCACGAGATCTGATGTTTTATAAATGGAAGTTCCCCTACAGGAGCCATTTTGCCCGCCGCCGTGGAAGATATGGTTTTCGTCTTCCATCGTGATTGTGAGGCCTTCCCCAACCCCGTGGAACTGTGAGTCCATTAAAGCTCTTTTTCTTTATAAATTACCCCGTCTCGGGTATGTCTATCAGCAGCGTGAGAATGAACTAATACAGATGCAAAGTAGAGCCGCGGTTTATGAGCCACAAGAAATACCAACCCCCAGCCAGGCGCGGGGGCTCACGCCTGTAATCCCAGCACTTTGGGAGGCCGAGACCGGCGGATCACCTGAGGTCAGGGGTTCGAGAACAGCCTGGCCAACATGATGAAACCCCGTCTCTCTACTAAAAATACAAAAAATTAGCCGGGCAGGGTGGCGGGTGCCTGTAATCCCAGCTACTCGGGAGGCTGAGGCAGGAGCATCGCTTGAACCCGGGAGGCGGAGGTTGCAGTGAGCCGAGGTTGCGCCATTGCACTCCAGCCTGGGCAACAAGAGGAAAACTCCGTCTCAAAAAAAAAAACAAAAAAGGAAAAGAAAAGAAATACCAACCTCTCCCTTCCAAACCTAAAACCCCAACATGCTGGATGCTCTAGGGGGTCTCTGGGGCTTCGCTGCTTATGTTTGCCCTTGTTGGGTCCTGGGCTTTTATACTCAACGGGATCCTGGAATTTATGTTTCATTTGTGATTCAGTTCCAATTTGACACAACTGCCTGCCTTCCCCCAGCAGTTCCTGTGATAGACACACTCACGCTGTCAATCATGGAGCTGTGGGGCGCGTCTGGGAGATCTATAGCAAAAGTCCATCCACTCCGGTTCCCTTGTATAATACAAAAGGGTTTTGTCAGTCATGTATTTCGTCTCAAAACTAGAAGCATGTATTTCCCAACCCGATTCACCATTAAAATTGTGAATTTTTCTGGTTCTGGTAAAGATACGTTGACTGTATAATGGATTACATAACAGTGTGTTTTCTTCACCTTAGTAAGTAGCCGTGGGAGTTTGTAGCAAAGAAAGAAGAAACCCGAGCCTCAAGAAAATTTCTCCGATGATGGTGCCCAGAACAGGGGTCAGGGGTCAGGTGTGATGCGCGAAAATTAAATAAGTGATCATTAAGGGAAAAGAAAAACTCAGTGCCTCATTGCACTAACTGTCTGGCAAGTGCCCAGTGTCTAGCTGTGGACAGCACAGTCGTCTGGGGCAGGGAAGATATGGACTTTCCTGCAGAGAGTGCTACTCTGCAGCAGTGAGGTACCCCTTTCAGGGATGTCCCGTGATGGTGACAGAGACACCAGATACACAGGTAGCAACAATTTCATTTGAAAAGATCATTCCCACAGATGGGAATAAGAGGAGGAGGGAGTACTGGAATGGGAGGAGGAGGGGCTGTGATAATGGGAGGAGGAGGGACTATGGTGAGGGGAGGAGTGTGCACCATGGTAACGGGAGGAGGAAGGACTGGTAACAGAAGGAGGGACTGTGCTAACGGGAGGAGGGACTATGGTAATGGAAGGCGGGACTATGGTAAGGGAAGGTGGGGCTATGGTAATGGGGAGGGACTATGGTAACGGAAGGCGGGGCTATGGTAACGGAAGGCGGGGCTATGGTAATGGGGAGGGACTATGGTAACGGAGGAGGGTCTATAGTAATGGAAGGAGGTACTATGGTAATGGAGGAGGGACTATGGTAACAGAAGGACGGACTATGGTAACGGAGGAGGGGCTATGGTAATGGGGAGGGTCTACAGTAACGGGAGGAGGAGGGTCTGTGGTTACAGAAGGAGGGTCTATGGTAACGAGGAGGGACTATAGTAACGAAAGGAAGGTCTGTGGTAACAGAAGGAGGGACTATGGTAACGGAAGGAGGGTCTATGGTAATGTGAGAAGGGGGGACTGTGGTAACGGAGGGTCTATAGTAATGGGAGGAGGGTCTATGGTAATGGAAGGAGGAGGGACTATGGTAATGGAGAAGGGACTATGGTAATGGAGGAGGGACTATGGTAATGGGGAGGGACTATGGTAATGGGGAGGGACTATGGTAATGGGGAGGGACTATGGTAATGGGGAGGGACTATGGTAATGGAGGAGGGACTATGGTAATGGGGAGGGACTATGGTAATGGAGGAGGGACTATGGTAATGAAGGAGGGACTATGGTAATGGGGAGGGACTATGGTAATGGGGAGGGACTATGGTAATGGAGGAGGGACTATGGTAATGGAGAGGGACTATGGTAATGGAGGAGGGACTATGGTAATGGAGGAGGGACTATGGTAATGGGGAGGGACTATGGTAATGGGGAGGGACTATGGTAATGGAGGAGGGACTATGGTAATGGAGGAGGGGCTATGGTAATGGAGGAGGGGCTATGGTAATGAAGGAGGGGCTATGGTAATGAAGGAGGGACTATGGTAATGGAGGAGGGACTATGGTAACGGGAGAAGGGACTGTAGTAACGGAGGGTCTATAGTAATGGGAGGAGGGACTATAGTAACGGGAGGAGGGTCTCTGGTAATGGAAGTAGAAGGGTCTATGGTAATGGAGGAGGGACTATGGTAATGGAGGAGGGTCTATGGTAATGGAGGAGGGACTATGGTAACGGAAGGAGGGACTACGGTAATGGAGGAGGGGGGACTATGGTAATGAGGGGAGGGATTATGGTAATAGGGGAGGAACTATGGTAACAAGAGGAGGAGGGACTAATGCACCACTGGTGGACGTTGCCTATAGCACCATGAAGCACACCCGAGCCGTGACATCTGGGAGCCTCTTGGAGCGCAGGCAGCATACCATTTTCTTTTCTAGGGACAGGCACGTGATGCTCGGAACAACCGTGATTGAGGTCGTTCGATGTGGGGTTCAGTCATGGATAAAAGCTGCCAACCCCTGTGGCTGCATAGCTAATTTTGAGCAGGTCCTAAGGTAAGCGTTGCTTGATCCTCTGACGTTTGCTCCAGGTGAGGCTGGCCCAACATCCCGGGGCCTGATAGGAAGGAGAGAAACCCAACCAAAATGTGATCACGTTAGATGGGAATTTTGTTCAGGTCAAGGAAGAAGAGTAATTCAGTCCATCCCTGAAGGGGCAAATAAAGAATGTGAATTTGGAGGATGTGGCCAGCCTTGTCCTAGGTTGACTTGGAAGCATCTGTGAGTAATGAGGAAGGGAATTTTTTTTTTTTTTTTTTTTTGCAGTAAAACCATTTTCTGGAAGACAAAGGCAGTGGGGAATTCTTAACCTTCATAGATTCCCAACAGCACAGTTGTGTGGAATGATGGACTGATTGTGTCTCCGTAAAATACAAAGCCCTCAGCTGGGCGCGGTGGCTCAGACTGTCATCCCAGCACTTTGGGATGCCGAGGCGGGTGGATCACCTGAGGTCAGGACTTTGAGACCAGCCTGACCAACATGGTGAAACCCCATCTCTACTAAAACTACAAAAATTAGCCGGGCATGGTGGCGGGTGCCTGTAATCCCAGCTACTGGGGAGGCTGAGGCAGGAGAATCGCTTGAACCCAGGAGGCGGAGGTTGCAGTGAGCCGAGATTGCGCCACTGCACTCCAGCCTGGGAGACAGAGTGAGACTCTGTTTCAAAAAAAAAAAAAAAAAAAAAAGACGAACTGGGACTCCTCAAACTGGAGGAATGGTGCATTTGGAGACAAAACTCATGGTGTGCCATCTGCAGGTGTCATTGTCAGGAAGGTGAGCTTGGTTCATCTGTGCCCACTTGCAAGCTCTTTGGAGAGTGAGGAGCAGGTTGGGAAGCATCTATTCTCAGTCATGAACCCGGAGCTCCTGCTGGAAAAGACAGCCTTGGGGTCTCTGTCATGCACATTTCAGTAGGGGAGTCCGGGCCGGGCACAGGGGCTCATGCCTGTAATCCCAGCACTTTGGAAGGCTAAGGCGGGCAGATCACTTGATGTCAGGAGTTTGAGACCAGCCTGACCAACATGGTGAAACCCGTCTCTACTAAAATATAAAAATTAGCTGGGGCTGCGTGCTGTGGCTCAGGCCTGTAATCCCAGCACTTGGGGAGGCCGAAGTGGGTGGATTACTAGAGGTGAGGTGTTCGAGACCAGCCTGGCCAACATGGTGAAACCCCGTCTCTACTAAAAATAGAAAAAATTAGCCCCGGCTAATTTTGGTGGTGTGAGCCTGTAGTCCCAGCTACTTAGGAGGCTGAGGCAGGGGAATCGTTTGAACCTGGGAGATGGAGGTTGCAGTGAGCTGAGATCGTGCCACTGCACTACAGCCTGGGTGACAGGGCGAGACTCTGTCTCCAAAAAAAAAACAAAAAAAAACTAAACACATAGGAGAGTCCCTTAGCCCCTCACGAATACTCCACACACACATCTAGTCCAGCTGCATCTTGTTGACTCACAAGACATCAAGACAGGCCTGATTCAAATGAAGTTCTTCAAAATCAGAGTTCATTTGCTCATTTTCTTTTCTTCTCTCCACCAATTAGTGGTGAGAGTTTCGCCTGAATCACAGTACCTGCTGTCTCCAGTTCTGATGTTGGTATCACCCATCTTCAGACAAGATTTCTTGTGTTATTTCCACATCAGCTTAGCCACTGTCTCTCAACATGAAATGCTGGCTGGGGGGGACGTCTCAACCGCAGAAGCAAAGCTCTTAAACTCATTGAAAAGCCAAGCTCTTTCCCCCTTGGTAGGGTCAGGAAGGCTCCTCAGTGAAGGGTGTGGTAGGTTTGCTTCTACAGGGCGGAAATGAGACACCCTGAAAATCAGGAGGCTTTCACTGGCTTTTAATTTACACAGAAGGCAATGTGTAGTTTCAAAATATTTTTTATTTATTTATTTACTTTTATTTATTTCAGATGGAGTCTTGCTCTTTCGCCCAGGCTGGAGTGCAGTGGTGCGATCTCGGCTCACTGCAAGCTCCACCTCCCGGGTTATTTATTTTTTTGAGACTGAGTCTTGTTCTGTTGCCCAGGCTGGAGTTCAGTGGCACAATCTTGGCTCACTGCAACCTCCACCTCCTAGGTTCAAGCGATTCTCCTGCCTCAGTCTCCCGAGTAGCTGGGACTACAGGCGCGCACCACCACGCCCGGCTAATTTTTGTATTTTTAGTAGAGACGGGGTTTTGACATGTTGGCCAGGCTGGTCTTGAACTCCTGACCTCAAGTGATCCGCCCTCCTCGGCCTCCCAAAGTGCTGGGATTACAGGCGTGAGCTTCCGTGCCTGGCCTCAAAATATTCTTAATGAGTAAATACCCGTAAGCATTTGAATACAACCATTTATCTTTTTCATTGTTTAGCAATTGTTTGAACTTCAATGTGCCTCATAAAAATGTTTCATTATAAAACATTTCACACATTTGAGAGACGCAGAGAATAATTTGAACAGCATTTGTGTACCCACCATCCAGTTGTATCAAATCATAACGTTTTGCCAAATTAGTTATAAATTACGTATGTGGCTTGGGTACCCCTCTCCAATTAGTTTGTTATTACATAAAAAATGACTTTATAACATGGGTCAATAGGAGACCTTTTTTTTCTTTTTTTTGAGACAGAGTCTTGTTCTGTTGCCCAGGCTGGAGTTCAGTGGCACAATCTTGGCTCACTGCAACCTCCACCTCCTAGGTTCAAGCGATTCTCCTGCCTCAGTCTCCCGAGTAGCTGGGACTACAGGCGCGCACCACCACGCCCGGCTAATTTTTGTATTTTTAGTAGAGACGGGGTTTTGACATGTTGGCCAGGCTGGTCTTGAACTCCTGACCTCAAGTGATCCGCCCTCCTTGGCCTCCCAAACTGCTGGGATTACAGGTGTGAGCTTCCGCGCCTGGCCTCAAAATATTCTTAATGAGTCAATACCCGTAAGCATTTGAATACAACCATTTATGTTTTTCATTGTTTAGCAATTGTTTGAACTTCAATGTGCCTCATAAAAATGTTTCATTATAAAGCATTTCACACATTTGAAAGACGCAGAGAATAATTTGAACAGCATCTGTGTACCCACCATGCAGTTGTATCAAATCATAACGTTTTGCCAAATTAGTTATAAATTATGTATGTGTCTTTGTGTGCCTGAGTGTACATGAAATAAGACATTTCAGAGGCTATTGTGCTCTTGGGTACGCCTCTCCAATTATTTTGTTATTACATAAAAAATGACTTTATAACTTAGGTCAATAGGAGACATTTAAAATATTATTTTCCATGCATCTTTGTCCTTGTTTATTTTGTCTAGAAAAGAAAAATGTATTTCCCTGTTCTTATTTTCGATTCCCAAATGAAGCTTCAATGTAAAACTAATTATCTGAGAATGTAGCATCGTTCTTTTTTTTTTTTTTCTTTTTTCTTTCTTTCTTTTTTTTTTTTTTGAGACAGAGGCTTGCTCTATCTCCCAGGCTGGAGTGCAGTGGCACAAGCTTGGCTCACTGCATCCTCTGCCTCCCAGGTTCAAGCGATTCTCTTGCCTCAGCCTCCTGAGTTGCTGGGATTACAGGCACCTACCACCACGCCTGGCTAATTTTTGTATTTTTAGTAGAGACGGGGTTTCACCATGTTGGTCAGGCTGGTCTTGAACTCCTGACTTTGTGATCCGCCCGCCTCAGCCTCCCAAAGTGCTGGGATTATAGGCGTGAGCCACTGCGCCCGGCTGGCATCTCTCTGTATTTGCTGAAGCCATGTGTGCTGTGAAGATTGTAGTTTTAGCCATTGTGGTTGCTCTTGAAAGGGGGCCCTATATCTTCCTGATGGGGAATGGCCTATCCCAAGCCTGGGGAATGGCCTATCCGAAGCCTAGGGAATGGCCTATCCGAAGCCTGGAGAATGGCTTATCCGAAGCCTGGGGAATGGCCTATCCGAAGCCTGGGGAATGGCTGGTGTTTGTGAAATGGCTGCATTTGGATGAGAAACCGCACATACACATCCTCACAAAGGCTCAGAGTCAGCTTTCCAGGGGGCTGGGTTTTATTCCGGTGCAAAGGAGTGAGAATATTGTAAACACGAATGATCCATGGTGGCTCCTGCCTGTAATCCCAGCACTTTTGGGAGGCCAAGGTGGGAACATCACTTGAGACCAGGAATTTGAGACTAGCCTGGGCAACATAGCAAGATCTCGTCTCTACAGGAAAAAATAAATAAATTATCCGGGTATGATGGCATATGATGCTTGTGGTCCCAGCATCTCAAGATGCTGAGGCAGGAGGATTGCTTGAGCCCAGGAGGTCGAGGCTGCCGTGAGCTGTGACTGGTCCACTGCTCTTCAGCCTGGCTGATGGAATGAGACAGTGTCACAGAAAAAGAATGAGAAAAAAAATAAACCCAGGATGCAGCAAAGAATGCTATCCTTTGTTTATTAACCCCCTATCCTGGTTGTATATTGATGGTCATTTAAATATTAGAGGGTATAAAAATACAATTTCCAAGAATTACCTGAACTATTTTCTTTTTCTTTTCTTTTTTTTTGAGACTGAGTTTCACTCTTGTTACCCAGGCTGGAGTGCAGTGGCGTGGTCTCGGCTCACCGTAGCCTCCACCTCTGGGTTCGAGTAATTCTTCTGTGTCAGCCTCCCGAGTAGCTGGGATTACAGCCATGCCTAACCACTCCTGGCTAGTGTTGTATTTTTAGTAGAGATGGGGTTTTACTAGGTTGGCCAGGCTGGTCTCAAATTCCTGACCTCAGATGATCCACCTGCCTCGGCCTCCCAAAGTGCTGGGATTAAAGGTGTGTGCCACCACCCCCGGCCTATTTTCTTAGAATTAATATTTTATCCTCTGCCATCAGCCGTCATAGGGGTATGAGCAGTTCCTGCCTATTGTAAGGGTTTAGAGAAGGGTTTGTGATAAATTGGCCGTGTGGTGAAGATTCCCATTCGGGAAAGACATTGGCCAGAGGGTAGGATGTCATGTGAAGACAGCATTCATTTCAGGCAGGGACAGGGGGTTCATAGAACACTAGTGTTCAGTGAACTGTTCCTAGAACTAGTTCATATGTATACACGTGCCATGATGGTTTGCTACACCTATCAACCCGTCATCTAGGTTTTAAGCCCCGCATGCATTAGGTATTTGTCCTAATGCTCTCCCTCCCCTTGCCCCCCACCTCCCGACAGGCCCCGGTGTTCACAGAGCTCTAGTATCCACCCAAGGCTCACCCAAGGCAGTCACCCTTTGCTATGGTGGAGTATCCTGGGAGCCATAGGCATCCCTGAGCTACCTCAGGTTAAAGATTGCATACCTATGGAAGCATGTGAGGATTTACCCATTTCTGTGCATTTTGAGGAAATCTCACTTCCATCTTCAGAGCTTGGTAGCCCCAAGGTAAAATTTTAAGAAGTAAAGAGATTGTAAGTTTGCATATTCTGGGAGGTGATATGAGGACAAGCTCTTAGGATGAACTCTCTAGGCATACAGGAGAAAGAAGTAAAGGTCAAAGCAAAGTGGCATGAAAAAGGCCAAAACCTGGCCAGGCGCAGTGGCTCACACCTGTAATCCCAGCATTTTGGGAGGCCGAGATGGGTGGATCATTTGTGGTCAGGAGTTCGAGACCAGCCTGGCCAACATGGTGAAACCCTGCCTCTACTAAGAATACAAAAATCAGCCAGGCGTGGTGGTGGGTGCCTGTAGTCACAGCTACCAGGGAGGCTGAGGCAGGAGAATTTATTTAAGTTCCTTGTAGATTCTGGACATTAGACCTTTGGCAGATGAATAGATTGCAAAAATTTTCTCCCATTCTGTAGGTTACCTGTTTGCTCTGATGATAGTTTCTTTTGCTGTGCAGAAGCTCTTTAGTTTAATGAGATCTCATTTGTCAATTTTTGAGGCAGGCATTTTTATTACCCCAATTTCATAAATGAGGAAATGACAGATAGATAGATAGATATGCCAGTTGTCCCTGAGGAGGCGAAATTTTGCTCAGTTGAAAACCACTGCGATATAGATAGATGATGGATACATAGATAGATATTAGTTAGACAGAAAATAGCTAGATAGATAATAGATAGCTAGATAGATAGTAATGGTCAATGATAGATTGTGATCAATGATAGGTAATAGATGACAGGTAGATAAATGATCGATGGTCAATAGATGATAGATAGGTAGATGATAGACAGTAGATAGAGAGTAGATAAACAGATGCTATATAATGATCAAAGATAGATAAATGATAGATAAATATGTACTTGATAGATAATAAATGGTAAATAGATAAATGATGGTAGATGATAGATGATAAATGGTAAATAGATAAATGATGGTAGATAGATAAGTAGATGCTTGATTGTAAATGGTAAATAGATAAATGATAGACGGTAGATAAGTAGGTGATAGGTGGTAAATAGGTCGATAGATATTCTATAAATAGTTGATAGATAAATGGTAGGTGATAGATGATAGGAAGTGAGTTGGATGATAGGCACACAGACAAATGGATCACATATGCATACAATCTGTCATGCTAAGGCAGGCTTTGTCAACCTTGGCAGTATGTCCGTCTGGAGCTGGATGATTCTCTGTGGTGAGGCCATGCTGTGGACTGTAGCGTGTTGAGCAGGATCCCTGGGCTCCACCCACTTGACATGGATGTACCCACTATACCCCCTACCGCAGTTATAACAACCAAAAATACCTCCAGACATTTCTATATGTTCCTGGGGGAGGGGGAAACAAAAGGGCCTCCAATGGAAAACCACCGATGTAGATCCCTACAGATGCCAGCCCAGTTCTGTGGGGATGTGCCTACTACCATTCAATGGCAGTAACCTGGACCTAAGACCAGTATGCTCTCTGAGGCTCTGGAAAGGGACTCCCAGCCTCGCATCTTGAGGAGAGCTTAGACATCCTATGTAGCATTATGATTCTCCTCCAAACATGGCTGTGCTGTGGATCAGGGGTCTCCTCCCCTATCTCCTCCATCCCACCCAGCCCTCTCCTTTCACCTCAGTCCCCGTGTGTTGAGTGTGGAAATATCTGTGTGCCCAGGATCCTGGGCCGGTTTTGTGGCGGGGATTCTTCTCCCACAGCTCCATCATGCATGTTCCCTCATCTCCTTCGATGCCGATGTGTTATTATTCATAGAACAGTGATAAAATGGCGGCATGATATCATAGAACAGTGATAAAATGGCGGCATGATATCATAGAACGGTGATAAGATGGCGGCATGATACCATAGAACAGTGATAAAATGGAGGCATGATATTGAACAGTGATAAAATGGCGGCATGATACCATAGAACGGTGATAAGATGGCGGCATGATACCATAGAACAGTGATAAAATGGAGGCATGATACCATAGAACGGTGATAAAATGGCGGCATGATACCATAGAACGGTGATAAAATGGCGGCATGATACCATAGAACGGTGATAAAATGGCGGCATGATACCATAGAACGGTGATAAAATGGCGGCATGATACCATAGAACGGTGATAAAATGGCGGCATGATACCATAGAACGGTGATAAAATGGCGGCATGATACCATAGAACGGTGATAAAATGGCGGCATGATAGCATAGAACGGTGATAAAATGGCGGCGTGATACCATAGAACGGTGATAAGATGGTGGCGTGATACCATAGAACGGTGATAAGATGGTGGCGTGATACCATAAAACGGTGATAAGATGGCGGCATGATATCATAGAACGGTGATAAAATGGCAGCATGATACCATAGAACGGTGATAAAATGGCGGCATGATATCATAGAACGGTGATAAAATGGAAGCATGATACCATAGAACGGTGATAAAATGGCGGCATGATACCATAGAATGGTGATAAAATGGCGGCGTGATACCATAGAATGGTGATAAGATGGCGGCATGATACCATAGAACGGTGATAAAATGCCGGCATGATACCATAGAACGGTGATAAAATGGAGGCATGATACCATAGAACGGTGATAAAATGGCGTGATACCATAGAACAGTGATAAAATGGCGGCATGATACCATAGAACGGTGATAAAATGACGGCATGATACCATAGAACGGTGATAAAATGGCGGCATAATCTCAAGGGTTGGGATTAGACACCCAGAAATGGGAGCACCTGTGGTTGGGTGGAGTTATTGATCCATCCTTCTCCAGTGTTCAACTCCTCCACCTATGCTCATATCACTTATAAGGCAGACCTGGCCAGGCATGGTGGCTCATGCTGGCAATCCCAGCACTGTGGGAGGCTGTGGTGGGCGGATCACGAGGTCAGGATTTCGAGGCCAGTCTGGCCAACATGGTGAAACCCCATCTCTACTAAAAATACAAAAATTAGCGGCATATAGTGGTGGGCGCCTGTAATCCCAGCTACTTGGGAGGCTGCGGCAGGAGAATTGCTTGAACCCGGGAGGCGGAGGTTGCAGTGAGCCAAGATCACACCACTGCATTCCAACCTGGTCAACAGAGTGAGACTCTGTGTTTCAAAAACAAACAAACAAACAAACAAAAACAAGGTAGACCTTATGGGTCTTTCCCTGGGAGCCTTCTACAGAGTGGTTGTTGCTACAGACAGCAGTGATATGAGACAAACCATCTAAGGCCCTGAAATATGAGTCTTGAAAATGGCTGCGGACAAGGAAAATCAATGAAATAACAGTGATACCAGCACCCCACTCTCTCTAGGACTCTTAAAAGTTCTTAGCCTGTAGCCTCTTTTCCAATCCACTCCAGCCTTCCTTTTCTTTGAATTTGAAAATGAACTTTGAAATTTCTTTTAGTGACAAGAAAATGTCACTGTGTTACGTGTTGTATATCCATGTGTCTCCTTGGGAAGAAAATTAAAGGACTAATTGAAGAAAGAATTAGAAACACTGAATCCACAGAAACGCAGCCACACTCTGTAATTAATTTTTGAAGAAAAGAAAATGAAATGCTTGCCGATGGTGAACCTCTCTGGCATGTTCATTAGATATTTGCATTTTCTGCCTATTCCATTAAAAGTACCTCTAATCAGTCAATCAAAAGTGCTTATCCAGACATCTTCTTTTTAGAATTTGAATCATGCCATGTTCTGTATAGGAGTGAGACCTTACCACATAAACAGGGTAGGGCTTGCTGTGTGCTCAGAGAGGACACATTAACCAGGCTGAACTGATGGAACTCCAGCTCTCTTATCCTTCTTTCTCCCTCTTAATACTTGGGCAGATTCCACCCCACCATTAAAAATTCAATCATTAATACCAAGAAGAAAATTGAGGGGTTTCAAAGAACCTCAATAAACCACAGATTTAGGCCTTTATAAGACCTTGGTAAGCAGTTGTGGATTCTATAGTTTGTACCTACCATAAGTTATGATGATCATTATAGCATTACTGATAGCGTTTTAAAAACTTTTATTGGGCCGGGTGCGGTGGCTCACACCTGTAATCCCGGCACTTTGGGAGGCTGAGGCAGGTGTATCACGAAGTCAGGAGTTTGAGACTAGCCTGACCAACATGGTGAAACCCCATCTCTACAAAAAATACAAAAATTGGGCGTGGTGGCGGGCGCCTGTAGTCCCAGCTACTCAGGAGGCTGAGGCAGGAGAATCGCTTGAACCCGGGAGGCGGAAGTTGCAGTGAGCCGAGATTGTGCCATTGCACTCCAGCCTGGCGACAGAGTGAAAACTCCATCTCACAAACAAACTTTTATGATAATGTCTATGGAAAGTGTCTCCTCTTGAAATGTTCCATTTTCTCTAACCAAAGCCAATGCTCCAGCCAGCCAGTAGGTAGCAGCCAGTAGGAGCTGTCAGAACTGATTGCTCTTATCATCACTAAACACACAAAGAGGGAAAAGTCATTTCCTCATTCCCCAAATTCCAGCTCCATCCTTCCTCTGAAAGCATCATGCCATTTCTCGCTCCGGATATGTATTTGGTGTTTAGTCATTCAACCGTGACATATCTAACGTTGGCAGTGAGGGGCAGAATTCGAAGTTCTTGCCATTCCAGGAAAAGGAAGCCATGTTCCCTGTCTAAGCATCTGCCCACATCGGGCCGTGTCTCGGTACCAACTCCACCAAGAGAGCAGTGAGTGACAAAGGCAAGGATGTTCTTACCAAACTTGGCGATAACCTGGCTCCATTACCGTCCTAGATTAATAACCCTTCAGTCATTCCAGAGGTGGATGTTGATACCCAAGAAATGGTGGGTGATGTGTATTTTTGTTGTTGTTGTTGTTGAAACAGAGTCTCCCTCTGTTGCCCAGGCTGGAGTGCAGCGGCGCGATCTCGGCTCACTGCAATCTCCGCCTCCTGGGTTCAAGCGATTCTCCTGCCTCAGCCTCCCAAGTAGCTGGGATTACAGGCACACACCACCACACCTGGCTCATTTTTGTATTTTTAGTAGAGACAGGGTTTCACCATGTTGGTCAGGCTGGTCTTGAACTCCTGCCCTCGTGATCCGCCCACCTTGGCCTCCCAAAGTGCTGGGATTACAGGCGTGAGCCACCGTGCCCGGCCCCATTATAACCCTCTTGCGTAGCCTATCCTTCACTCTTGCGAAATGTTTAATGAGATGTTGAATAAATGTTAATATGCTTTGTATCTTTTTTTTTGCTTCTATGTCACTTTTCTTTTTGCCGTGGGTGGCAATGGTGAGTTCTTTTGCACTCAGGGAAGCTTCATGCCTCATCACCCCAACCTTCTGGAAATTTTGATTCTTATAGTTCAAACTTTCATAATTTTTAAAAACCTTTAAGTTCAGGGATACAGGTGCAGGTTTGTTACATAGGTAAACTCGTGTCATGGGGGTTTTGTTGTATGATTATTTCATCACCCAGGTATTAAGCCCAGTACCCATTAGTTATTTTCCTGATCCTGTCCCTCCTCCCACCTTCTGATAGGCCTCAATGAATGCTATTCCCCTCTCTGTGTCCATGTGTTCTCATCATTTAGCTCTCACTTATAAGTGAGAACATGTAATATTTGGTTTTGCTGTTCCTACATAGTTTGCTGAGAATAATCGCCTCCAGCTCCATCCATGTTTCTGCAAAGGACATGAGCTTGTTCTTATTTATGGCTGCATAGTATTCCATGGTGTCTATGTACCATATTTTCTTTTTCTTTCTTTCTTTTTTTTTTTGATATGGAGTCTCGCTGTGTCACCCAGGCTGCTGGAGTGCAGTACCCTTGAAAATTCCTCTGCCTCAGCTCACTGCACCCTTGAAAATTCCTCTGCCTCAGCCTCCCAAGTAGCTGGGATTACAGGTGCACGCCCTCACGCCCCGCTAATTTTTTTGTATTTTTAGTAGAGACGGGGTTTCACCATGTGTTGGCCAGACTGGTCTCGAACTCCTGACCTCGCGATCCACCCGCCTTGGCCTCCCAAAGTGCTGGAATTACAGGCGTGAGCCACTGCACCTGGCCTATGTACCATATTTTCTTTATTCTGTCTACCACTGATGGGCATTCAGATTGATCCCATGTCTTTGCTATTGTGAAAAGTGCTGCCACGAACATACACGTGCATGTGTCTTTATGACAGAATGATTGATATTCCTTTGGGTATATACCCAGGCACGGGATTGCTGAGTGGAATGCTATTTCTGTTTTTAGGTCTTTGAGGAATGGCCACACTGTCTTACACAACGTTGCAACTAATTTACACTCCCGCCAACAGTGTCTAGGTGTTCCTTTTTGTCTGCCACCTTGCCAGCATCTGTTGTTTTTTGATGTTTTAGTAATAGCCTTTATGACTGGTGTGAGATGGTATCTCATTCTGGTTTTGATTTGCGTGTCTCTAATGAGCAGTGATGTTGAATGTTTTTGCATATGCTTGTCGGCTGGATGTATGTCTTTTTTTTTTTTTTTTTTTTTTTTTGAGACAGAGTCTCACTCTGTCGCCCAGGCTGGAGTGCGGTGGCGCGATCTCGGCTCACTGCAACCTCTGCTCCCCGGGTTCACGCCATTCTCCTGCCTCAGCCTCGCCAGTAGCTTTGGTTTTTGACTTTAGTTACATGCACTTTTTCAGAAATCAAGGTATGCATAAGCAAAACACATCTGTCTTTCCAAACTGGATTTAAATTCGCCATTTACTAACTAAGGAATATTGTGCAATTTAGTTAACTTTTCTAAGCCTCATTTTCCTCATCTATGAAATGGGAAGAATAGTAAGATCTACCTCAAAAGAATGTTGTAAAGGTTAAACAAGGTAATCAAATTGTTCAGTAATATGCCTCCCACATATCAAGCCCTCAACCCCGCCACCATGCCTGGCTAATTTTTTTTTTGTGTTCTTAGTAGAGACAGGGTTTCACCGTGTTAGCCAGGATGGTCTTGATCTCCTGACCTCGTGATCCACCTGCCTCGGCCTCCCAAAGTGCTGGGATGACAGGTGTGAGCCACTGCGCCCGGCCAGCTGCATGTATATCTTCTTTTGAAAAGTGTCTGTTCATGTCCTTTGCCTGACGTGGCAAAGGGTGTGCTTTCAATGGGATGTTTTTTTGTTTTTATTTTGTAAATTTGTTTAAGTTCCTTATAAATTCTGGATATTAAACCTTTATCAGATGCATAGTTGGCAGATACTTTCTCTCATTCTGTAGGTTGTCTGTTCACGCTGTGGATAGTTTCCTGGGCTGTGCAGAAGCTCTTTGAAACTTTCGTAACTTTAAACCAAGTGTTAGCTAACTCCGTTTCTCAACTGAGTAACTTCAGAAATTAAATTAGAACAACAGGTTCTGCCTTTTGAAGACAAAGTAGCATAACCCTAGCCATCCACCACATGCTATCACTTGGTTCTGATTGGTGTTTTGAGGATTCTTTTTGTCCCAATCTCTAATTAGTTTTTTAAAATAAGTGTTTTGTAGAGAGGATGTTTTTCTCAAGAGTTACCCTGTTTTGACTATGGTAGCCACACCCCAGTGATGTACATGTGTTTCTCTATTTTCCATTTCATAACCACCGTTGTGTAGGTGAATCCTTGATCTGACACACAGTGCCTGTCTTTCCCTATGAATGGCTTAGTGATTTGCGTGGAAATCTTAGCTTGCTGTAGTGTGTGTGTGTGTCTGGGCACAGTTTTAGAGAAACAAGCAATGATTCTTTTTTTTTTTTTTTTTTTAATTTCCTGAGTCCCAAAGTGTTTGAGACAAATCTCATTTTCCCATATCGGGTCTAGGGTTATTTGTTCAGATCCTTTGTCATTCAGGACTCTGTAGCTCTTTCTTTATTCCTTACTGAAATCTCACATTGACGAAGAGCTCTTTCCACCTGATTTGCTTTTCCATTGGCAGATGTCCTTTTTGTTCCTCCCTTGATGCTTTTAGGATTTTCTCTTGATCTTTAAAGCTCCACGGTTTCGTCAGGATGAGGTTGATGGACATATGGGCATTTAAAAATAAATCGTATGGCTTACTATACATCTTATAATGGCAGATCTGGGTTTTTATCTCAGGGATTTTTTTTTTTTCTTTGCACGAAACCTTTCCATTTACAATTGACCCTTGAAAAACTTGGGGGTTAGGGACACCAACCCCTCACACAGTCAAAAATCCATGTGTAACTTTTTTTTTCTTTTTCGAGACAGAGTTTCACTCTTACTGCCCAGGCCAGAGTGCAATGGTGTGATCTTAGCTCACTGCAACCTCCGCCTCCTGGGTTCAAGTGATTCTCCTGCCTCAGCCTCCTGAGTAGCTGGCATTACAGGCGCACGCCACCACGCCTGGCTAATTTTTGTATTTTCAGTAGAGACGGGGTTTTACCATCTTGGTCAGGCTGGTCTTGAACTTGTGACCTCAGGTGATCCACCCACTTTGGCCTCCCAAAGTACTGGGATTACAGATGTGAGCCCCTACGCCTGGCCCATGTGCACCTTTTGATTCTCCAAAAACTTAATTACTAATAGCCTACTGTTTACAGGAACCCTTGCCAATAACATAAACAGGTGATTCACTCATTCATATTTTCTATGTTCTATGTATTGCATACTTTATGCTTAGACTAAAGTAAGTTAGAGAAAAGAAAACGTTACCAAGAGAATCATAAGAAAAACTATATTTACTATTCATCAAATGGAAAGGGATGATCCTCGAGGTCTTCATCCTCATCATCTTCACATGGAGGAGGCTGAGGAGGAGAAGGAGGAAGAGGAGAGGTTGGTCTGGCTTTCTCAGGTCCAAACCTGTGAAGGATCAACTATGTTTCTGTGTCTCTTTATCCCAGTTCTTGTCTTCAGAGATACCAACATTGGATGTTGCCTCTCAACTGGTTTCCTTCTCTTTCATGTTCTTTTCTCCAATCACTTCATGTCATCATCTTTTTCTTCTACATTCTACACGCTTCCACAAGCCTGCCCTCTGCACCCCTGACATGATTCGCCACATTCTTTTTTTTTTCTTTTTTTGAGACAGAGTCTTGCTGTGTCACCCAGGCTGGAGTGCAGTGGCACGATCACGGCTCACTGCAACCTCTGCCTCCTGGGTTGAAGCAATTCTCCTGCCTCAGCCTCCTGAGTAGCTGGGATTACAGGTGCCCACCACCACACCCAGCTGTATTTTGTATTTTTAGTATGACAGTGTTTCACCATGTTGGCCTGCCTGGTCTTGAACTCCCGACTTCAGTTGATCTGCCTGCCTCGCCCTCCCAAAGTGCTGGGATTACAGGTGCACACCACCACACCCGGCTAATTATTGTTTTGTGTTTTTTTTTTTTTTTTTTGAGACGGAGTCTCGCACTTGTTGCCCAGGGTGGAGTGCAATGACGCAATCTGGGCTCACTGCAAACTCCACCTCCTGGGTTCAAGTGATTCTCCTGCCTTAGCCTCCCGAGTAGCTGGAACTACATATACCTGCCACCACACCTGGCTACATTTTGTATTTTTAGTAGAGATGGGGTTTTACCATGTTGGCCTGGGTGGTCTCAAACTCCCGACTTGAGATGATCTGCCCACCTCAACCTCCCAAAGTACTGGGATTACAGGTGTGAGCCACCATACCCAGCTGAGTCTCCTCATTCTTGATTTTGATCTTCCCTCTGTCTACTATTGTCCAGGGTTCTCTAGGATGTGATGTTATATCTCCTACTCGTTTCTGGCACCCTTCTTATTATGTTACCGCATTAACCCTTTTGTTAAACCTTTAATATTTTTGTGCTCTGAATTTATTATTTTTTATCTGATATGAATGTATTAGGTTGGTGCAAAAGTAATTGCTGTGTTTGCCATTAAAAGTAATGATAGTCTTTTTTTTTTTTTTTTAGATGGGGTCTCGCTCTTGTCACCCAGGCAGGAGTGCAGTGGCACCATCTTGGTTCACTGCAACCTTAGCCTCCCAGGCTGAAGACATCGTCCCACCTCAGCCTCCCGAGTAGCTGGGACTACAGGCATGCGCCACAACGCATAGCTAATTTTTGTATTTTTTATAGAAACAGGGTCTCACTATGTTGCTCAGGCTAGTCTCAAACTCCTGAGCTCAAGCAGACCGTCCTCCTTGGCTTCACAAAATGCTGGGATTCCAGGTGCGAGCCATTGTGCCCGGCCTGATCATATTTTGACTCTGACTTTCTTTTCGTTTCTATTTACCTTTAAATCTCTTTTATGTTCCACCTGAATTACTCCTCTGTGGGTATCTTTTATAGGCTGTATATTTGTGTTTTCCTTCCAGCCTATTTCTTGCTATAATTGAGATGGTGAAGCATTAGTGGTCTCAGGTCCTTCTGCCTCGCCCCACATAAATCTTCATTTCAACTCATGCTCTTCATTTCTTTTTTATGGAATATTACTTTCCTGTTTTTTGTGTTTGCCTGTTTTTCCCATGAGTCCCAAGATGGATATTTTCCCTCCATATGGGCATTTATTTTAATGCCCAGTCTTCACCCCCGGAGGATGCGTGAGTTGGTTCTTTTTTCCTCCTTGCCCCGTGGACCTCAGACATGGACACACGTGTCTGTGGTTTTGAGGGCTTTGTTTTATCCGTTCAGTTCTTCAGCTGCTTAAGATGGACGGGCAGAGGCCGGGCGCAGTGGCTTACACCTGTAGTCCCAGCACTTTGGGAGGCTGAGGCAGGCAGATCACAAGGTCAGGAGTTCGAGACCAGCCTGGCCAATATGGGGAAACCCCATCTCTACTAAAAATACAAAAGTTAGCCAGGCGTGGTGGTGGGTGCCTGTGGTCCCAGCTATTCGGGAGGCTGAGGCAGGAGAATGGTGTGAACCCGGGAGACAGAGGTTCCAGTGAGCTGAGATTGTGCCACTGCACTCCAGCCTGGCTGACAGAGCGAGATTCCATCTCAAAAACAACAACAAAAAAGATGGATGGGCAGGGAGTGGAGGCTGTGGGTAGTGATTGCTGTCCATGACCCCTGTCTGTGAGCACCTGCTCTCTAAGCTGAGGGAATCCCTGGTGTCATCCCAGCGGTGGCGTGTTCCATGCTGCTGTAGGCCAGGAAGATGGTGCAGCCGAAGTGGACGGCCATCCAGTGATGACTTGGCCCCAGTGGACAGCTGCCCAGTGATGGGACATCTGGAGTAGATGGCCGTCCAACAACAGTTCATTATTGTTGTGCTACGTTTGGTGTTTCCAGTGGCTGGAACTACTAGAGCTCCAGCTCCATTGGGTTGGAGCCATTCCAGGGTGGGAATGGCCACCAGGAGACGATGCCTACCCTTCTCTTCTTGCACCAAGTCAGCACCCATACTCAGGCGAGGCCCTGTGTCTCCTCCTCCTCCCCAGCACAGTCTTGGGAGTCATGTAGAAAAGTCATGGAAAGGGGCTCGTGAAGGGATACGCTGCCTTCTTCCGGGGCTCTCCTGGTCTCCCACTGGTACTCAGTCATCCTCCTTCCAAACTGAGGTGTGTGCATACATATAATTTGTTGGCCCTTAAAAAACACGTATAGACCTGGCTCCTGTAATCCCAGCAGTTTGGGAGGCCAAGGCGGGAGGATCACCTGAGGTCGGGAGTTCGAGACCAGCCTGACCAACGTGGAGAGACCCCATCTCTACTAAAAAAACAAAATTAGCTGGGTGTGGTGGTGCATGCCTGTAGTCCCAGCTACTCAGGAGGCTGAGGCAGGAGAATCGCTTGAACCTGGGAGGCGGAGATTGCGGTGAGCCGAGATCGCGCCATTGCACTCCAGCCCGGGCAACAAGAGTGAAACTCCATCTCAAAAAAAATAAATAAATAAAATAAAGTTGCAGATCAGCTATAACCCTTCCCTAAACTACTGGTGTGACTGTCTTCTGACTCCTTCAACTATTACCCAAAAGATGAATGATTTCTTAGTGACCCTTTGTCCTAGGAATTATTTCATAGGCTTCTGCAGCAAATGGAACCTTAGGCCTCACTAGGATAATAAGCATGTTCTGAATTCCTGGGCGTTTTTTTCTTTTTTTCCTGCACAACTTCATTTCGGGGTAAATGAGGACAGCACCTGAGTTCCCCACGCCCCTTTGGATTCTCTAGGGGGTTGAAGGTTTCTTCTACTGACATACACATGGCTTCAGGAAGATGGTGTTGGACCCTTTTTCTTTTTTTGAGACAGGGTCTGGCTCTGTCGCCCAGGCTGAAGTGTAATAGTGCAATCTTGGCTCACTGCAATTTCTGCCTCCGGGCTCAAGCAATCTTCCCACCTCAGTCTCTCAAGTAGCTACGACTGTAGGCACGTGCTACCATGCCCTGCTAATATTTGTATTTTTTTTTTTTTTTTTTGTAGGGATGAGGTTTTGCGATGTTTCCCAGGCTGGTCTCAAACTCCCGAGCTCAAGCCATCTTGCCTGCCGTGGCTTCCCGAAGTACTGGGACTACAGGCAGGAGCCACTGCGTCCAGCCTGGTTTTGGACTCTTGGTCTTGGGTTTGGCCAAAACTTTGGTGGTTCAGATGGACTCTTGTAGATTTTAAGGAGAACTGAAGTTTTGTGGCTTAAGCTGAACTGCTGTTCTCAATGCCCGTGCTGGTCCGAATGCCCATGCTGGTCCCTATAGCCCTTCATCTACTGTGGCTGGTCTTGTAGGTCTGTTTTATTTGCTGTAGGAGCCTTTGCCTGTGCTTGTAGCTATCACCGTAGCATTCAACACACCTCTGCTGTATCCCCTGAAGACGCCGAAACGTGGTATTCTCACCCCAAAGAGTTTCCACCCAGATAAGTTCCAGCAAGGCAGCCCAGCAGCTATGCCTGCAGACACTTGTTGGTAGGAAGAAGTGTCAGATGATCTGTAACGCTGTGCGTTGATCCTGCATGTCTGAAGAACTTCACAGAATTGTCGCATGGTGAGCGGTGATACTAAGCAAAGCTGAGTCACCCGTAAGCTCCCAGGCCCTCAGCCCGGCAAGTAGGATGGCATTTTCACACCTCTGTTGATGAAGCACCTCAGATAGCTCAAGTCTTTGGAGACAGCCTCGTAGGAGTTTTAGTTTAACCATAATCTGCTTGCGGATCACTGATGTTTCCATGAGTCATTCCCTGAGATTGTAGTGAAGGAAACAGATACTATCCCATTCGCTTCTTTGCAAAATACCCACAAAGCCACATGCATTTTCATACTGAACATCTTGGGATACCATTTATTTTCCTGCAGGATTATATCATAGTTTAGGGTTGAGTGTGCCTCCAGGAGTCATCAGCTAAGCTTCCTGTTTTGTGGATAGAGAATACGGGAGGACATCTGATCCCCTATGACTGCCAGCATCAGGCCTGGGATTGTGGTCGTCCAATGGTGCTTTTAGGGGGCAAAAATGCACAGCTATTTATTGAAAAAACAAATGTTCCAGGCCGGGCACGGTGACTCACGCCTGTAACCCCAGCACTTTGGGAGGCAGAGGCGGGTGGATCACCTGAGGTCAGGAGTTTGAGACCAGCCTGGCTGTTATGGTGGAACCCTGTCTCTACTAAAAATACAAAAATTAGCCGGGCGTAGTGTTGGGCATCTGTAATTCCAGCTACTCAGGAGGCTGAGGCCGGAGAATCGCTTGAACCGAGGAGGTGGAGATTGCAGTGAGTTGGGATTGCGCCACTGCACTCCAGCCTGGGCGACAGAGTAAGGGCAGGGAGGGCTCTCAGTCTGGTGGGTATCACCCAGGTGGTCCAGGGTTCCAGCACTGAGAGCCAGGATGCCAACTCCCAATGCATCATCAGCCTCCTCTTCAGCCATGCAGGAAGTCAGGGCTGGTCCCAATGGTTAATCCAGACACCAGAGTGCATAGCATGGCCCTCCCCATGTCCAGCACACTGGCCTTTCACTGTACCATGTCCTCTTTCTCCCATTGGGTGGCCTGTGTTGCTTTCTCAATCTCCAAGTCTGTGTCAGCAAGGAAGTGTTCCATCCTTTACTGAGTCATGACCTGTCTGAGGCTGACAAATGCCAGAGCTCATGTTATTCAGGCATATTTATAAGCAGGTGTTTTTATTTAAAGACTTAGTCCACATATTACAAGTATTCTGATGGACTCATCAAAGCAGATAGGGAAAGTTGGCCAGTCTCATTTTGAATGTTACAACGTAGCCAAACATTTACAAAACTGTCTTTGACTTTCTTTCTTTTTAATTTTACTCTAAGTTCTGGGATACATGTGCAGAACGTGCAGGTTCGTTACATAGGTGTGCATGTGCCATGGTGGTTTGCTGCGCCTATCAACCAATCATCTAGGTTTTAAGCCCTGCATGCATTAAGTATTTGCCCTAATGCCTTCCCTCCCCTTGTCCCCAACCCCCGACAGGCCCCGGTGTGTGATGTTCCCTTCCCTGTGTCCATGTGTTCTCATTGTTCAACTCCCACTTATGAGTGAAAACAGGCAGTGTTTGGTTTTCTGTTCCTCTGTTAGTTTGCTGAGAATAACGGTTTCCAGCTTCATCCATGTCCCTGCAAAGGAGATGAACTCATCCTTTTTTATGGCTGCATAGTATTCCATGGTGTCTACATACCACATTTTCGTTATCTAGTCTTATCATTGATGGACATTTGGGTTGGTTCCAAATCTTTGCCATTATAAATAGTACTGCAATAAACATACGTGTTGAAATTTTTATTTTATTACGGTCAAATGCTTACCATGAGAGCCACCCTCTTGACAAAGTGTTACGTGTATAATACGGTCTTGTTAACTCTAGGCAAACTGCTGTGGTGTGCACAGTTGTACCCAGACTGCAGAACTGATTCATGTTATATACCGAAACCTTATACTTGTGGAACAGCATCTCCCTACGTCCCTCTCTCCTCATCTTCTGAAAACCATCATTCTACTGTCTGCTTCTGTGAATTTGACTATTTTAGATTCTACGTGTCAGTGACATCATGCGGTATTTGTCTCTCTGTGTCTGGTGTATTTCACGTTAACATCCCCCAGGTTCGTCCATGTTGTGGCAAGTGACAGAATTCCCTTCTTTTTAAGGCTGCGTGGTATTCCATTGTCTGTATGTACTGCATTTTCTTTCTTTTTTTGAGATGGAGTCTTGCTCTGTCACCCAGGCTGCAGTGCAGTGGCGTGATCTCGGCTCACTGCAACCTCCACCTCTCAAGTTCAGATGATTCTCCTGCCTCAGCCTCCAGAGTAGCTGAGATTACAGGCGCCCGCCACCATGCCTGGCTAATTTTTGTACTTCTTAGTAGAGACGGTGTTTCCCCATGTTGGCCAGGCTGGTCTCAAACTCCTAACTAACTGCAAGTGATCTGCCTGCCTCAGCCTCCCAAAGTGCTGGGATTCCAGGCGTGGGCCACTGCACCTGGCCAATTACGTTCTTTTTTTATTTTTTTTGTTGAGACGGAGTCTCACTCTGTCGCCCAGGCTGGAGTGCAGTGGCGCGATCTTGGCTCACTGCAAGCTCCACCTCCCAGGTTCACGCCATTCTCCTGCTTCAGCCTCCCGAGTAGCTGGGACTGCAGGTGTCCGCCACCACGCCTGGCTAATTTTTTTGTATATTTAGTGGAAACGGGGTTTCACCATGTTAGCCAGGATGGTCTCGATCTCCTGACCTCGTGATCTGCCCGCCTCGGCCTCCCAAGGTGCTGGAATTACAGGCATGAGCCACCTTGCCCGGCCTAATTACCTTCCTTTTAAGGCTGCAAAGTATCCCATTGTGTGTATGTACAGCATTTTCTTTTTTTCTTTGTTTGAGACTGAGTGTCACTCTGTCGCCCAGTCTGGAGTGCAGTGGCGTGATCTCAGCTCACTGCAACCTCCGCCTCCCAAGTTCAAGTGATTCTCTTGCCTCAGCTCCGCAAGTAGCTGAGATTACAGGCGCCTGCCACCATGTCCGGGTAATTTTTGTACTTCTTAGTGGAGACGAGGTTTCACCATGTTGGCTGGGCTAGTGTCAAACTCCTAACTAACTGCAAGTGATCCACCCGCCTCAGTCTCCCAAGGTGCTGGGATTCCAGGCACCGCGCCCGGCCCAACTGCCTTCTTTTGAAGGCTGCATAGTATATCCCATTGTGTGCGTGTACCGCATTTTCTTTTTTTTTTTGTTTGAGACGGAGTGTCAGTCTGTCGCCAGGCCTGAGCCACCGCACCCGACTGTACCGCATTTTCTTCATCCATTCATCTACTGAACGCTTGGGTTCATTCCATCTCTTGGTGATTGTGAATACTGCTGCCATAAACATGGGGGTGCAAATGTCTCTCATAGACCGATTTATCTTTTGGATAAATACCTAGAAGCATGCTTGCTGGATCATCGAGTAGTTCTATTTTTAATTCTTTTGAGGAACGTCCGTACCATTTACTGTATTCACCCATTTCTGCAGGAAACAGTGGCAGAGGAACACAAGTTTTCTTCCCTGTCCCAGCTGTGCAAAAAGAGACCCACAGCCGGGCGTGGTGGCTCATGCTTCTAATCCCAGCACTTTGGGAGGCTGAGGCAGGCGGAGCACCTGAGGTCAGGAGTTTGAGACCAGCTTGGCCAACGTGGTGAAACGTCGTCTCTACTAAAAATACAAAAATTAGCTGGGCGTGGTCGTGGGTGCTGAAATCCCAGTTACGTGGGAGGCTGAGGAGGGAGAGTACCTTGAACCTGGGAGGTGGAGGTTGCCGTGAGCCGAGATCGTGCCACTGCACTCCAGCCTGGGCAACAGGCTCTCTCAACAAAACAAAATAAAAAAATAAAAAATAAAAATAAGAGACCCACAAGGGCTTTGGACCTCCTTTCTTTGCAAGGCAAGAAAATAATATAGCAGACATTGGGCAGTTTTTCATTCTGACTTTCCAGTTTCATTTTTGCTTCTTCCTGTACGGTTGCTGCCTGGACCTTTCTTATTGCTGGGAGGTCTTTCCTCTGCCCCCATCCTTTTGAGCCTTTCTATCTACTTTTCTTTTGAAAGAAAGTAAATAAAACCCCACACATCCAGACAATAGGAACACACGCCTCAGAATTCTGGCTGCGAGGGACTGACCCCATCCAGAGAGAACAAACAAATGCATCAAAACCCTGGCTACAAGCGACTGACCCCAGCTTGATCCACTTAAGCCAGAAGAGCCTTTGCTTCTATGTTTAATCTGCACCAAGCTTAGTGATCACTTCCTTCTCAGAGGCCAGAACACAGAGTCCAACCTTTCCAGGATGCCAGCTTCCTATCTCTGGGGTCTCCTCTTCCTGCAGAGAAGCTTTAGTCTCTTACCCGAGCTGCTTCTCTATTCTCTTTTGCCTTGCTTTGCCTGTAATACTAACACACTGTCTTTTTCTCATGTTACGTTGGACTATCCCAAGGCAGGGACCCAATTGGCCTGGCTTGGGTTCCCTGCCTGACTGTGGGTTTGGCTGAGGAGTGGGCAGCAATTTCCAGCTGTTGGCACTCCCAGAACGCATGGCTGTATGGGGTTTCTGGAGGCAGCAGCTCTATAGTGAAGCAGATATGTAGGGGGTGTTCATTACCAAGACAGAGCAGTGATTGTCCATGAGCAGGGTGGTTCCAACAGGGAGCCTACAGTCTAACTGCAGATGGATGCTACCATTTTACATGTCCCATGTATGACATCCATGTACCGTATGTTGCTGGACACCGCATTATGGCAACTGAAAAACAAAACGGCATTAAATGCCTGGGAAAATGTACAGCTCATTACATCTCATATGGTTTGGCTCTGTCCCCACTCAAATCTTATTTATTTATTTAGAGACGGAGTCTCGCTCTGTCACTCAGGCTGGAGTGCCGTGGCGCGATCTCGGCTCACTACAGCCTCCACCTCCTGGGTTCCAGCGATTCTCCTGCCTCAGCCTTTTAATTAGCTGGGATTACAGGTGCCCGCCACCATGCTCGGCTAATTTTTGTGTTTTTAGTAGAGACGGGCTTTTGTCAAATTGGCCAAGCTGGTCTTGAACTCCTGACCTCAGGTGATCCACCTGCCTTGGCCTCCCAAAGTGCTGGGATTACAGGTGTGAGCCACCAGGCCCAGCGCCAAATCCCATCTGGTATTCCCACGTGTTGTGGGAGGGACCCAGTGGGAGGTAACCAAATCATGGGGGCAGGTCTTTGCCTTGCTGTTCTCATGATAGTGAGTAAGTATTATGAGATCTGATGGTTATTATAAAGGGGAGTTTCCTGCACATGCTCTCTTCTCTTGTCTGTCACAATGTGAGACGTGCCTTTCACCTTTTGCTTTCCACCATGATTGTGAGGTTCCCCAGCCACGTGGAACTGTAAGTCCAGTTAAACCTTTCTTTTCTAAATTGCCCATTCTCAGATATGTCTTTATCTACAGCATGAAAACGTACTTATACTTTATTTATCCATCCTTATCCATATCAAATACTATTTCACCATAGATTGTGTAAAGAAAATATGGCACAGAGACACCATGGAATACTATACAGCCATAAAAAAATGAGTTCATGTCCTTTGCAGGGACATGGATGAAGCTGGAAACCATCATTCTCAGCAAACTATCACAAGGACAGAAAACCAAACACCTCATGTTCTCACTCATAAGTGGGAGTTGAACAATGAGAACACATGGACACAGGGAGGGGAACATCACACACTGGGGCCTGTCGGGGAGTAGGGGACTGGGGGAGGGATAGCATTAGGAGAAATACCTAATGTAGATGACGGGTTGATAGGCGCAGCAAACCACCATGGCACATGTATACCTATGTAACCTGCATGTTCTGCACATGTACCCCAGGACTTAAAGTATTAAACAACAACAACAATAACAACAACAAAACCAGACTCATACAACATCCCTACAAACTGGAAAAATGGGGAGGGGAACATGGGAGTCACCTTGTAGTTTACTTAGATTTGCTGTGAGAAGAAGCTATGGGAGGCTTTCCAGAGGCTGCGGGAAGGATTTGGGCTATCTTCAGGAGATTGAGCTTGACAGCAGCTTCAAGGCGCCTTGTGGGAGGGGAGGCTGGGGGCAGGAAAATCAGGTGGGTGGAAAATACACCGATTTGCAGAGAAATGGTGCCAGCCTGCACTGTGAAAACAGAGACGAGAAAAACCACACTTGGCAATATTTGAGCACGTATTAAATCCTGGATGGCACATTGCATTTTTATGGATGTCATTCCTAAGAGATTCACAGTCAGGGGAAGATGGTACATAACAACTCAGGGGCATGTCAGATGCACCTCTGTAGCTGCGTGTCCAGATGCCGTGGAGTGAGATGCCTGGTTTTGCCCATAGAGTTAGAAACATTATCAGAAAATACATGTCTTTGAGTTGAATTTTAGAGAGTGAGTAGAAATTCATCGGGTCTACAAGGAGGCAAAGAGCTTTCCTGGATGAAATTCCTCCTTGGCGTTCACCTAAAACTTACTAATTTCTTACAGAACAAGGATACCACGGGAGGTGGGTGCCACAGAACCAGGGAACTGTGTGTCTGAGTCAGGATACTGCAGAGAAATAGAACCAATACGATGTGTGTACTGATAGAAAGCACATTTATTTTAAGGAATTTTGCTCATATGATGATGGAGGCTGGCAAGTCCCAAGATGTATGGGGTAGACCAGCCAGCTGGAGACCCAGGGAGGAGCTGATGTTGTAGTTGGAGTCCAAATACATCTGTTGGCAGAATCCCTTCTGGCTCAGGTAACCATTAGTCTTCTGTTCTAGTCAGACCTTCAACTGATTGGACCAGGCCCACCCACCATAGGAAGGACAAATTGCTTTACTCAAAGTGTACTGATTTAGATTTTTTTTTTTTTTTTTTGAGACAGAGTTTCACTCTTGTTGCCCAGGCTGGGGTACAATGGTGCGATCTCGGCTCAATGCAACTTCTATCTCCCAGGTATGAGCAATTCTTCTGCCTCATCCTCCCGAGTAGCTGTGATTATAGGCACACACCACCATGCCCAGCTAATTTATTTTTATTTTTTTGGTAGAGACAAGGTTTCACCATGTTGGCCAGGCTGATCTCGAACTCCTGACCTCAGATGATCCACCTGCCTCAGCCGCCCAAAGTGCTGGGATTATAGGTGTGAGCCACCGCTCCCGGCCCAGTCTTTTGTTCTATTAGGACCTTCAACTGATTAGACCAGGCCCACCCACCAATTCCTTTACTCAAAGTCTCCTGATTTCGATATTTATCTCATTTAAAGCAACCTCAAAGAAACACCCAGAAGAACATTTGATCACATATGTGGGCACCATGGCTCAGCCAAGTGGACTTATAAAATCAAGGATCAGGGGTGCCTCAGAACAAGAGTGCCCAGGCAGAACACAAGTTGGGCAGTATTTCAAGAGGCAGGGGAAGCCATGGAAGCTGCTCTGAGGGGACTTGTGATCAGGTGTGTATGTTAGGGAGGTCACTGTGGCAGCAGGGTATAGGGTAGACTGCAGGGGTCTTGTGGCCTCTGTCTCTGTCACAGGCCAAGTCATATTCAAATTTATAAAATTCAAAATTTTTAAATCATTAATTTGAAATTTTATTAAATAAATACAGTGTATATATATGTGTGTATATATATATATGCTTCTTTTTATATACTTTAAGTTCTGGGGTACATGTGCAGAACGTGCAGATTTGGTGTTACATAGGTATACATGTGCCATGGTGGGTTGCTACATCCATCAACCCATCATCTACAGTAGGTATTTCTCCTAATGCTACACCTCCCCTAGCCCCCGACCCCCCGACAGACCCTGGTGTGTGATGTTCCCCACCCTGTGTCCATGTGTTCTCATTGTTCAACTCTCACTTTTGAGTGAGAACATGTGGTGTTTGCTTTTCTGTTCTTGTGTTAGTTTGCTGAGAATGATGGTTTCCAGCTTCATCCATGTCCCTGCAAAGGACATGAACCCATCCTTTTTATGGCTGCATAGTATTCCATGGTGTCTGTGTACCACATTTTCTTTATCCAGTCTGTGGTCGTATAGTATTTCTGGTTCTGGATTCTTGAGGAATCGCCACACTGTCTTCCACAATGGTTGAACTAATTTACACTCTCAATAACAGTGTAAAAGCATTCCTATTTCTCCACATCCTCTCCAGCATCTCTCGTTTCCTGACTTTTTTAGTGATCGTCATTCTAACTGGCATAAGTTGGTATTTCATTGTGGTTTTGATTTGCATTTCTCTAATGACCAGTGATGATGGGCTAAAAATTCAGAGAAAATGTAATAAAATGTTTAATTTAGCTCAAGTATCCTTCCTTTGTTGAATCAGTTTTCACCTTTTCTGTCTTTCCTGATGGCTGCCTTGCTGGAGTGCACTCTCATGAGTGGTGCAAGGTCAGAGATAGAAAACCAGGTCCATGTATGGTTGTGTCTTTTCACAAGTTCAGCCTTGTATTGATGCTATTTCAGTTTACAGAAGCCCCGAGATGCACGGAGTTTTCAAGGAGGCATTTCTCCTTAGGACTTCCCATTTAGTACTGAAATGGCTTGAGCCCTTGGAGTACTGGAGCCTGTGTGCCGGCAGCATTTAGTCAGAGCTACAGGCGCACAGGCTCCTGCTGTGACCCAAGTCAGTTAGTATTGCAACCTATACATACTAATACACTTCACCAATATATGCATGTTATAGATTAAACATTCTACATCAAACAACGTAACATTTATCATCAAGAGAAAAGGGGTAGGAAAAAGCTTAACAAAGGAGCACAGGGATATTGATGTGGACAAAAAAAAAGTCTCCTGGCCTGGCCCTGGAGGACCATCAGTGGTCGCCATCTTGCAAGGAAGAGCCTTTGATATCAGTGGGCAGAGCCTTTTGCAGTGGATGCTGGGTAATGATTACAGGTGACAGCAAGATGGCATCTGTTAAGGTAGCCATTTGGAGCTGCTGAAGCCCTGTTCTTTCATGACCACAGAGTCCTCTGGTGAGGATTGACAATGGAAGAGGGTGTTTCGTTGTGTCCTTAACTGTTTGGATGTGGTCTTTGTTGATCAGGTGAACATCTGGCTCCTGTAGGCATGATGCCTTTTGAATGAAATGTAACATGGAATCTTTTTCTAAGGTGGAGTCACTTATGTCAAGCGTGCTCTACACACTCACTGTAAGAATTAAAGAAAGAGGAAAGAAGCACGAAATGTCACTTGACAGTTAAACACAGGTTTATTTTAGAGAAACCTGAGAGGGGCTTCTGGCTGAGTTAGGTCAGAGCCCTTCTCTTTTATAGACTAAGCACATTTAAGGGTTTTGGAAGGGGGTGCTTATCATAGGTTCAGAATGTTTGTATGTGAGGGAGAGTTTATTGCAGGGTTGAATATCTCTGGTCAGAGGGGAGGCTGTCTCAGGGTTGGTATGTTTTTGGTCGCAGACGGGTTTATCTTAGGGTTGGAATGTTTCTGGTTATGCTGACATGAGTCATGAGGCTGATGTTTTGGGGCTGGATTTAGGTGGTTTTTAATCAAGGGGAGCCTAGAATGGTGGTGTTTGTTCAAGATGGCCATGCTCCCGCTCTGTCACCCACAACCTGAAGACCGTTATCATATTGATTTTGTATCTCCTGTGCATACCTGATGGAGAATGACTGAATGTTTGAATTAAAAGACTCAGGGAGAAGGCAAAGATGTGTTTAAGTTGCAAGTTGAAAAAAACAATCCATTGGCTCTGTTAGCAGCTATTAGAGAGGTTGGGGCGGGAGCAGAGTCTGTAGCTTAACTTTGCTTTTGTTATGTCGATGCCATGAGCGTGGGAATCATGGAAACTGTGAATAAATGGAAGAGAGTCTGTCAGTGACCTACTGCTGCATCTTGGGCCAGCCCAGGCATCCGTGAGTGTTCACGGAGACCTCAGGAGAGTTCTCAGGCAGAAACTAGCCACTCACATGCTTGTCATCTGTGGGGTTGACATGGTGGGCTATTTTTATGCTCAGACACTTGGGAGAAAGGGCAGGCTGTACCCAAAGGCAGATAAGTGCTGGCCAGATGGGCTTGCTGGGCACCGTCGAACTCATGGTCACCCTCCTGCCCAGGAGCTAGAAATAGAACTAGCCCCGGGACAATCCGTGAGGTATCAGGTGAGTATGGCCCGATACATGTGACTCAGAGACACAAGGAGTGAGGGTGTGTGCTCTGTCTCAATGAAAGAAGAGAGAAGTCAGGGCTTGCTTTGGCAACACCAAATGCAGATATCAGACTCCTATTGAGAAGCCAGAATTCTCATCTCAGCATTTATTTTCTGGATATGTGGCCTACAGATGGGCATCTCTGTTTATAATGCCTTTAATTTTGATCTTGACAAGGACTAGAGGAAGCTCTCACTGAACCTTCACGCCCACAAACAAAAGCTTCTAAATCGGCCGGGCGAGGTGGCTCACGCCTGTAATCCCAGCACATTGGGAGGCCGAGGCGGACGGATCACCTGAGGTCAGGGGTTTGAAACCAGCCTGGCCAACATGGTGAAACCCCATGTCTACTAAAAATACAAAAAATTAGCCGGGAGTGGTAGCGGGCATCTGTAGTCCCAGATACTTGGGAGGCTAAGGCAGGAGAGTTACTTGAACCCAGGAGGTGGAGGTTGCGGTGAGCTGAGATCACGCCATTGCACTCCAGCCTGGGCAGTAAGAGTGAAACTCCATTTAAAAACAAAACAAAACAAACAAAAAAACTTCTAAATCACATTCAGGAAGCATTTTGTAATATTTTATTTCTTATCAGGGAGCATTTTGTAATATTTTATTTCTTCTCAACCCCTGTAGTGGATTGAATGGTGCCTCTATTTTACCCCCACCCCCACCAAAAAAAAAAAGACAAGTTCACCTTGAATCTGTACATGTGATTTTTTATTTGGAAATAAGGTCTTTGCAGATGTAAAAAAGGATCTGGAGATGAGATCATCCTGGATTGCAGTGGATCCTAAATCTAATGACAGGTGTCCTTGTAAGAGACAGAAGAGGAGACACAGACACAGAGGAGAAGGCCACGTGGAGACGGAGGCAGAGACTGGAGTGATGCGGCCATAAGCCCAGGGACGCCTGGAGCCCCCAGGAGCTGGGAGAGGCAGGAAGAATTCTTCCCTAGAGCAGGGAGCATATCCCTGTAGGCACCTCGATTTCACAGATGTAGTCTCCAGGACTGGGAGAGGTTAAATGGCTGCTTTTGTAAGCTCCCTAGTTTGAGGTCATGGGTTACAGTGGTCCCATCCCAACCTGTAACCTCTGGAGAACATGAGTCTGGAATGCAAGCGTGTGCGGTGATTCAGCTTGATGCCTGTGGTGGGAAAAGAGCCCCTTGTATTATGGCTTCCTGCTGTGTGTAAGTAAAACCACTCCTCTGAGGAAATCAAAGCCCAGTAAACCCGTGCACCCTGACTTCCCAGGATCACAAACTGGAGAGAGAGCGGCAGCCATTTTCTCCCCCTGCCTTGATTTGCTGAACCTGCCACCCATGCAGCATTTCCCAGGAGGCTAACCTGGTGATATTGTCCATTCTTGGTCCTCCGCAATGCAGGCAATATTCCTTGCTCAGCTCAAATGCTTGGGTCTCCTCTTTCTTCTCTCCACCTGCAAAACATCTTTTCATAGGTCCCATTGGGAACACCAGCTCGTTGGCTGGTATTCCCACACTCTTTTTCCTTCCTTTTGTTGCTTCATCTACCTCTGATTTGCCAGTTGTCTGATGTCTCCTCTCACGAGCCTATCTTTCTCCCAAGCCTAGTAGACACGAACCATTGAAAGCATCCTTGAATGACAAAAGTCCAAATATCAATTTGCAAGGTGAAGACTGTGGCTTTTATTATTTGTTCTCAATGGCAGGTGTCTGGCGGGGAGTCCAGTCGCCTGACGTTGAATGCAGTCATTTCCTAGGTGTGGGTCAAGATTCTGATGTCCACAGGCAATAATGTCCATCAATGTGTGTATGTACCTTGATGGACATTACTGCCTGTGGACTCCAGAACATTGGACATCGTATATATTGATGGACATCATATATATATATATACACACACACACAGACAGACGCACACGCACACCATGGAATACTACGCAGCCACAAAAAGGAATGAATTAACAGCATTTGCAGTGACCTGGATGAGACTGGAGACTATTACTTTTTTATTATTATACTTTAAGTTCTGGGGTACATGTGCAGGACATGCAGTTTTTGTTACATAGGTTACTTTTTTAAGTTCTGGGGTACATGTGCAGAACGTGCAGTTTTTGTTACATAGGTATACATGTGCCATGGTGGTTTGCTGCACCCCTCAACCCGTCATCTACATTAGATACTTGTCCTAATACTATCACTCCCCTAGCCCCCCACCCCTCGACAGGCCCCAGTGTGTGATGTTCCCCTCCCTGTGTCCATGTGTTCTTACTGTTCAGCTCCCACTTATGAGCGAGAACATGTGGTGGTTGGTTTTCTGTTCTTGTGTTAGTTTGCTGAGAAGAATGGTTTCCAGCTTTATTAAAAGTCAGGAAACAACAGATGCTAGAGAGGATGTGGAGAAATAGGAATGGTTTTACACTGTTGGTAGGAGTGTAAATTAGTTCAACCATTGTGGAAGACAGTGTGGAGATTCCTCAAGGATCTAGAACCAGAAATACCATTTGACCCAGTAATCCCATGACTGAGTATATACCCAAAGGATTATAAATCATTCTACTATAAAGACACATGCACACGTATGTTTATTGTGGCACTATTCACATAGCAAAGACTTGGAACCAACCCAAATGCCCATCAATGATAGAATGTATAAAGAAAATGTGGCATGTAGACACCATGGAATACTATGCAGCCATAAAAAAGGACAAGTTCATGTCCTTTGGAGACTATTACTCTAAGTGAAGTAACTCAGGAATGGAAAACCAAACATCGTCTGTTGTCACTGATACGTGGAAGCTAAGCTATGAGGACACAAAGGCATGAGAATGATACAATGGACTTTGGGGACTTGGGGAGAGCTTGGGAGGGGGCAGCGAGGGATAAAAGACTACAAATAGTGTGGAATGTGTACTGCTTGGGTAATGGGTGCACCAAAATCTCACAAATCACCACTAAAGAACTTACTCGTGATCGGATGTGGTGGCTCACACCTGTAATCCCAACAGTTTGGGAGGCTGAGGCGAGCGGATTACCTTAAGTCAGGAGTTCAAGACCAGCCTGGCCAACATGGTGAAACCCTGTCTATACTAAAAATACAAAAGGAATTAGCCAGGCCTGGTGGCACGCACCTGTAATCCCAGCTGCTTGGGAGGCTGAGGTAGGAGAATTGCTTGAGCGTGGGAGGTGGAGGTTGCAGTGAGCTGAGATCATGCCACTGTGCTCCAGCCTGACTGACAGAGCGAGACTCTGTCTCAGAAAAAAATAAAAAGAACTTACTTATATAACCAGATACTGCCTGTAACCCAATAAGTTACGGAAAATTAAAGAAAAACACACAAAAAGAGTATATTCAGGATCACTTAAGTAAGCATGATACTACATCACATCTCGTTGCGGAAATTATATGGATTATCATTCCATGAGTGTACCAGCTTCCGGAAGTTTCTGAGCTCATGCGGGGAGTGGGAAGTAGGTGGTCTTGTGGGAACTGCAGGGCTGGCCCCTTGTCAGGACGGTCATCACTAGTGACATAAATACCCCATGGTAGAGAGAGCTGGGGTGTCTTCGTCGGTTTTGTGTCACTAGAAAGGAACACTGGAGGCTGGATAATTTATAGAGGAAAGAGGTTTATTTGGGTTATGATTCTGCAGGCTGTACAAGAAGCACAGGGCCAGCATCTGTCTCTGCTGAGGACCTCAGGAGGCTTCCACTCATGGTGGAACGGGAAGGGGAGCTGGTATGTGTACAGAGACCACACGAAGAGACAGGAGGGAAGACAGACGGGAGACGGCAGGCTCTATTTAACAACCAGCCTGTGGAGAACTCATAGAGTAAAAACTCACTCATGCTTCAAGAAAGGACATTGATCTCTTCAGGAAGAATCCATCGTCCGTTGCTCAAACCCCTCCCATTCGACCTCCCATCCAGCACTGAGGCTTACATTTTAACCTGAGTTTGGGAGAGGAGGAATTTTAAAGCAGAGCCTGTAGATTCTAAAGCAAAATATTCTGGGTCTCCTGCTTGTAGAATGCTTGTGAGTGTGACTTCCTTTTTCTATTTTTATTTTATTTTTTTGAAACAGAGTCTCGCTCTGTTGCCCAGGCTGGAGTGCAATGGCACTGTCTCGGCTGGCCGCAACCTTCATCTCCCAGGTTCAAGCGATTCTCCTGCCTCAGCCTCCCAAGTAGCTGGGATTACAGGCGCGCACCACCATGCCTGGCTAATTTTTGCATTTTTAGTAGAGACGGGGTTTCACCATGTTGACCAGGCTGGTCTTGAACTCCTGACCTCGGGTGATCTGCTGGCCTCGGCCTCCCAAAATGTTGGGATTACAGGCATGAGCCACCATGCCTGGCCTGGGATTGTTATTTCTAAATGATTCCAGCTTTTTTTTTTTTTTTGTCTCAGCTGAGGCACAGCGGTGGAACTTGTCTTATTATCGACTTGTTATGTTCATGAAGGACTTGGAAAACCAACGCTGATCCTCAGAGTAACAGCATAGATCCTCACAAGACAGTCTATGAAGCTGGAGCCCCCTGGGTTGTAAAATGCCTCCGCACCCCGTCTCTGTTTCTGAAGAAGGAAGCTCTGCTGAGCAGCTAAACATGACGTGCTTGTTAAGTGTGCATTGGTTAAAGAACAGATGAAGGTACAGGCTCAGTCTCCAAAACTTCATTATACAATCTCGCAGATGAGTAGCACCGTTCAGCGTTGAGTGACACCTACTTTCCCGTCTCCAGGTGATTAGATATCATCATCTCCAATTTCAGACCCATCTAAGAGGTGCACCTTTTCTCGATCCTGAGGCTCAAGTGTCTAAACAGCAACTGTAAATTTTCTCTAATCAGTGTTTCTCCCCTGTGTGGAAATAAATTCTCATCCTTGAAGTTCAGCTCTCTCCTTCATTTTACAAAAAAACAAAAAACTTGTTTTAAGCAAGATTAAAAGTGAATTTTCTATTAGCAGTAATTTTATATCACTCCCTGTCTTGCTTCTTTTGCACTCACTGAATTGAAGAGAACGATATGAAATTGCCTGGAAATAAAAATGAAAGTGCTTCTCAGAGCCAAACAACACTACTCGTGTGAAAGAATATAGAATGAAAGTTTGAAGTGTCCATCAGTCCTGAACCTGGGATGATCCTGTCCTGATATCCTTAACGAGAATGCATCTACCAAGACCCTATTCGCAAATCCGTTCACATTCACAGTGTTTGGGGGTTAGGACTTGGGCATGTCATTACGGGAAATAGCTTTGTTGGCTTTTCTGGTTTTACATAGAGCAATAAAGGCCAGCCGCGGTGGCTCACGCCTGTAATCCCAGCACTTTGGGAGGCCGAGGTGGGTGGATCATGATGTCAGGAGTTCAAGACCAGCCTGGCCAACATGGCGAAACCCCATTTCTAATGCAAGCAGGGCTTAAAACCTAGATGACGGGTTGATGGGTGCAGGAAACCAGCATGGCACATGTATACCTATGTAACAAACCTGCATGTTCTGCATATGTATCTTGCAACTTAAAGTAAAATAAATATATATATCTCTCTTTATATATCTATCTATCTTAGGGCTGCTGTAATAAACGACCACACACTTGGAAGTCTTAAAGCCACAACAAGTTTATTCTTTTCCAGTCCTGGAGACCAGAAGTCTGAAATCACGGTGTGGGCAGGACTGTGCTTCCTCTGGAGGCTCACTTGAACCTGGGAGGCAGAGGTAGCAGTGAGCCAAGATCGTGCCTTTGCACTCCAGCCTGGGCAACAACAGCAAAACTCCGTCTCAAAAAAAAAAAAACAAAAAACAAAATACCGTGAATATGTTCTCTAAATTAATCTCACAGCATGGGAGAAGGTGAACAGGATACCCCAGTACTGATGACAAGTATTATGGGATGGAAAAGAGAACTGGCATTCCTCTTTGCTGGCAACACAACCTGTTTTTGTTGATGTGAAGGCAATTAACCTTGTTGCTAGATAAATGTTACTGCAGATGTCTGACATAATGAGAATGCGTTATCCGCAGCAAAATGCTTTTGAAAAAGAAACTGCAGGGAACTTCACGGTGAGTGACTAAGACTCACTACTGCAGTCTGGCGTGGTGGCTTACGCCTGTAATCCCAGCATTTTGGGAGGGTGAGGCAGGCGGATCATGAGGTCAGTAGATCGAGACCATCCTGGGCAACAGGGTGAAACCCCGTCTATACTAAAAGTACAAAAAAACTAGCTGGGCATGGTGGCGGGCGCCTGTAGTCCCAGCTACTTGGGAGGCTGAGGCAGGAGAATGGCTTGAAATCGAGAGGCGGAGGTTGCAGTAAGCCGAGATCACGCCACTGCACTCCCTGGTACCAGAGCAAGACTGTCTCAACGACAACAAAAAAACAAAAACAAAAACAAAAGCATGATATTAAAGACACTGTGCTCCATGACTCAGAAGTTGAAAGAGCTACTTTGAATCTGCAAATGATACCTCCATGGATGTCGCCTAAGTTCATGAAAGATGGAAGCATAGTGACAGTAACAATAATTTAAGAAGGTTTGAAAGGAAAATCTTGGGGTCCCCAAATCACTAAGCTCAAGGGAAAAGTCAAGCTGGGAACTTCTCAGAGCAAACTTGCCTCCCGTTTTATTCAAAGTTACTCCTGGCCAGGTGCGGTGGCTCACGCCTGTAATCCCAGCACTTTGGGAGGCCAGGGCAGGCAGATCACGAGGTAAAGAGATCAAGACCATGCTGGCCTATATGATGAAACCCCATCTCTACTAAAAATATTTTAAAAACTAGCTGGGCATGGTGGCGGGCACCTGTAGTCCCGGCTACTCGGGAGGCTGAGGCAGGAGAATGGCTTGAACCTGGGAGGCTGAGGTTGCAGTGAGCCGAGGTCACGCCACTGCACTCCAGCCTGGTGCCAGAGCGATACTCTGTCTAAACACACACACACACACACACACCCCAAAAAAATAATGAATGCAACCATTTGTCTCTTATCCACCTATGACCTGGAAGCCCCCTCCCCACTTCGAGTCGTCCCCGTGTTTCTGGATGGAACCAGTGTACTTCTCAACATATATTGATTGATGTCTCATGTCTGCCTAAAATGTATAAAACCAGCGTGTGCCCTGACCACCTTGGGAACATGTCGTCAGGACCACCTGAGGCTGTGTCATGGGTGTGTCCTCCACTGTGGCAAAATAAATGTTTCTTTTTTTTTTTTTTTTGAGATGGAGTCCCACTCTGTTGTCCAGGCTGGAGTGCAGTGGCACGATCTCGGCTCACTGCAGCCTCCACCTCCCTGGTTCTGGCGATTCCCCTGCCTCAGCCTCCTCAACAGCTGGGATTACAGGTGCCCGCCACCATGTCCAGCTAAAGTGGTTTTGCATTTTTAGTAGAGACGGAGTTTCACCATGTTGGCCAGACTTGTCTCGAGCTCCTGACCTCAGACAATCCGCCTGCCTCGACCTCCCAAAGTGCTGGGATTACAGGTGTGAGCCACCACGCCCGGACTTAACTTTCTAAATTAACTGACACCATCTCAGATATTCAGGGTTCACAAAGGCTTGGAGGGGCCTGCAAATATATACAATTATAGAATTAAATAGTGATGGATAGAGTCCCCTATTCAAAAATACTGTTATGAATTAAGTTAAAATATTAAAGTCGAAGAAACTTCACACCCATAATCGCAATGCTTTCAGAAGATGGAGGATTATTTTGAGCTCAGGACTTTGAGAGCAGCTTGGGCAACACAGCAAGATGCCATTTCTACAGAAATTTTTCAAAAATAGCTGGGCATGGTGGTGTGTGCCTGTGGTCCCAGCTACTGGGGAGGCTGAGGCGGGAGGATCACTTGAGCCCAGGAGTTTGAGGCTGCAGTGAGATGTGCTGAAATCACTGCACTCCAGCCCGGCTGAGAGACCAAGACCTTATCTCTTAAAGAAAGCAAATAGGCGGCTGGGTCCGGTGACTCACGCCTGTAATCCCAGCCAGGGCACGCGAATCACCTGAGGTCAGGAGTTCGAGACCAGTCTAGCCAACATGGCGAAACTCCGTCTCTACTAAAAATACCAATATTGGCCAGGCATGGTGGCAGGTGCCTAGAATTCCAGCTACTTGGGAGGCTAAGGCAGGGAGAATCACTTGAACCTAGGAGGTGGAGGTTGCAGTGAGCCAAGATCATGCCATTGCACTCCAGCCTGGGTGACAGAGTAAGACTGTGTCTCAAAAAAAAAAAAAAAAAAAAAAAGCATACTTTTGAGTTAAAACAACAGAATTACCATTCAACCCAGCAACCATTCCTGGGTACATACCTAAAGAAATACCAATTATTCTACCGTAAAGACACTTTTGCACATGAATGTTCATTGCAGCATTATTTGCAATAGCAAAGACATGGGAATTAAGCTAGATACCCATCAGTGGTAGACTGGGCAAAGAAAATGTGGTTACATGTATGTCGTGGAATACTATGCAGCTGTAAAACAGAACAAGATCATATTATTTTTTGCAGGAACATGGATGGAGCTGGAGATCATTGTCCTTAGCAAACTAATACAAGAACATAAAAGCAAATATCGCATGTTCTCACTTATAATTGGAAGCTCAACATTGAGTACAGGTGGCCTCAAAGAAAGGAACAACAGACATTGGGGTCTGCTTGAGGGTGAAGGGTGGGAGGAGAGGGAGGATTAAAAAGCTGCCTATTGGCCAGGCGCAGTGGCTCACACCTGTAATCCCAGCACTTTGGGAGGCCGAGGTGGGCAGATCACGAGGTCAGGAGTTCGAGACCAGCCTGGCCAAGATGGTGAAACCCTGTCTCTACTAAAAATACAAAAATTAGCCAGGCAGAGTAGCAGGCATCTGTAATCCCAGCTACTCGGGAGGCTGAGGCACAAGAATCACTTGAACCCATGAGGTGGAGGTTGCAGTGAGCCGAGATCGCGCCATTGCACTCAAGCCTGGGCGGCAGAGTGGCACTCTGTCTCTACTGCATATCAGATATTGTGCTGATTATGTGGGTGACAAAATAATCTGTACACCAAACTCCCATGTCACGTAATTTGCCTGTGCAACAAACCTGCACGTGGACTCCTCCCGAATCTAACATACAAGTTTAAAAAAATATGTTTGTACAGCTGCACCATGTGTGTATGTGTTTTAAGCTATGTGTTATTATGACTCAAAAAGGTTCAAAAAATTAAAAGGTGTTAAAGTTATAAAAAAGAATAAAATGCATCACACTTTTCAAATCATGAAATACCTTTTTTTACCCATCGTGAATGTAAACATTGACACCAATGGGAAGCTTGAGTATTGTGTCCATTTTACAGGGCAAGAAAACAGGGGAATGGGTAAATAGCAAAACGAGCAAAGAAATGAGTAGGCAAAGGCCCCGTCACCTATTTCTTTGTGGATGTCTTTGTTGAACTTTTTTTCAACAAAATGAAACCAAGCCCCCTGATTGTTAGTTACCTCACGCCCATAGTCTTGGCCAGTGAGTCTTTTTGTAAAATGGTACTCACCGCAGAGTACGTTCTGAATACGCGTTAGACAACGATGACCAGGAAAATTCCTGAGTTTTTGATCGATCACATTCCTGGCCAAATCAGATGGATATTTAAGACCTCAGTGTGCCCTTTGCAATCTTGCAACTCCTGTTTTGGTTCTCTGGAAGAAATCTTCTTGTTGAAGATTCTTACTAAAACTCAATGGGTTAAAATGCAAAGATCTTACTTGTTGCATAGAATCAAGACTCTGGGTCAATACCTGGCAGAGTGACTGGAGGCTGCATTGGGGTGGACTGTTTTTAGACGGCAGGTCATGCCCCAGAGAGAGGTAGTTGGGTGGGAAACATAAGTCCTATTTCTAATGCACAGTTGTTGTGCCTCCTCTGGATATCCAAATGTTTGGCACAATCTGTTTTCCTAGAATCCCAGCTGACATAGAGCAGCTAATGCTCACATACTGTCATCCAGCCAGTGGCTCATTTAGCCAATTAACACCCTGATTTCAAAAGCACTGTGAAAATATCACCGCACACACTACCTAGCTTCTGACCATCCCTTCCCTTCCCTTCCTGGCATATTTCTCCAGCGTAATCTCTGCTCATCGCCTTTCTTACGAGCTACCCACACCCTTGAGCTTCACAGGACCCAGTCTGTTTGTGTTTTCTCCCCCACCTTTCAGCAATGTCACCATGATCTTTTCAAGAATCTTTTTCTTTGCTTCTCCTGACAAATGCATCATCCTTCTGAGCAACAAACAGAGGAACTGGCAAAGTTAATAATGCCGTTATTGAGCACTTAGTGAATGGTGAGCATTATGCTAAGACTGTTTTGTGGTGTATCCATACACCATTCCAACGATATATATTTTTTTAATTTAAGCATACTTTATTGCTAAACAATACTAACAATTATCTGAACATTTCGCGAGTCAAAACCTTATTGCTGGTGGAGAGTCTTGCCTCAATGTTGCTGGCTGCGGACTGATCAGGGTGGTGCTTGCTGAGGGTAGAGGGTGCTTTGGCAATTTCTTAAAATAGACAACAGTGAAGTTTGTCACATCAATTGACCGTTTCTGTCATGAAAGATTTTTCTGTACCAAACGATGCTGTTTGATAGGATTTTACCCAGAGTAGAACTTTTTTCAAAATTTGAGTCAGGGCCGGGTGTGGTGGCTCACGCCTGTAATCCTAGCACTTTGGGAGACCAAGGCAGGTGGATCACCTGAGGTCAGGAGTTCGAGACCAGTCTGACCAACATGGTGAAACCCCATCTCTACTAAAACTACAAAAAAATTAGCTGTGCATGGTGGCGAGCACCTGTAATCCCAGCTACTCGGCAGGCTGAGGCAGGAGAATTGCTTGAACCTGGGAGGTGGAGGTTGCGGTGAGCCAAGATCGCGCCATTGCACTCCAGCCTGGGCAACAAGAGCAAAACTCCGTCTCAAAAAAGAAAAAAAAAAAGAAAAAAAACCAAAAAAACCTTCCTGAAAGGATTCCTTATTCTGAATGCCATTTAGAACCTTGGTGATTCATGGCAGGAAGTTAAGATATCCACATTAACAGAAATCGGGAAAAAGTGAATTCCAATATTCATGAATGACATTGAGGGGGTTCAAGACTTCAGTGGAGGAAATCACTTCTGCTATGGTGAAAATAGCAGAAGAAGTAAAGGTGCAGGTTGAAGATGGGACTGAACTCCTGTAATCTCATGATAAAACTGGAATGGAAGAGGAGTTTCTTCTCATGAAGGAGCAGAGAAAGTGGTTTCTTGAGATAGATACTATTCTTGGGCCCATTTCACTGATGAGAAAACTGAGGCCTCTCCAGGTTGAAGGGTACAACTACCAAGTGTGGGAGTCTGGGCTCTACCCCATTACTGGACATCTCCAGAGCCTGTTCTCCCTTCTGCTAAGTTTGCAGGTCGCTCAACATTGTCTCCTTGGACGTGTGGTAAGTCTTCCTGCTCCTCCTTCATCAGTCTTTAACATTTTAGAGACATTTAGAGTGGCCTGGACCAGGCTCTTTGCTCATTCTCTTTTCTTCTACTGAGGCCTCTTTCACAAGTAGGTTTTCTCATCTCTCTCTTCTTTCATTTATTCTCTCCATTCTCTCTTTCTCATTCTCTTATTCTCTCTCCCTGTCTTCTTTCCTCTTCTCTTCCCTCCTCTTCCCCTCCTACTTCTTCCTTCCCCTCCCTCTCCTGCCCCTCATCTCCTCCTCCTCCTCCTCCTTCTCCTTCTTCTCCTTCATCTTCTTTCTTTTCTTCTTCCCTTTCTCTCCTCCTCCTTCTACTTCTCCCTTTCCTTCCCTTCCCCTCTCTTCCCCTCCCCTTCCCTCCCCTCCCTTCCCTTCCCTTCCCTTTTCTTTTCTTTTTTTTTTTCTTTCACGGAGTCTCACTCTGTTGCCAGGCTGGAGTGCCGTGGCGCGATCTCAGCTCACTGCAACCTCTGCCTCCCCGGTTCAAGCGATTCTTCGGCCTCAACCTCCTGAGTAGCTGGGATTACAGGCATGCACCACCCTGCCCAGCTAATTTTTGTATTTTTAGTAGCGATGGGGTTTCACCATGTTGGCCAGGATGATCTCAATCTCCTGACCTCGTGATCCACCTGCCTCAGCCTCCCAAAGTGCTAGGATTACAGGCACGAGACACCACATCTGGCCCCTTCTACTTTTTTTTTCCCTTCTCCTTCACCTCCTCTTCCCCCTCCTCCTGCTTCTCCTCCTCCTCTTTCTCCTCCTCCTCCTTCCTTTCTCCTCCTCCTCCTTCCTTTCTCCTCCTCCTCCTTCCTTTCTCTCTGTCTCTCTGTCTCTCTCTCTCTCCCTCCCTCCCCCCCCGTCTCTCTCCTTCTCTCTCATTCACTCTCATTGACGTCCATATCCAAATTTTTGGAATCGCAGTGCTGCCCTCTTAGTTCTTTGTCATGAACCATCTGTTGCCCTTGGATTGTTTTACCTTTTGTATCCTTGGCAGCTTGACATACCCATGGTCTAAGCAAGAGTGTTTTCTCTGAAAGTGCAGGCAAGAGCTGATACTTGTGTGTTTCATCCATTATCAGCACTGTTTTATGCATGTAAGGAGGGTGTGTGGCATTTGCTTAGTGGGTTGTAGGAAGGGACACCCAGGAAACAAAAAACTAAAGTGAAGCTTTCCTGGGGGCTAGGATTTGAATGTCATACTAATGTCCTTCGAGAGATTTAATGTCAAGAATTGGTGTGACAAAACAGTGGTGGATATCATAGTGTTTTCCACTTTTCATAGGTTTACTTTTCAAATCAGACAGTAGCCATGAGGGACCATCCAGGCAGGCTGAGACTAGTCTTCAGGAAAATATCTATGCCTAGGTAGTTTTAGAAAGGTTAGGGTTGCATAGATGTACCCACCTGTCCATCCTGATCCTTACTCTAAATTAGACCTCTTCTATCATTGCTTTCACCATCACTATCTTGCTGGTGATGGGCCCAGCTTCGAGAAACTCAGATCTGCCTCAGTGCTGCTGGAGCTGGAGAGCTGGAAGAAAACCAATATGGCGTTTGAACCGCACAATCCAAAAGTATTGTGGCAGCTCTGATTCATAGGTTCCTTCTCAGTAGAACCTCTTTTGAATTCCTCCAACCAAAGCCTTCTATTTGAGCCACGGCCCTTGAGTAGACCGATGTCATGGACTATTAGAGTATGCTATTGGTGCTCCAGCTACCCATGGCCAACCACCAGGCATTACTTAGGTACAGCCCCACTGCCTGGCCTATGCACCAGGCATCAACGTGAGGTTTCATAAATACCTGGGAGTACAAGTGCAGAATCTCTGTTGAAAGAATGCAATACTCTTTGTATTTCTTCACCGAATAATTAAATAATTTTTATTTCTTCGTTAAAGGGCAATTGAAGAGAAGACAACATGTCTGTCTTAGTAGGTACCATCCCCGAGTAGAACTCACCGTCCTCTGTGCAAAGATTCCCATTGTTCAGATCACTCTAATGCTTGGAGGCAAACCTCCCCACAGTGTAACATACAGAACCCTCTTCCGGATGTTATGGCAGATGCTGGCGTCTCTTCTACCACCACCTAAAGATGCTGGGGTACTCTGCAACACCACCTGAGGAAAGGAACGGGATGAAACACCTGTTGTATTAGTCACCTACGGCTGCCATGACAAAATACTACAGGCTGGGCCGCTTAAACAGCAGACTTATTTTCCCACAGTCCTGGAGGCTGGAAGTCTGTGAGATCAAAGTGTGGGCAGGGCTGGTTCTTCCTGAGACCTCTCTGCTGGGCTTGTAGACACCGTCTTCTCCCTGTGTCCTCATAGGGTCGCCCCTCTGTGTGTGTCTGTGTCCTCATCTCCTCTTATGAGGTGTCTTAGTCCATCTCAGGCTGCTATCACAGAATACCATAGACTGGGTGACTTATAAACAACAGACATTGATTCTCTCACACTCCTGGAGGCTGGAAGTCTGAGATCCAGGTATGGGCAGGGCTGGTTCCTCCTGAGGCCTCTCTCCTGGGCTTGGAGATGCCATCTTCTCCCTGTGTCCTCACAGGGTTGTCCCTATGTGTGTGTCTGTGTCCTCATCTCCTTTTCTTATGAGGTGTCTTAGTCCATTTCAGGCTGCTATCACAGAATACCATAGACTGGATGGCTTGTAAACAACAGACGTTTATTCTCCCACAATCCTGGAGGCTGTAAGTCCAAGATCAAGGTGTAGGCAGGGCTGGTTCCTCCTGAGGCCTCTCTCGTAGGCTTGTAGATGCCATCTTCTCACTGTGTCCTCGCAGGGTCGTCACTCTGTGTGTCTGTGTCCTCATCTCCTCCTCTTTTTTTTTTTTTTTTTGTGAGATGGAGTCTCGCTCTCTTGCCCAGGCTGGAGTGTAGTGGCACAGTCTTCGCTCACTGCAACCTCCACCTCCCAGGTTCAAGCGATTTTCCTGCCTCAGCCTCCCGAGTAACTGGAACTACAGGTGCGTGCCACCATGCCTAGCTAATTTTTTCTATTTTTAGTAGAGATGGAGTTTCACCGTGTTAGCCAGGATGGTCTCGATCTCCTGACCTCGTGATCCACCCACCTCGGCCTCCCAAAGTGCTGGGATTACAGGCGTGAGCCACCACGCCCGGCCTCATCTCCTCTTCTTATAAGCACCCCAGTCTTCTCGGATTAGGGCCCTCCCTGGTGACTTTGTTTTACCTTAATCACCTCTTTAAAGACTATCTCCAAATATGGTGACATTCTGAGGTCCTGGGCGTTAGGGCTTTAACAGGGATTTGGGAGAAGGAATCAGCCCATCACAGCTGTGCATTCTAAGACTCCAGTGACTTTGTGCTGACAATGGCTTTTCCTTGGGTAGCTCTAACCAGATGGTCTGGCTGGGTCTATCTTGAGTCTAGTGACTCCCACCATGCGGCCAACTGAGCAGGGTGGCCAGGAAAGCCTGTGGCCTTACAACAAGGTGATGCTCACCTGCAGCACACAGGCCATCACTGTAGCTCTGCTGGCTTTATTCTTGGTTTATAGTGATGGCTTCTTTCTGCCTCTGCCTCCCTTGAGGCATCTCATTTCTGTGGTTGGAGTACTGTGAGCCTAAGAGACAGAGAGCATGTCCACAGTCAGGCTTCCCTTACTTGCTTCAGTAGCATCTCATGAGTGTTTCCAATGCATTCAGGGAGACTCTTCTTCACTGAAGGAGTCAGATCCATTTTGCAGCTTTGCTGCTTGGAACCTTGATGGAATGGCTGAGTACATGGCCGCCAGCGTCACTCATGCACGAAAGTGTTGTTGAAAGCTAATAGAAACTGAAATCTGGTCGGGCACGGTGGCTCACGCCTGTAATCCCAGCACCTTGGGAGGCTGAGGCGGGTGGATCACCTGAGGTCAGGAGTGCGAGACCAGCCTGGCCAACATGGCGAAACCCCATCTCTACTAAAAATACAAAAAATTAGCCGAGCATGGTGGCAGGCACCTGTAATCCCAGCTACTCAGGAGGCTGAGGCAGGAGAATCACTTGAACCCTGGAGGTGGAGGTTTCAGTGAGCCAAGATTGCGCCATTATACTCCAGCTTGGGCAACAAGAGTGAAAATCTGCCTGGAAAGAAAAAAAAAAAAAGAAAAACTGAAATAGAAGATTTCCCTTCCCCCAGGTCACTTTGACTGTGCTAAAGTAATTTACTTTGAGGGCAGAGAGGACACGGATTGCTTTGGGCATACTTCAAAATGCTACTGTCTCCCTAGGAATATTGCAAAGTGGTTACTTTCCCCCAATAACACACAACTGGATATTTCTTTGATCTTCACCCTGGGAACCTGGTGGAGCTCCCAGAGGTAAAATTTGTGAAAGTACAAGGTCTCCTCTAAGATGGGCCCCCAGAAGTTTTTCTGTTTTTGTTGTCTTTTGAGACAGAGTCTCGCTCTGTCACTCAGGCTGGAGTGCAGTGGTGCGATCTGGGCTCACTACAACCTCCACCTCCCAGGGTCAAGCAATTCTCCTGCCTCAGCCTCCCGAGTAGCTGGGATTACAGGTGCCTGCCACCACGCCTGGCTAATTTTTGTATTTTTAGTAGAGACGGGGTTTCACTATGTTGGCCAGGCTGGTCTCGAACTCCTGACCTCAGGTGATCTGCCCGCCTTGGCCTCCCAAAGTGCTGGGATTACAGGTGCTAGCCACCACGCCTGGCCAGGAGTTTTTAACTTACTTAGGCTTGTCCACTGTCAGCCTGCAGCTGTTTAATAATTACCCTGCAAATGTGTCCATCAGGTGCTGGCTCCAGCAGGAACTCCTAGACAAGCACAATTCCACTTACCACCTGTCTGTCCAGTCTTCAGGCAGCATTTCGTCTTGTGATCTCTATTTTCTGATGGATCGCAGAGTTGCTGATTTTCAGTATGTTCTGCTCTTTGCCTATTGTGAGGATAGGAATTAAAATGCGCAAGCTCTCTACATGTTAGTGAAGTGGCTAAGTTGTCTGGGGTATATACCCTGGGGTTTGTCATTGGGCATCAGGAAAATTTAGGACAAAGACACACACGAGGAGTTTAGGAGTGGAAGTTTAATCAGGAGAAGAGAAGAGAAAGAGAAATGGTTTTCTCTATAGACAAAGGGGTCTCCGAGCGGAAAGGACCAGCTGGCACCAAATGTGATGGATTTTATAGTCCAGTTTGAGGAGGCGGTGTCTCATTTACATAGAGCTCACAGATTGGTTCCATCAAGCATGGCATTTACATAGCCCACAGGAAAGGCTGGTTGCCCACCCTAATCGTTTATGCAAATGGGCTTTGTAGTTGGTGGGGCTCTCCGAGAGATTGGTTCCATCAAGCATGACATTTACATAGCCCACAGGAAAGGCTGGTTGCCCACCCTAATCGGTTATGCAAATGGGCTTTGTAGTTGGTCGGGGCTCTCGGTCCTGTTTTTCTTACTTTACATGTGGCTGACAAAGAGGAGGGAAGATGGAGCCACTGTCTTGAACGTGTCTAGTCTCTAGTTCCTGCTGGGAAGATGGAGCCGCCGTTTTGAATGTGTCTAGTCCCTAGTTCCTGCCGGGAAGATGGAATCGCCATCTTGAACGTGTCTAGTCCCTAGTTCCTGCCGGGAAGATGGAGCCGCCATCTTGAACGTGTCTAGTCCCTAGTTCCTGCCCGGAAGATGGAGCCGCCATCTTGAACGTGTCTAGTCGTTAGTTCCTCCCGGGAAGATGGGGCCGCCATCTTGAACGTGTCTAGTCCCTAGGTCCTCCCGACATTCACCCGTACAAGCTCGCAGCTGGCTTGTGTATGTCTGCAGTTCGACTTGACAGGCTGTTCATTGTTAGAAAATGACTTGGGGCTGCTTTTCATTAAAGAGAAAAGCTGCCGGGCGCAGTGGCTCACACCTGTCATCCCAGCACTTTTGGAGGCTGAGGCGGGTGGATCATGAGGTCAGGGATTCGAGACGAGCCTGACCAGTGAAACCGCGTCTCTACTAAAAAAAAAACACAAAAATTAGCCGGGCTTGGTGGTGCGTACCTGTAATGCCAGCTACTTAGGAGGCTGAGGCAGGCGAATTGCTTGAACCCGGGAGGCGGAGGTTGCAATGAGCGAACATCATGCCACTACACTCCAACCTGGGCGACAGAGCGGGACTCCATCTCAAAAAGAAAAGAAAAGAAAAGAAAAAAGCCTTGCCGAGGACTCCCATACCCTTACTGTCTGCCTAAGTGATTTCTTCTTAACTCCTGTATCACTGGCAGACTCTGAGTTGCCTGTTGGGTGGAGTACTATATTGCTGAGTATCATGACCGTATTAGATGTGAGGGAGACAGTGTGAATAGGACATGGTCCCTGAAGAGCACAGAGCTCTCACGTGGGGCTGGGCGGAGCTTCTGTCCTATCCAGTGTTATGGAACCCTTGCAAGCACAGGTCAAGCAGCTCAAGGGCTGGAAGACGTGCACACAAAATCCAAGGGCAACGTTGGAAAGAGGTTTAGTGTTGCTTAGAAAAATGCCAGAAGGCTGAAGAAGTGGGGGCCCCGAGCAGCTCTGAAGGGTGTGTATGCAATTAAACTGAAGCCAAAGGCTGAGAGAGAGGAGTGAGAGCCGCCTACGGAGCTCTGTGCAGCTTCATCATAAACTCACAGGCAGGCTTCATGCAGCGCCGTCTTAGTGCATTCAATGTTTGGATTCCACATGCATGCGTCCTCAACCCCCTTGCAATGCTGTTCTCCTTGGAGGGAAATGGGTCCTTCTTACCCTATCACATGCAGGTATCTGGTCTACCAGATAAATGTGTGAGAAATCACCAACAAAGCAGAAATTACTTTTAATTACAAAGCAGAGTCATCGTAAAACTTTGTGCAAAATCTTTTTTTTTTCCAGACAGGGTCTCCATCTGTTACCCAGGCTGGAGTGCAGTGGTGTGATCATGGCTCACTGCAACTTCAACTTCCGAGGCTCAGGTGATCCTCACATCTCAGCCTCCCAAGTAGCTGGGATGATAGGTGTGCACCACCACACCCAGCTAATTTTTACTATCTGCTTAAGTCATTTCTTCTTAACCCCTGTATCATTAGAGTAGAAACCGGAAGCCCCTATTTTTGAAATTAGTAATCACCTATCACCTAAAATTCCTCTCATTACTGTGACGATAATGATTTTTTCGAGACCGGATCTCACTCTGTCACCCAGGCTGGAGTGCAGTGGTGTGACTGTGGCTCACGACAGCTTCAGCCTCCCAGGCTCGAGTGATCTTCCCACCACAGTGTCTAAAGTAGCTGGGGCTGTGGGTATGCATCATCATTCCCAGCTATATATATATTTTAAATATTTTGTAGAGATGGGATCTTCCTCTGTTGCTCAGGCTGGTCTTAAACTCCTGGCCTCCAGCAGTCTTCTCACCTGGGCCTCTTGAAGTGCTGGGATTACAGGCGTGTACCACCGTGTCTGGCCAGAAAACATATCTGTTCTGGGGTTCATAGTGATGCTTGTTTCTGCCTTGGCCTGTCTTGAGGCATCTCACTCCTGTAGTTGGAGTACTCTGAGCGTAACAGATGGAGAGTATGTCCACACCCACTCTTCCCTCACGTGTTTCTGTAGCATCCCGTAGGAGTTTTCAAATGCATTTGGAGATGTATTCACCCTGTGACAGATTCAATGCATCTCTACAAGGCAGAATAGCTCTACCATGGTGTGGCTATGGCGCTTGGCTACCTGAGTCTTTATTCTGCCTTCCAGGTGCTTGTTGGTTGGATAACTTTGGGTAGGTTCTTGTACCTCTTTGAGCTTCAAGACTGTCTTAGCTCTGGCTGTTGCAAGAAAATACAGTTGACCTTGATACAAAGATTAGCTGGGTGTGGCGGCTGGCGCCTGTAATCCCAGATACTCAGGAGGCTGAGGCAGGAGAATCGCTTGAACCTGGGAGGCGGAGATTGCAGGGAGCCAAGATCGCACCATTGCACTCCAGCCTGGGCGACAGAGCAAGATTCCATCTCAAAAACAACAACAACAACAACAACAACAAAAAACAAAACAGAGTTGACCCTTGAACAATGTGGGAGTTAGGGGCGTCACACACGTCCCTGGCACAGTTGAAAATCCAAAGATAACTTTTGACTCACCCAAAACTTATGAATATCCTATTGTTGAGCAGAAGCCTTATCAATACCATAAAGTCAATTAACATATATTTTGTATGTTTTATGTATTGTATACTGTATTATTAAAGTATGCTAGAGAAAAGAAAATGCTGTTTTTTTGTTTTTTTTTAGCTGGGCGTGGTGGTGCACGCCTGTAATCCCAGCTACTCAGGAGGCTGAGGCAGGAGAATCGCCTTATAAGGAACTTTTATTCTTTTATTTTTTATTTTTTATTTTTTTGAGATGGAGTTTTACTCTGTTGCCCTGGAGTCAGGCTGGAGTTCAGTGGTGTGATCTCTGCTCAGTACAGCCTACGCCTCCCACGTTCAAGTGATTCTCCTGCCTCAGCCTCCCGAGTAGCTGGCACTAAAGGTGCACGCCACCACGCCCAGCTAATTTTTGTATTTTTAGTAGAGACAGGGTTTCACCACGTTGGTCAAGCTGGTCTCGAACTCCTGACCTTAGGTGACCTACCCGCCTTGGCGTCCCAAAGTGTGGAGATTACAGGCTTGAGCCACCACGCCTGATAAGGAACTTTTATTCTAAGTGAAGTAACTCAGGGATGGAAAACCAACATCGTATGTTCTCAGTGTTACGTGGGAGCTAAGCTATGAGGACACAAAGGCATAAGAATGATAAAATGGAATTTGGGGGCTTGCGGGGGAAGAGTGGGAGGGGGGTGAGGGATAAACACTACAAATAGGGTGCAGTATATACTGCTCGGGTGATGGGTGTACCAAAATCTCACAGATCACCACTAAAGAACTTAGGTAACCAAATACCACCTGTACCCCAATCACTTATGGAAAGATAATTAAAAACAAAAAAGGACACCAAACTAAATTTTTAAAAATCATAGAGAAGAGAAAATATATTTACTATTTCTGAAGTGGGAGTGGATCGTCATGAAGGTCTTCATCCTTATCGTCTTCACCTTGAGTAGCCTAAGATGAGAGCGGAGAGGAGGGATTGGTCTTGCTGGCTCCGGGGTGGCAGAGGTAGAAGAAAATGCCCGTAGGAGTGGACCCGTGCAATTCAAACCTGTGTTGTTTAAGGGTTAACTGGACCATAGATGGGGTGGCATAAATAACAGAAATTTATTTCTCTATAGTACTGGAGGCAGAAATGTTTACATCCAGGTGGCACCATGGTTGGGTACTTGAGAGGTTCCTCTTCTTGGTTTACGGATGGTCTCGCAGGGCAGAGAGAGGGGGGTGGAGCACGAGGGAGCATGTGTGCCCTGGTGTCTCTTCTTACAAGGGCACGAATCCCAACATAAGGATCCCACCTTCACGACCTGATGTAAACATCATCATCTCCCAAAGGCTCCGTCTCCAAATACCATCCCATTTGGCATTAGGGTTTCAACACATGAGATTCGGGGTGACACCATTCATTCCATAGCAGGAGCCCTCCTTGGCAGACTGGGACACCAACGCCTCTTCCCTCTTGGGCTGACACGAGCTGTAAATGTCAGTGGACATTTAAATACTGCGTTACACATTCGATGTCCTGTCTGCAGTGGAGCCGGGTTCTGTAAACATAAGCTGCCATGGCGAAATCGGATCGTCATCGCCCATCAAGCTCTTGGGCAGCAGTGCTGTAATCAGTGCACACATTTATTTATATAAATGCTCCCATCCCCTCGGCATGAAGATATACTTAGGCTCTCTCAATGGACAGCCACGCCACAAGCCCAGGAATGAGAGCTTGTCAGATACTGAGGCTGTTTTCAGAGCCAGTGTTCGGCTGAAGTGGCACAGAAGCTATCATTGTTTGCAAATCTCTGCTGCTTGTCAAGCCACAGGGTTAAGTAACCCCGGATGTTGCGGACACTCTGAAGTGCTGACCTGCAGTGTCTTTTTGGATCACTGAGCCCTCAGGCAGACAGGCTGTACGTGGACCGACACGTCATGGCTGCTGTCTTGCACTTAACCCTCTTTATCTTTAGACCTTGATTGTGCACCTGTTTCTCGTTGGAAGCTAATGACAATCCACGAAGCGGCTTGGCAGTGACTGTCTCTGATTTTGTAAGGAGGGGTTGCCACATTCACCCATGTTGTTGACTTTCAACTGTACACTTGAAAACGTCAAAAGTCAGAGTAAGCATTGCCTCATGTCTCCGAGAGTAGCAATTCCAGGAAAACTCTTCCGAATGGGTTTAAAGTCAAACAAATCCAATCAAAACAGACTCGCAGGGCCGGGCACGGTGGCTCATGCCTGTAATCCCAGCACTTTGGGAAGCCAAGGTGGGCAGATCACTTGAGGTCAGGAGTTCGAGACCAGCCTGGCCAACGTGGTGAAAGCCCATCTGTACTAAAAATACAAAAATTTGCTGAGCCTGGTGGCAGGCGCCTGTAATCCCAGCTACTGAGGAGGCTGAGGCAGGAAAATTGCTTGAACCTGGGAAGTGGAGGTTGCAGTGAGCCGAGATCCCCTGCCCTCCCCTGCCCTGCCCTCCCCTCCCCTTCTTTTTCCTTCACCTTTTTTCTTGCCTCTACCCTTTGCTCTGAAGACATTATGTCTATCTGGCTGGTTCTTGTTGTTTCATTGTCGTTTTGCAGTGCAAATACTTGAAAAGATATTCTAAAACAAACGGCAGTTTGTGCCTCCCATGAAAGAAATTGAGAAACGTGAGAGGCCCCAGGGGGAGTTTGCCTCTGCTCATGACACAGCCATGCTCGTGGCTGATGGGCCTGCCTGGCCTTGCTGTGGCTCTGGCTCAAGCTGGCATGCATTCCGGCCCCTCTGTTTCTCAAGGGAAGTTACCAATTGATCTTGTCCGTCTCTCATGGAGCACACAGCTCTCCTCTTCAGTGTGTGAACTTCATGAGAACTGTGTTTCCTGGCTGATGGGTTGACATAAGGTCTTTGTGCTAGAGATCAAAGACTCGGTCCATGACTCCATTGTTTCTCCACCTGTATCTGGGAGGGTTTCCAGGGGATCGCTCCTGCTTTCAGCAAATGTGGAGGGTCTGAAAATGGACATCCTCAGTCATACCGTGGGCGGCCAGATCATTGTACTAGCCGTGCACTGGCTTACAGTTATTTACAGTTATTCTTTTGTATTTGCAGTAAAATACAGGTGTCACAACACTGGCCATCTTTCCTATGTTTAAGTCTACAGTTCAGCAGTTTTTTGTTTTATTTTACTATTTTATTGAAACGGAGTCTCACTGTGTCGCCCAGGCTGGAGTGCGGTGGCGTGATCTTGGCTCACTGCAGCCTCTGCCTCCCGGGTTCATGCCATTCTCCTGCCTCAGCCTCCCGAGTAGCTGGGACTACAGGCACATGCAACCACACCCGGCTCATGTTTTGCATTTTTAGTACAGACAGGGTTCCACCGTGTTAGCCAGGATCGTCTTGATATCGTGACCTCATGAACCGCCCGCCTTGGCCTCCCAAAGTGCTGGGATGACAGGTGTGAGAGTTCAGCAGTATTAACTACATTCATGTTAATGATGTGACCATCACCAACATTCATTTCCAGAACACTCCGTCCCCAGTAAACAACATGTCCTCGTTCCTCCCAGCCACTGGTACCTACCATTCTACTTTCTGTTTGTATAAACTTGACAACTCTAGGGACCTCATATAAGTGGAATCCAGCTGGGCCCAGTGGCTCACACCTGTTGTCATCCCGGCACTTTGGGAGGCCGAGGTGGGTGGATCACGAGGTCAGGAGATTGAGACCATCCTGGCCAATATGGGGAAACCCCGTCTCTACTAAAAAAATACAAAAAAATTAGCCGGGCCTGGTGGCCGGCGCCTGTAATCCCAGGTACTCGGGACGCTGAGGCAGGAGAATGGCGCGAACCCGGGAGGCGGAGCTTGCAGTGAGCTGCTGAGATTGCACCACTGCACTCCAGCCTGGGCGACAGAGCAAGACTCTGTCTCAAAAAAAAAAAAAAAAAAAAAAAAAGGCGGCTTATAAAAGACGATCATCTGCATGAAAGAAATAAGCCGCAGTCATCTGGAGAAAAACAAAACAAATTTTCTGTCTCAATGTCGTGTATTCTCTGAAAAGGTTGACCAGCTTTGATGAACAGATTCTGCCAAACCTGAATGTGTTCTTTACGACCCCAGGGAAGACGATGCGGAAAATTGGTGTGGCACCCTAATAAAATGATGATAGTCATTACCGAATAGATGCGGCGACCTCATTCCCAGATCGGAACATCAGGCCCCCGGGGTGTGCGGCTGAGCGCCAGGCGTTCACCTCTGGACAAGGAGCATGGTCATTTCTCAGAGGAACGAATAACATTACGATCTTTTCATCTTTCCTTTCATGACATACCAAACAGCGAAAGAGACGAAAACTGTGGGGAGGGTGTGCTCACTGGAGTTCAGCTCCTTCAAGAAATAATCTTTAAAATAAAATCGAGGACTGCGTGCGGTGGCTCATGCCTGTAATCCCAGCATTTTGGGAGGCCGAGGTGGGCAGATTGCTTGAGGTCAGGAGTTCGAGACCAGCCTGGCCAACATGGTGAAATCCTGGCTCAAAAATTAGCTGTACGTGGTGGCACACACTCGTAATCCTAGCTGCTGAAGACGCTGAGATAGGAGAATTGCTTGAACCCAGGAAGCGGAGGTGCAGTGAGCTGAGACTGCACCACTGCACTGCAGCCTGGGCAACAGAGCGAGAGTCCATCTCAAAGAAAAGAAAAGAAATAGAGTGTACAATAAATGCAATGTGTGCAAATCATCCTAAAACCATCTACCCTCATTTTCGGTCCACAGAAAAATTGTCTTCCATGAAACCGGTTCCTGGTGCCAAAAGGGTGGAAGTCCTCCCCCTCCTCCTCCCCGTCCCCTCCTCCTCCCCTCCCCCTCCTCCTCCCCTCCCCCTCCTCCTCCCCTCCACCTCCTCCCCCTCCCCTCCACCTCCTCCCCCTCCCCTCCACCTCCTCCCCCTCCCCTCCACCTCCTCCCCCTCCCCTCCCCTCCCCTCCCCCTCCCCACCCCTCCCCTCCCCCTCCTCCCCCTCCTCCCCCCTCCTCCCCTCCTCCCCCTCCTCCCCTTCTCCCACTCCCCCTCCTCCCCTCCCCCTCCTCCCTCCCCCTCCCCCTCCTCCCCTTCTTCCCCTCCCCCTCCTCCCCTTCTCCCCCTCCCCCTCCTCCCTCCCCCTCCTCCCCTTCTCCCCCTCCTCTTCTCCCTCCTCTTCTCCCTCCTCTTCTCCCTCCTCTTCTCCCTTCTCCCTCCTCCCCCTCCTCTTCTCCCTTCTCCCTCCTCCCCCTCCTCTTCTCCCTTCTCCTTCCTCCCCCTCCTCATCTCCCTTCTCCCTCCTCCCCCTCCTCTTCTCCCTCCTCCCTCCTCCCCCTCCTCTTCTCCCTTCTCCCTCCTCCCCCTCCTCCTCTCCCTTCTCCCTCCTCCCCCTCCTCCTCTCCCTTCTCCCTCCTCCCCCTCCTCTTCTCCCTTCTCCCTCCTACTCTTCTCCCTTCTCCCTCCTCCCCCCTCTTCTCCCTTCTCCCTTCTCCCTCCTCCCCCTCCTCTTCTCCCTTCTCCCTCCTCCTCCCTTCTCCCTCCTACTCTTCTCCCTTCTCCCCCCTCTTCTCCCTTCTCCCTTCTCCCTCCTCCCCCTCCTCTTCTCCCTTCTCCCTCCTCCTCCCTTCTCCCTCCTCCTCTTCCTCCCTCCTCCCCCTCCTCCCCTCCCCCTCCTCCCCTCCCCCTCCTCCCCCTCCTCCCCTCCCCCTCCTCCCCCTCCTCCCCTCCCCTCCCCTCCTCCCTTCCCCCTCCCCTCCTCCCTTCCCCCTCCTCCCCCTCTTCCTCCCTCCTTCTACCCCTCCTCCCCTCCCCCTCCCCCCCTTCCCCTCCTCCCCCTCCCCCTCCTCCCCCTTCCCCTCCTCCCCCTTTCCCTCCTCCCCCTTCCCCTCCTCCCCCTTTCCCTCCTCCCCCTCCTCCCCTTCCCCTCCTCCCCCTCCTCCCCCTTCCCCTCCTCCCCCTCCTCCCCCTCCCCCTCCTCCCCCTCCCCCTCCTCCCCCTCCTCCCCCTTTCCCTCCTCCCCCTCCCCTCCTCCCCCTCCCCTCCTCCCCCTCCTCCTCCCCCTCCCCTCCCCCCTCCCCCTCCCCTCCTCCCCTCCCCCTAAAAATCAGAATTAGTTCATTTGAGCTTATTATTTTCATAACGTCATCTCATAACTTCATCTTTTTATTTATTTATTTTTTGAGATGGAGTCTCTGTTGCCCAGGCTGGAGTGCAGTGGAGTGATCTCAGCTCACTGCAGTCTCCACCTCCTGGGTACAAAGGATCCTCCTGCCTCAGCCTTCTGAATAGCTGAGATTGCAGGTGTGCACAACCATGCTCAGCTAATTTTTGTATTTTTAGTAGAGACAGCATTTCACTGTGTTGGCCAGGCTGCTCTCGAACTCCTGACCTCATGATCTGCCTGTCTTGGCCTTTCAAAGTTCTGGGATTACAAGCGTGACCCACTGCACACACCTCCAATTTTTTTTAATCTCCAGGAATAATGCTATAAAGACAAAAATCAAAATTTGTTTGGACTTATTATTTTCATAACTTCATCTTTTTTTTTTTTTTTTTTGAGACAGAGTCTTGCTCTGTCACCCAGGCTGGAGTGCAGTGGCACGATCTTGGCTCACTGCATCCTCCATCTCCCAGGTTCATGTGATTCTGCTGCCTCAGCCTTCTGAGTAGCTGAGATTACAGGCACCTGCCACCATGCCCGCTTAATTTTTGTATTTTCAGTAGAGATAGCGTTTCACCATGTTAGTCAGGCTGGTCTTGAACTCTTGACCTCATAGTCTACCCACTTCAGCCTCCCAAAGTGTTGGGATTACAGGTGTGAGTCACCATGCCTGGCCCCTTTTTTTTTTTCTTTCTTTCTTTTTTTTTTTTTTCGCTACTGGCACAATGTATAACTCTTGAAGTTCTGCATGAGAACACAGCGGACAGATTTCAAGGTACCAGTTATGAGCTCTGACCATAGCAGGGGTGGACAAACTTCTTACAAGGTCGGGTAGTGGGCCGGGCACGGTGGCTCACGCCTGTAATCCCAGTACATTGGGAGGCCAAAGCCAGCAGATCGCCTGAGGTCAAGAGTTTGAGACCAACCTGGCCAACATGGTGAAACCCCGCCTCCACTAAAAATACAAAAAATTAGCCAGGTGTAGTGGTGCATGTCTGTAATCCCAGCTACTCAGGAGGATGAGGGAGGAGAATCTCTTGAACCTGGGAGGTGGAGGTTGCAGTGAGCTGAGATCACCCCACTGCAGTCCAGCCTGGGTGACAGAGCAAGATCCCATCTCAAAAAAAAAAAAAAGAAAGAAAAGAAAAGTCCACATAGGGAAATACGTGAAGCTCTTTCAGTCATATGATCGCTACCACAACAGCACAATATGTAAATGAATGGGCAAGTTCTGTGTTCTAAGAATCTTGAGGGACACTGAGATGTAAATGTATGTATTTATCACGTGGCACAAAATACAGTTGACCCGGCCGGGCACAGTGGCTCACAACTGTCATCCCAGCACTTTGGGAGGCCGAGGCGGGTGGATCACCTGAGGTCGGGAGTTCAAGACCAGCCTGACCAACATGGTGAAACCCGTCTCTACTAAAAATACAAAAAATTAGCTGGGAATGGTGGTGCGTGCCTGTAATCCCAGCTACTCATGACGCTGAGGCAGGAGAATCGCTTGAATTCGGGAGGTGGAGATTGCAGTGAGCTGAGATCACGCCATCGCACTCCAGCCTGGGCAACAAGAGGGAAACTCCACCTCAAAAAAATATGTATAAACAGCTGACCGTTGAACAACACGGGGGTTGGGGTACTGACCTCTATGCAGTTGAAAATCTATGTATAGGTTCTGACTCCCCCAAAAGTTAAATACTGGTAGTGTACTCTTGACCGGAAGCTTTATTCATAACATAGAGTCGATCAGTACATAGTTTGTATGTTATGTGTATTATAAAGTCAGCTAGAAAAAAAATGCTAAGGAAGAGAAGAGAAAATATTTTACTACTTACTAAATGGAAGTAGATCATCATAAAGGTCTTCGTTCTCTCCTTTTTTTTTTTTTTTTTGAGATGGAGTCTCACTCTGTCACCGAGGCTGGAGTGCAGTGGCGCGATCTCGGCTCACTGCAACCTCCGTCTCCTGGGTTCAAGCACTTCTTCTGCCTCAGCCTCCCAAGTAACTGGGATTACAGGCACACGCCACCACACCCGGCTAATTTTTGTGTTTTTAGTAGAGATGGGGTTTCACCATATTGGCCAGGCTGGTCTTCAACTCCTGACCTCGTGATCTACCCGCCTCGGCCTCCCAAAGTGCTGGGATTATAGGCGTGAGTCACTGCACTCTGCAGGAGTAGGGAGAGGAGGGGGAGGGGAGGAGGAGAAGGGAGGGGGGGAGGAGGGGGGACGAAGAGGGAGGAGGAGTCATCTCGGGTGAAAGTCCAAATGGGTGAATCTGCTCATTTCAGATGTATGTTGTCCAACAGTCAACTGTGTTATCCTTCTTTTGATTTTTTTTAACCCACTGTTTAAAAGATGTGGAAATAGTTTTTTGGTTTACAAGGTGCACAAAAATAGGCAAGGGGCTGGATTTTGCTGGAGGGCTGCAGTTGACCAGCCCCGGGTCAGACCATTACCGTTGTCAGTGGGCACACAAAGTAATGAAATTATGATAGAAAATATGAGGCGTTGTTTACTGGAAAGGGGTCCTGATCCTGACCCCAAGAGAGGGTTCTTGGATCCTGTGCAAGAAAGAATTTGGGGTGAGTCTATAGAGTAAAGTGAAAGCAAGTTGATTAAGAAAGTAAAGGAATAAAAAGTGGCCACTCCATTGGCAGAGCAGCACCGAGGGCTGCCAGTTGGTGATTTTTATGGTTATTTCTTGATTCTGTGCGAAACAAGGGAAAGATTATTCGTGAGTTTTCTGGGAAGCAGGTGGGCGGTTCTGGGAACTGAGGGTTCCTCCCCTTTTTAGACCCTATAGGGTAACTTCCTGACATTGCCATGACATCTGTAAACTGCCATGAGGCTGATGGAAGTGTCTTTTAGCAGCTAATGCATTAGAGTTAGCGTGTAATGAACAGTGAGGAAGACCAGAGGTCAGTCTCGTCGCCATCTTGGTTTGCGTGGGGTTTGGCCGGCTTCCTTACCACAACCTGTTTTATCAACAAGGTCCTTAGGACCTGTATCTTATGCCGACCTCCTCTCATGCCAGTGGTCATGTGCATTCATCTGGCTGGAGGGGTATCTTTTTTTTTTTTGAGATTGGGTTGTCACTGTGTTGCCCAGGCTGGAGTGCAGTGGCACAGTCATAGCTCACTGCAGCCTTGACCTTCTCAGCTCAAGTGATCCTCCCACCTCAGCCTCCCAAGTAGCTGGGACTACAGGCATGTACCACCATCACCACACCCAGCTGCTTTTTTTTTTTTTTCCTGTATTTTTGGTAGACACGAGGTTTCACCATGTTGCCCAGGCTGGTCTCGAACTCCTAGGCTCAAGCAATCCTCCTGCCTCAGCCTCCCAAAGCTCTGGTATTACAGGCATGAGCCACTGCACCTGGCCTTCAGGACTATCTTCAGACACTTGTTGTAGCCTCTTCATTTCTGCACATCCCTCCCCAGCGGAGATGCTCTCACAAATTGCTCATAAGGAAATTTCTTGTGGGCTCCAAAATCTTTCCCCTAAAACAGAGTTCTGTTGAATTTCTCCCTGACAATGTAAATTAACAACTTGTCTTCACAAGTGTGGGACAAAGATAAGACTAGAAATGATCTCTCCGCCCACCCTGAGACAAATGCATGTTTGACATCTTCCTCTTCTGTATGTTGACTTTGTCTTATGCAAAAGTGGATTTACTGTGCATGAAATGAACGCGTGATTGACTGTTCCTCTACCCGCACTTTGCCATGTAAAATGTGTATTCAGAGAGTGCCAATCAAAGACTCACAAGAATGTAATCATTTGCCTCTTTTATCTACTCTCCTTCTTTTTTTTTTCTTTCCTCTTTCCCTCCTGCCTGCTTTTTTCCCTTTCTATACCACAGCCCTCAAAACCGTCCTTGGAAAAAGCACAGGGCCGCACGCAGTGGCTCATGCCTATAATCCCAGCACTTTGGGAGGCCGGGGCGGGTGGATCACCTGAGGTCAGGAGTTCAAGACCAGCCTGCCAACATGGCAAAACCCCGTCTGTACTGAAAAATAAAAAAAATAGCAGGGCGTGGCGTTGCATGCCTGTAATCCCAGCTACTTGGGACACTGAGGCAGAAGAATCATCTGAGCCCGGGAGGTGGAGGTTGCAGTAAGCTGAGACTGTGCCACTGCACTCTAGCCTGGGCGACAGAGCAAGACTCTGTCTCAAGAAAAAAAAAAAAAGCCAGGCGCGGTGGCTCACGCCTGTAATCCCGGCACTTTGGGAAGCTGAGGCGGGTGGATCACGAGGTCAGGAGTTTGAGACCAGCCTGACAAACGTGGTGAAAGCCCATCTCTAGTAAAAATTCAAAAATTAGCCGGGCGTGGTGACGCGCACTTGTAATCCCAGCTACTGAGGAAGCTGAGGCAGGAGAATCACTTGAACCTGGGAGGCGGAGGGTGCAGTGAGCCGAGATGGCGCCATTGCACTCCAGCCTGGGCGACAGAGGGAGACTCCGTCTCAAAAAGAAAAGAAAAAGCACGGAGCACAGGTCCTATGGTAACTGGCGTCTTTTTCCTGGACTGGGGCACATTCTCAACCGTGGCAAAATTAACCTCTAAACTAATGGAGGCTTGCCTCACTCATCTTCTTTGATTCAAAACTTTGAGTTAATCCATTTATGCCTGAAGTTGCAAGTTTTTGAATTTTTGCCATCAGATCTTGGCAATGACCTTGAGCAGTAGGATATAAATAACTCCACATGCTTAGCATTCCAATAATGGAACACTAGGCATACGTGGGTTTAATCAAAGGAGAGATCATCTGTGCTGGACCTGCCTCAAAGAGGGTGAGATGAATGAGTAATTCTTCTTCTTCAAATAAACTTGAGATGGTCTCAGAGATCCTTTTCCTGGTTTTTGTTGTTGTTATTATTGTTGTTGTTTTTGAGGCAGAGTCTTGCTCTATCACCCAGGCTGGAGTGCAGTGGTGCAATCTTGGCTCACTGCAACCTCCACCTCCCAGGTTCAAGCGATTCTCCTGCCCCAGCCTCCCAAGTAGCTGGGATTACAGGCACCCACTACCATGCCTGGCTAATTTTTGTATTTTTCGTAGAGACAGGGTTTCACCCTGTTGGCCAGGCTGGTCTCGAACTCCTGACCTCAGGTGATCTTCCCCACCTCAGCCTTTCACAGTGCTGGAATTACAGGCGTGAGCCACCGCAGCCGGCCCTTTTTGCTGGTTTTGAAGAAGCAGACTCCCATATGACAAGTTGCTGACGGTGTCACAGCAAGCAGAGAGCCACCATTGTCTGACAGCCAAAATGAAAATGAGACTTGGCCGGGCGCGGTGGCTCACGCCTGTTATCCCAGCACTTTTGGAGGCCAAGGCCGGTGGATCACCTGAGATCAGGAGTTTGAGACCACTCTTGCCAACAAGGAGAAAGCCCGTCTCTACTAAAAAGACAAAAATTAGCTGGGTGTGGTGGCAGGCACCTGTAATCCCAGCTACTGGGGAGGCTGAGGCAAGAGAATCACTTGATCTTGGGAGGCGGAGGTTGCAGTGAGCTGAGATCGCGAAACTGCACTCCAGCCTAGGCAACAGAGTGAGACTCTGTCTCAAAAAAGAGAGAGAAAATGTGACTCAATCTCACAACCACAAGAAGCTGAATTTTGCCTCCCAATTCAGCATGCCTGGAAGAGCATCCTAAGCTACAGATGTCATCTCAGCTTTGTCTGACACCTTAATTCCAGCCTTGTGAGACTCTAAATGGAGACATCCCAGTTAACCTACACCCAATCTTCTGACTTACAGAACTGTGAGATCATAAAGGGGTGTTGTTTTTCAAGCTACTACATTTGGGGCGTTTTGTTACGCAGCAGAGCTAGCTAAGACAGATGGCTCCTTAAGCAGCTCATTTGAGGGCAGAGGGAGGCAAGTTCTGCAGACAGATGGGCATCTGTATTCACTAGGTTCAAGCTGTTAATGCTGCTGTGTATACCCAAATGACCTCACTACCTTCTCACCAGGCAGCAAGAAACAGGATCCTCAGACGAACAGAAGAAGTCCGACACCTTAGTCTAAGTCTGTTTATGTTCTCCTGATAGGAAATCGTTTCATCTCATAAAAAGCTACTGATGTAGGCCTTTCTCACCCTGTACCCCACGTTACTGATGCCTGTTTTGTTACCAAACTGGACTGGTGTCCACTTGCCTGGTGCAGTTAGGTCAAACCTCCACAATGAGGCTTTGCAGCAAGAGAAAGGATAGTGTTTATTTGGACAGCACCAAGCCAGGAGACTCAGGCAGCTCACACTTAAGACCTAACCCTTTTTTTTTTTTTTTTATTGAAACGGAGTTTCACTCTTGCTGCCCAGGCTGGAGTGCTATGGCGTGATCTCAGCTCACCGCAACCTCCACCTCCCGGGTTCAGGCAATTCTCCTGCCTCAGCCTGCTGAGTGGCTGGGATTACAGGCATGCGCCACCACGCCTGGCTAGTTTTGTACTTTTAGTAAAGACAGCGTTTCTCCATGTCGGTCAGGCTGGTCTCTTAACTCCCGACCTCAGGTGATTCTCTCGCTTTGGCATCCCAAAGTGCTGAGATTGCAGGCGTGAGCCACCGCACCTGGCCTAAGACCCAGTCTTTTCAATGACTTCCGAGCCATAGTGTTTCAAGTCGGGTAAATTTCAGGACAGAAGCTGCTCCAGGCAAAATCATGAGGACGAAGTTCTGATTTTTTTTATCTTGCCCAAATTCCTATCTAAAGGGTCTAGGGAGTCATTCTTTACAAACCATGAGTTCTCATTAGATGGGTTTTATTTAACCCTATATATCGTAACTTACTTTCCAATGTGACTCTGGCATAACATAATGAGACAAGGAAAAACAATGTATTTAACCCCAAAATATATTTCCTTGCCATACCTTGAAATTGCCCTGAGAAGTCTCTTGTGGGAAAAATCCACATTCTATAGAGAATAGCCTTTCCTCCCTCCCTGCCTTACCTCCTTTACCTCCCTTACCTCCCTTACCTACCTTCCTTCCTCCCTTCCTCCCTTCTCCCCTTCCTTCCTTCCTTCTCCCCTTCCTTCCTCCCTTCTCCCCTTCCTTCCTTCCTCCCTTCTCCCCTTCCTTCCTTCCCTCCCTTCTTTCCCTCCCTCCCTCCCTTCTTCCCCTCCCTCCCTTCTTTCCCTCCCTCCCTTCTTTCCCTCCCTCCCTTCCTTCCCTCCCTCCCTCCTTCCCTCCTTCCCTCCCTGCCTCCCTCCTTCCCTCCCTGCCTCCCTCCTTCCCTCCCTGCTTCCCTCCTTCCCTCCTTCCCTCCTTCCCTCCTTCCCTCCCTGCCTCCCTCCTTCCCTCCTTCCCTCCCTCCCTCCCTCCCTCCCTGCCACCCTGCCTCCCTCCTTCCCTCCTTCCCTCCCTCCCTCCCTGCCACCCTGCCTCCCTCCTTCCCTCCTTCTCTCCCTCCCTCCCTCCCTGCCACCCTGCCTCCCTCCTTCCCTCCCACCCTCCCTGCCACCCTGCCTCCCTCCTTCCCTCCTTCCCTCCCTGCCTCCCTCCTTCCCTCCCTGCCTCCCTCCTTCCCTCCCTGCTTCCCTCCTTCCCTCCTTCCCTCCCTCCCTCCCTGCCACCCTGCCTCCCTCATTCCCTCCTTCCCTCCCTCCCTCCCTCCCTGCCACCCTGCCTCCCTCCTTCCCTCCCTCCCTCCCTCCCTGCCACCCTGCCTCCCTCCTTCCCTCCTTCCCTCCCTCCCTGCCACCCTGCCTCCCTCCTTCCCTCCCTCCCTGCCACCCTGCCTCCCTCCTTCCCTCCTTCCCTCCCTCCCTCCCTCCCTGCCACCCTGCCTCCCTCCTTCCCTCCTTCCCTCCCTCCCTCCCTCCCTGCCACCCTGCCTCCCTCCTTCCCTCCCTGCCTCCCTCCTTCCCTCCCTGCTTCCCTCCTTCCCTCCTTCCCTCCTTCCCTCCTTCCCTCCCTGCCTCCCTCCTTCCCTCCTTCCCTCCCTCCCTCCCTCCCTCCCTGCCACCCTGCCTCCCTCCTTCCCTCCCTCCCTCCCTCCCTCCCTGCCACCCTGCCTCCCTCCTTCCCTCCTTCTCTCCCTCCCTCCCTCCCTGCCACCCTGCCTCCCTCCTTCCCTCCCTCCCTCCCTGCCACCCTGCCTCCCTCCTTCCCTCCTTCCCTCCCTGCCTCCCTCCTTCCCTCCCTGCCTCCCTCCTTCCCTCCCTGCTTCCCTCCTTCCCTCCTTCCCTCCCTCCCTCCCTGCCACCCTGCCTCCCTCATTCCCTCCTTCCCTCCCTCCCTCCCTCCCTGCCACCCTGCCTCCCTCCTTCCCTCCCTCCCTCCCTCCCTGCCACCCTGCCTCCCTCCTTCCCTCCTTCCCTCCCTCCCTGCCACCCTGCCTCCCTCCTTCCCTCCCTCCCTGCCACCCTGCCTCCCTCCTTCCCTCCTTCCCTCCCTCCCTCCCTCCCTGCCACCCTGCCTCCCTCCTTCCCTCCTTCCCTCCCTCCCTCCCTGCCACCCTGCCTCCCTCCTTCCCTCCTTCCCTCCCTGCCTCCCTCCTTCCCTCCCTGCCTCCCTCATTCCCTCCTTCCCTCCCTCATTCCCTCCTTCCCTCCTTCCCTCCCTCCTTCCTCCCTTCCCTCCCTCCCTTCCTTCCCTCCTTCCTTCCCTCCTTCCTTCCGTCCCTCCCTTTGTTCCTTTGTTCCTTCCCAGATCTGGGACATAATCAACTAAGAGCCAGGCCCCCTTTTAGGTCTGATAAGAAACATTTTACAACCTGTTCTCTCTGAAGTCTGCTATCTGAGAGCTTCCTGTGCAAAATAAAACTTGGTTCCCACAATCCTTTATCTCCACCTGGACATTTCCTTTCTGTTGATTCCAGGTCTTCAGATAACCAGTTGTCAACCAGAAAATATTTAAAATTACCTATAGCCTGGCAGCCCCCAGGTTGAGTTGTCCCACCTTTCTGAACCAAACCAATGTATTTCTGAAATGTATTTGATTGATGTCTCATGCCTTCCTAAAATATATAAAATCAAGCTGCACCCCAACCACCTAGGGTACATGTTCTCGGGATCTCCTGAGGGCTGTGTCACGGGCCATGGTCACTCATATTTCGCTCAGAATAAATCTCTTCAAATATTTTACAGAGTTTGACTCTTTTCATCAACAATTATAAATCACGGCTGGGCGTGGTGGCTCATGCCTGTAATTCTAGCACTTTGGGAGGCCGAGGTGGGCAGATCACGAGGTCATGCGATCGAGACCATCCTGGCCAACATGGTGAAACCCTGTCTCTACTAAAAATACAAAAATTAGCTGGGCATGGTGGCGCGTGCCTGTAGTCCCAGCTATTTGGGAGGCTGAGGCAGGAGAATGGCTTGAACCTGGGAGGCGGAGGTTGCAGTGAGCCGAGATGGCACCACTGCACTCCAGCCTGGGCGACAGAGCGAGACTCCATCTCAAAAATAATAAGTAAAAAAAAAAAATCATAAATCAATACATGGAAGCTATACGTTGGTTTGGCCTAAAAAGGGATATCTTGGGCCAGGTACGGTGGCTCATGCCTGTAATCCCAGCACATTTGTAGGCTGAGGCAGGCAGATCACCTGAGGTCTACTAGTAGTTCAAGACCAGCCTGGCCAACATGGTGAAACCCCGTCTTGACTAAAAATACAAAAAATTACCCAGGCGTGGTGGCAGGTGCCTGTAATTCCAGCTACTTGGGAGGCTGAGGCAAGAGAATCGCTTGAACCCGGGAGGCAGAGGTTGCAGCGAGCCAAGATCACGCCACTGCACTCCAGCCTGGGCAACAAGAGCGAAACTCCATCTCAAAAAAAAAAAAAAAAAAATCTTGAAGCTGGGCCCGAGGGTGGGGTTGCTTACAGGAACAAGGTGGATTCAAAGACTTTTGGACTTGCAATTGGTTAAGGAAGTGGAGCTTTGTCTAAGACTTGCGGTCAGCAGTAAAAGCACATTGGATCTGGCCCATGGGCAGGACCTCCTCCAGCACCCTCAGGAAGAAATTTAAAACAAGGAACAGGGATCAGAGTTCAGTCCCTGGCTCTCCCACGTCTGAGGTCTTCACGCCAGAGGATTCCATAGGGTAGAGGTGTGAGTTTCTTTTATTTTTTTTTTAATCACACTTTAACTTCTGGGGTACGTGTGCAGAATATGCAGGTTTGTTACTAGGTATACACGTGCCATGGTAGTTTGCTGCCATCCATCATCTACATTAGGTATTTGTCCTAATGCTCTCCCTCCCCTAGTCCCCCAGCCCCCGAAAGGCCCCTGTGTGTGATGTTCTCCTCCCTGTGTCCCTGTGTTCTCATTGTTCAACTCCCCCTTATGAGTGAAAACATGCAGTGTTTGGTTTTCTGTTCCTGTGATAGTTTCCTGAGAATGATGGTTTCCAGCTTCATCCATGTCCCTGCAAAGGACATGAACTCATCCTTTTTTATGGCTGCATAGTATTCCATGGTGTCTATGTGCCACATTTTCTTTATTGTCGATCATTGATTGGCATTTGGGTTGGTTCCAAGTATTTGTTATTGTGAACAGTGCTGCAGTAAACATACATGTGCATGTGTCTTTATAGTAGGATGATTTATAATCCTTTCGGTATATACCCAGTGATGGGATTGCTGGGTCAAATGGTATTTCTGGTTCTAGATCCTTGAGGAATCGCCACACTGTCTTCCACAATGGTTGAACTAATTTACACGAGGTGTGAGTGTTGCACACTAACTCAGGGACAGATGCTAAGATGTTCTCTTTAGTTGCTCTAGGGAAGCAAACATCCCTGACTCTAATTTCCTTGGTTATTATTTTAAGCTACTATGACTTTCTTCTTTATCAAGTTGCTCATTAACTTCTCCCAGCCAGCGAAGTGCCTGGAATTTCCCTCCTGGAAGGAACTCAAGATTTCTCTTGATTTCCATGCTTGGTCGGGGGTGGAGAGAGTTTCCTGGTTTGCCCCTAAGAAGGGTCCTTGCCCGGTCTCAGTTCCTCAAGCTTTCTCTTTAGCACCTTTAGCAGACAGATACTATCACAGCTTACAGTGCTTGCAGCATGGGTGGTGGTGTGGGGATTTTGTTGCCGTTGGATTTTCCCCACTTTTTCCATTTTGTGCCCAGAAGCATTACTCTTGAAGCATTTAAATTTGAACACAGTGGGAAACAGCTTCTTAGGAATTAAGTTTTAACTGGTTTCCAGTGTATCCAAACAGCAGACAGGTAGACCCTTGGTAACTTCTTTTTGATGTATAAACAACTCAGACCATTAAATCGACGCTCATTAGCAACCTATGCTGCTCATCCAAGCTACCCTGAAGTTTACTTTTAGCCCAGTCCTGTGGGTGGATAATGGTTTCAACGCATTCCCAGGAGGACGATTTACCTCCTTGGAGACAGAATTGTTCTTGAAAGCTCTTCACAAGTCCCTGTTTCCACGGCAACATCAAGATTGACTTCTCGCCCTTGGGTAGTGCCTTGTCTTCCAAAGCCTTTCTTTCCTCTTTACTTACACAAGCCCTTTGGGGCATCTGCTCTTTGCCTCGCGGGTGGGTGAATGGTGCTTTCATTTTAATCTTCTTTTCTAGACTAGACCTGGGAGTCAGAGGACAATTTTAATTATCTGAACACTTTACCATTCTGACAACAATATTTACAGAGTTTATCCTGAAGGTGGTTTCTGAGGACAGCTGTGTATCCGAGGAGCATTGTTTTAACTTGAGTTGTCTCCTAGTGATGTATCTCAAGTGCTCAAGAGGGAGAGGAGGGCCATCGTAGTAAACACAATGAAAACAAAGGCGCCACCCACTTATTTATCCCACCATGCCAGGCAGCTCTCTCCCCATCTCTCTCTTTCTCTCTCCGTATGTCTCTGTCTCTTTCTCTCCCTCTCTGTGTCACAACCCCTGTCTCTCTCATTCTATTCCTGTCTGTCCCTCTCTGTCACTTTCTCTGCCTCTCTCCTCTTTCTCTCACTCTGTCTCTCACCTATTCTGTCTGTCTCTCAGTTTCTGTCTCTCTCCTTTTTTTTTTTTTTTTTTTTTAGATAGAGTGTTGCTCTTCTCGCTCAGTCTGGAGTGCAATGGAGCCATCTTGGCTCACTACAACCTCTGCCTCCTGGATTCAAGCGATTCTCCTGCCTCAGCCTCCCAAATAGCTGGGATTACAGGTTCCCGCCACCACGCTCAGCTAGTTTTTATATTTTTAGTAGAGACGGGGTTTCACCATGTTGGCCAGGCTGGTCTCGAACTCCTGACATCAGGCGATCCACCCACCTCAGCCTCCCAAACTATTGGGATTACAGGTGTGAGCCACCATGCCCGGCCTGTCTCTTATTCTTTCTTTCTCGCTCTTTATTTGTATGTCTCTCTCTCTCTGTCTCTCTGGCACACTCTCTGTCTCTTTCAATCTCTCTTTCTGTGCTTCTATTTCTGTGTCACAATCTTTCTCTCTCAGTCTCTTTCCTCCCTATGTCTCTCTCTTTCTCTCCCTCTCTTTCTCTATAACTTTCTCTGTCTTTTGTTCTTTTTTCCCCCTTTCTTTCTCTCTCATTTTCTCTCTCTCTCCCTCTGTCTCTCTCTCTCTCTGTCACACACACAGACACACACACACACACACACACACACACACACACACACAGAATAATCTCGCTGCAGCCTCTTTCACAGTAGGTCTTAGGGGCAGATGGATAGCTGCCTCATACAAAGAAAATAGGATTTCAGGTCTCCAGAGAGGCGCTCCATACCTGCATAATGACTAAGAGATACTGGTATTTCACCTTTATTTTTAAATTGATAAATATATAGAAACGAGAGACGCAGGGGGTGACAACCAATCTGCCCTCCTTCTTGGCAAATTCCGGCAATTCAGGCACCCGGGTTCCTTCCCTCCTGAATGAAGAGAGGCCAGATGCCATCATGAGCTTCGTCCCTGCTCAAGACTTTGCAGGCTGTGGCTGTATCAGCTCTTGGCTCCAAGAACTGGGCTTTTTGTGTAGCAGGACGGCTCTTGCTACCCACAAGTGCAGGAAGAAGTGTCCTCTGCCTGCCTGGATCCCGGAGGTTCTGGCTTCCTAGGACACTCGTGAATTTATTAGGATGCGTAGGGACAGGGCAGGTGCAGACGGATTCAGGGGCTGTGTTGGCTGTTGGTAGATGCTTGAAAGCTGTTGCTGCTCTGAGCTGAACGCCTTCTCCACAAGTGCTGCCTCCTGGTCTAAACGATGGGGTTTTATTTTATATGATTTTGAGACAGGGTCTTGCTCTGTTTTCTAGGCTGGAGTGCAGAGGTGCAGAGGCATAATCATAGCTCACTGCAGCCTCAACCTCCTATGCTCAAGCAGTCCTGCCACCTCAGCCTCCCACGTAGCTGGGATTGCAGACATGCACCACCACACTCAGATAATTTTTTATGACTTCCTTTTGTAGAGGTAGGGTCTTGCTATGTTGCCCAGGCTGCTCTTGAACTGGCCTCAAGCAATCCTCCCACCTCGGCCTCTCAAAATGCTGCAGTTACAGGGTGAGCCACCACACCTGGCCATGATGATTTTCAAATTAGCCCAGTTGGGTTACAAGGTTGACTAAGATCTGATTTTCAGGTAGTGGTTATGGACACACTTATCAAATTTATTCTAGGAGCTCTTTAATAATATTTCAGAATGGACAGCATTTCTGGAAATTTTTTTCTTAGTATTAAATACATTTGCTTTTGTATGTCTCAGTGGAAGACTTTTTTAAGTTTACATTTTTTTCATCTGTATATATAAATGTTACTTATCAAGCAATTCCTGCCCTCCTAGCAAATTTCTTCTGCTATGCTTTTTTTCAGAATTTCTATCAGAACAGCATAAATTTCACAAAACAAACCACCTCAGACTCTTTTTGTCCAACCAGGCAGTACCAGGGCACTTATCTGTTCTTTCAAAGTCTAGAAGAATTTTCTAAAATACCCTCTGCACTCATCTACCCTTTCTTCATGCCATTCTTTCATATTTTTCTCTATTTTTCTTATAGCTATTGGTCTGATTAGACCTAATTTCCTTGATTGAATTGGGATAATTAGTATCTCTGAGAAAATAATTTCCTTGAGATTTTCACATTTTACTTACAAATGTAACATATTATCAGGATACTAAGAAACAGAAACCTATCATTTTAAAGCTTTTTTCATACAGTACAGTGTTTCCTATTTGTAATTTTGCATTTCCTGCCTCATTAAATATATTATTCACAGTATTTTCTGGGACCTTGTTTCTCCTTCCTTCCTTCCTTCCCCATTTCCACCCATCCTTTCCTCCTTCCCTTTCTTCCTCCCTCCCTTTCTTCCCTCCTTCCGTTCATTCATCCCTCCCCTCCCCTTCCCTTCCCTCTTTCTACCCATCCTTTCCTCCTTCCCTTTCTTCCTCCCTTTCTCCCTCCCTCCCTCCCTTCCTTTCTTTCTTCCTTGCTTCCATCTTCCATTCATCCTTCCTTCCTCCCTCCCTCCCTCCCTTGCTTCCTCCCTCCCTTCATTCCTCTCTTATTTCCTTCCCTCTTTCCACCCATCCTTTCTTCCTTCCCTTTCTTCCTCCCTCCCTTTCTTCCCTCCTTCCATTCATTCTTTCTTCCCTCCCCTCCCCTTACCTTCCCTCTTTCTACCCATCCTTTCCTCCTCCCCTTTCTTCCTCCCTTTCTCCCTCCCTCCCTTTCTTTCTTCCCTCCTTCCATTCATTCTTTCTTCCCTCCCCTCCCCTTCCCTTCCCTCTTTCTACCCATCCTTTCCTCCTTCCCTTTCTTCTTCCTTTTCTCCCTCCCTCCCTTTCTTTCTTCCCTCCCCTCCCCTTCCCTTCCCTCTTTCTACCCATCCTTTCCTCCTTCCCTTTCTTCTTCCTTTTCTCCCTTCCTCCCTTTCTTTCTTCCCTCCTTCCATTCATTCTTTCTTCCCTCCCCTCCCCTTCCCTTCCCTCTTTCTACCCATCCTTTCCTCCTCCCCTTTCTTCTTCCTTTTCTCCCTCCCTCCCCTTTCTTTCTTCCCTCCTTTCTCCCTCCGTCCCTTTCTTTCTTCCCTCCTTCCATTCATTCTTCCTTCCTCCCTCCCTCCTCCTTTCCCTCCTTCCCTCCCTCCTTTCTTCCCTCCCTTCTTTCTTCCCTCCCCCACAATGTTGATTTTGTTCATTTCTCCCTGCCTACCTAGGAATTCTTGAAAAATATACTTGGATATTGTGTTACTCTGAAGAAAATGCTGTGAAGATGGCACATTATAGCTTCATCTCAATTCAGCATTTGGTTTATCATTTTCAAGTTAGCCCTGTTGGGTTACAAGGTTGGTTACACAGATCCAAACCATGCCTTCATAGGCGATGATCTTCCTTGTTCCATTAACGTTTTAGACTTGAATCATTGCTGTCTTGTGTGACTAGGGCCATTTCTACTTGGTTTTTGCTTGTTTGGCTGATAAATGTGAACGTTTTAACAATTCTTTGAACAATTGTTTGAACAATTGTTGAACAATTGTTCGAACAATTGTAATTCCTCTTTTTTAATACTCTGTATCTTTACCATCAAGATACAGACATCACCTTTTTCACAGGCTGAGTGTAGGAGGCCACCATTTTGGTTTTATATCATGACCAGTAACTGGGAGCGCCGTCATTGGCTGAAGCTGTACTTCCTGGTTCTTTTCTGTTCTTGCCGCATGGATAACTGGTATACTCCATCTTATTCCATGAGCTACGTGGCAGACACTCCTTTCGTAGCTCCTAGGGGTGCATTAAATACTCCCAAACACTGTAACTTCCATTTCTCTAAATTATCTAAATAGAATGAAGGTAGCGTTGAAGGCACTCCAGGTGGAATGAAAAAACCTATCTCAAGTCTTCCAGAGATCCTCCTGTGTTCTCTTCCCTGGTCCCTCTCACGGTGCCCTGGGAAAGGGACGCAGCTCCTACATGGGTCGGGTTCCAGGTGAACGCAGCCACCGAGCTCCCAGCAAGTACGATTTCCTGTGTCCTATGCGCAGATCACCCTGGTGTCTTGGTCCAGTGGGCTTGAAGCCTCATGCTCTTTTGTTTTTCTTGTTTTTTATTGTCTTATTTTTATTTTTATTACTTTTTTTTTTTTGAGAGGTAGTCTTGCTCTGTCGCCCAGGCTGGAGTGCAGTGGCACAATCTCGGTTCACTGCAAGCTCCGCCTCCCAGGTTCATGCCATTCTCCTGCCTCAGCCTCCTGAGTAGCTGGGACTACAGGCGCCCACCACCACGCCCGGCTAATTTTTTGTAGTTTTAGTAGAGACAGGGTTTCACCATGTTAGCCAGGATGGTCTCGATCTCCTGACCCCTCGTGATCCACCCGCCTCGGCCTCCCAAAGTGCTGGGATTACAGGCGTGAGCCACCCACCCCCCGGCCTTGTTTGTTTTCTTTTTAAAAAAATTTCATGAGGTACACGTGCAGCTTTGTTGTAAGATACATTGTGTAGTGCTGCGGTGCACGCTTCAGTTGAACCTGTCACTCAAACGGTGAACAAAATACCTCATAGGTAGAGTTTTAGCCTTTACACCCCTCTCCCTCCCCCTGCTTTTGGAATGCGCAGGTGTGCCAGCTTCCCATTTTTATGCCTGATTATTCCATGTTTAGCGCCTATGTATAATTGAGAACAAGTGGTATTTAATTTTCCGTTTCTGTGTTAATTCACTTAGGATAATGGCCTCCAGCTGCATCTGTGTTGCTGCTAAAAACATGATTTCATTCTTTTTTATGGCTCTATACTATTCTAAGGTATATATGCACCAACTACATTTTCTTCATCCAACACATAATTGGTGGACACCTGGGCTGATTCCCTCATGCCTCCCAAGATTGAATCAGGAAGAAATCAAATCCAGAACAGACTCATTTCATAACAAGTTATGAAATTGAATCAGTAATTTACAAAAACCTATCAATCAAAAAAAAAAAGCCCCAAGACCAGACAAATTCACAGCTGAATTCGACCAGATGTACAAAGAAGAGCTGGTTCCAATCTGACTGAAACGATTCTAAAAAATTGAGGCAGAGGGATTCCTCCCTAACTTATTATACAAAACCTGTATCATCTTGATACCAAAATCTGACAAGGACACGACAAAAATAGAAAACTACAGGCCAATATCCCAGATGAAGATAGACGCACAAATGCTCAACCATATACTAGCAAACAGAATCCAGCAGTGCGTCAAAAAGATGACTGATCATCGAAACCTTGTCTCTACTAAAAATACAAAAATTAGCCAGGCGTGGTGGTGCGTGCCTGTGATCCCAGCTACTTGGGAGGCTGAATCGCTTGAACCTGGCAGGTGGAGGTTGCAGTGAGCCAAGATCACACCACTGCACTCCAGCCTGGGCAACAGAGCAAGACTCTGCCTCAAAAAAAAAAAAAAAAAAAGGTAATTGATCGCAATCTTAATTGTGGGCTTCATTCCTGCTCTGCTCTTTGTCCAAACAGATTTTTCTGAATGTCAGGGGTGAAGTTCAAGTTCTAGCACCCAGTGAGCATTCTGCCTTCCCCTGCTGCAGGGCTTGATGTATCGGCTCATTTTCCCCTAGTGATGCCAGCCATACCCTGTTCCCCTTACCCTTCCTACCAGTGTTTCTCTTGGTGCGAGGTAGCTCCTGAATGGATGCAAAAAAAAAAAGATGCTGATTGCAAGAATGAGCAAAGCCCATTGGTTGCCTGTATTACTCCATTCTCACACTGCTCTGAAGAAATACCTGAGACTGGGTAATTTTTTAAAATTTTAAGTTCCGGGTACACGTGCAGGATTGTACATAGATAAACATGTGCCGTGGTGGTTTGCTGCACCTATCAACCCATCACTTAAGTATTAAGCCCAGCATGAGTTAGCTATTCTTTTTATTATTGTGCTTTAAGTTCTGGGGTACATGTGCAGAACATGCAGGTTTGTTATATAGGTATAGACGTGCCATGGTGGTTTGCTGCACCCATCAACTCGTCATCTACATTAGGTATTTCTTTTAAAGCTATCCCTCCCCTTGCCCCCCACCCCCCAACAGGCCCCAGTGTGTGATGTTCCCCTCCCTGTGTCCCTGTGTTCTCATTGCTCAACTCCCACTTAAGAGAGAGAGCATGTGGTGTTTAGTTTTCTGTTCTTGTGTTAGTTGGCTGAGAATGATGGTTTCCAGATTCATCCGTGTGCCTGCAAAGGACATGAACTCATCCTTTTTAATGTCTGCATAGTATTCCATGGTGTCTATGTGCCACATTTTCTTTATTCAGTCTATCAATGACGGGCATTTGGGTTGGTTCCAAGTCTTTCATATTGTGAACAGTGCTGCAGTAAACATACGTGTGCATGTGTCTTTATAGTAGGATGATTTATAATCCTTTGGGTATATACCCAGTCATGGGATTGCTGGGTCAAATGGTATTTCTGGTTCTAGATCCTTGAGGAATCGCCACAGTGTCTTCCACAATGGTTGAACTAACTTACACTCTCACCAACAGTGTAAAAGCATTCCTGTTTCTCCACATCCTCTCCAGCATCTGTTGTTTCCTGATTTTTTAATGATCGCCCTTCTAACTGATGTGAGGTGGTATCTCATTGTGGTTTTGATTTGTACTTCACTACTGAGCAGGCATGAGCTATTTTTCCTGATGCTCTCCCCCTCCCTGGCCCTCACCCACAACACGCCCCAGTGTGTGTTGTTCCCCTCCCTGTATCCATGTGTTCTCATTGTTAAGCGCCCACTTATGAGTGAGAGTGTACAGTGTTTGGTTTTCTGTTCCTGCATTAGTTTGCCAAGAATAATGGCTTCTAGCTCCATCCATGTCCCTGCAAAGGACATGATCTCGTTCCTTTTTATGGCTGCATAGTACTCCATGGTGTATATGTACCATTTTTTTTAATCCAGTCTATCATTCTTGGGCATTTGAGTTGATTCCACATCCTTGCTATTGTGAATAGTGCTGCAATGAACATATGTGTGCCTGTATCTTTATAATAGAATGATTTATATTTCTTTGGATATATACCTAGTAATGGGATTGCTGGGTCAAATGGTGTTTCTTGTTCTAGGTCTTTGAGGAATTGCTACACTGAGACTGGGTAATTTATAAAGAAAAGAAGTTTAATTGGCTCATGGATCTGCAGGCTGTACGGGAAGCAGAGCAGCTTCTGCTTCTAGGGAGGCATGAGGAAATGCATAATCATAGTGGAAAGTGAAGGAAAGCAGGTGTCTTACATGGCCCTAGCAAGAGAAGGAGAGACAGAGATGCAGTTGGGGTGGGCTGGGGAGATGCTACACACTTTTCAACAACCAGATGCCACGAGAACTCATTCACTATTGCAAGAACAGCACCCAGGGGATGGTGCTAAACTATTCCGGAGAAATCCACCCCCGTGACCCAATCTCCTCCTACAAGGGTCCACCTCCAGCACTGGGGATTCCAATTCAACATGAGATTTGAATGAGGACACAGATCCAAACCATATCACTATCCATCTATCAATTCATCCATCCATCCATCCATCCATCCATCCATCCATCAGTTCATCCATCCATCCATCCATCCATTTATCCATCCATCCATCTATCCATCCATCAATCCATCCATCCACCCACCCACCCATCCATCCATCCATCCATTTATCCATCCATCCATTTATCCATCCATCCATCTATCCATCCATCCATCCACCCACCCATCCATCCATCCATCCATCCATCCATCCATCCATCCACTTATCCATCCATCCATCCATCCATCCATCCATCCACCCATCCATCCATCCATCCATCCATCCATCCATCCATCCATCCACCCACCCACCCACCCATCCATCCACCCACCCATCCATTTATCCACCCATCCGTCTATCCATCAATTCCTCCATCCATCCATGCATCCATCCATTTATCCATCCATCTATCCATCAATTCAGCCATCCATCCATCCATCCTTCCATCCACCCATCCACCCACCCATCCACCCATCCACCCATCCATCCATCCATCCATCCATCCATCCATTTATCCATCCATCTATCCAATCCATCCATCCATCCACCCATCCACCCATCTACCCATCCTTCCACCCATCCATCAATTCATCCGTCCATCTGTCCATGCATGCCTCCATCTGTATTAGTCTGTTCTTGCATTGCTATAAAGAAGTACCTGAGACTGGATGATTTATAAAGAAAAGAGGTTTAATTGGCTCATGGTTCTGCAAGCTGTACAGGAAGCAGAGCAGCTTCTGCTTCTGGGGAGGCCTCAGGAAACTTACAATCATGATGGAAGGTGAAGTGGAAGCCAGCACGTCTTAATGGCTAGAGCAGGAGCAAGAGTGGAGGGGAGGTGCTGTGCACCTTTAAACAACCAGATCTTGAGGGAACTCATTCACGGTCACAAGAACATCACCAAGGGGATGGTGCTAACCCATTCGTGAGAAATCCACCTCCATGATCCAATCACCTCTCCCCAGGCCACTCCTCCAACACTGGGGATTACAATTCAACATGAGATTTGGGTGGGGACACAGATCTAAACTATATCACCGCCTCTCAAGCCAGTGATCTCAACAGAATGGTGATGTTCATGTTGCTAGTGGCTATAAGCCTTTTTTCTCAAGGAGCAAGAAAAATGCATCTTCTAGTTTTTTTTTTTTAAAAAATCCATTTGCACTGCTGTTTTTGGAAGCTCAGCCTGTGCTTTTACCCATCCTTTGATCACTGGTTCCAATTATTAGGAGTAGTATGGGTTTTCCTCTTTCTTACATCCCCACAAGTGTTTTTGTGGAAAATTACAGCAGTACCTCAGGAGTTTCTATCCAGATGACACTGTGCTCAGAATCAGCGCTTTTAAACTCTCCATGGCAAAACTGCCTTTCCCTAATCTGCAGCAGATTGATAACTGCCGTAGATACAATAAAAATGAATTACTAAAAAAAATGCATTGAAGAAACATGGAAACTAGAAGCTCTCAGTGTGTTTTTTTTAAGTCATTGGATTGAGCAAAGCTTAAATGACTGTCGTTATTTTTTTTTAAGTTTCTAAACATTTACTTTCAATTTCTGAACATGTCTCACCACAGACAGCTTGCAGTAACAGTTCACAGAGTGGCAGCCGTCTGATTCAGGAGTGTGCGTACCATCATACCATCCAATATATTACTTTATTTATTTATTTATTTATTTTTTGAGACAGTCTGGCTCTGTCGCCCAGGCTGGAGTGCAGTGGTGCGATCTCAGCTCACTGCAACCTCCACCTCCCGGGTTTAAGCAATTCTCCTGCCTCAGCCATCCAAGTAGCTGGGATTTCAGGTGCCTGCCCCCATGCCTGGCTAATTTTTGTATTTTTAGTAGAGATGGGGTTTCACCGTGTTGGCCAGGCTGGTCTTGAGCTCCTGACCTCAAGCGATCCACCCGCTTTGGCCTCCCAAAGTGCTGGGATAACGGGTGTGAGCCACTGCACCTGCCCACCCAACTGTATTTCTCTAAGGAAAATATTGAAAGTACTTATTTCCTTTTCCTTCATGGCCTGGTGACTTGGTACAGATGGGCTTCATTCTCCATGATGAGGAAGCTGTTATATTATCTTAAAACATGCCTTCCAAGAGAAGGTTAAAGTATATATTTCAGATCACAAGGTCAGGAGCACTTTTGGCTGCCACGTTTGGCTGACTCTTGGATGTTGTGTTATTTAAAGTGTCCTAGATCAGCCACAATAAAACAAAACCTAATCACTGTGTCTCAACCTCAGGTGTGTGCTGCAGGAAGCGCCAGTTCTTGTGATATCGGAGCCATGTCCACCTCTGTTCTGGGGACCCGGGACCCCACGGGTTGGTCTGAGTATGTCATCAAGAGCTAGATGAGGCCGGGCGAGGTGCTTCACACCTGTAATCCCAGCACTTTGGGAGGCCGAGGCGGGCAGATCACAAGGTCCGGAGTTCAAGAACAGCCTGGGCAACATGGTGAAACCCTGTCTCTACTAAAACACAAAAATTAGCCAGGCGTGGTGGTGGGTGCCTGTAGTCCCAGCTACTCAGGAGGCTGAGGCAGGAGAATTGGTTGAATCCAGGAGGCGGAGGTTGCAGTGAGCTGAGATCGCACCACCGCACTTCAGCCTGAGCTACAGGGTGAAACTCCATCTCAAACAACAACAACAAAGACCTAGGTGAAAAGACCTGGCGTGCTCCTGCAGCGCAACCAGCCATGATCATACAAAGACCAGAATGCTGCAGGATGGCATGTCATGGCCCATCCCTCTCATCTCTGCTCCACGCAGCAATAAGACCAAAGCTAACCTGCTTCCAGAGACACCTCGTGGAAATGTGCAAGGCTCAGCAAAGAAAGGCTAATATCTAATGATTCATGTATTTACACAGCTTTTTTTTTTTGAGATGGAGTCTGGCACTGTCACCAGGCTGGAGTGCAGTGGCATGGTCTCGGCTCACTGCAACCTCCGCCTCCCAGGTTCAAGCGATTCCCCTGCCTCAGTCTCCCAAGTAGCTGGGATTACAGGCATGCACCACCATGCCCAGCTAAGTTTTATATTTTTAGTAGTTACAGGGTTTTGCCATGTTGGCCAGGCTGGTCTCGAACTCCTGAACTCAGGTGATCACCCGCCTCAGCCTCCCAAAGTCCTGGGATTACAGGCGTGAGCCACCACGCCCAGCCTGGTTTTTTATTTCTTACTAGCACGAGAACTTAGAGTGATACAAATCTTCTGAATATTTTGGCTGCATTCTGCAGACGGTGACACCTTCTGTTTCCGTGGATATTATTTATAAAACATTTTTGTCACCTGCTATGAATTGTCACCCTGTCTACATGCTTTAAAAGGGCAGTTTTTGAAATCAACATGAGTTTGGGCACTGGGAAATTGCATACTTAATAAAATTAAATATTAAAAAGGGGCTCTTTCTGCTTCCCTATCAACTCAGGCAGCAGGGTTGTAGATGTAGGGGGTAAGGAACGGACCCTGTATTGGCCACGGTTCTCTAGAGGGATATAACTAACAGGATAAATAGCTATATATAAAGGGGGGTTTATTCAGTATTAACTCACAGGATCACAAGGTCCTACAATAAGCTGTCTGCGAGCTGAGGAGCAAGGAAGCCAGCCCGAGTGCTAAAGCTGAAGAACTTGGAGTCCAGTTTTTGAGGGCAGGAAACATCCAGCATGGGAGAAAGCTGTAACATGGGTGGCTAGGCCAGTCTAACCTTTTCACATTCTTTTGCCTGCTTTTTGAATGTGCCGTGCTGGCAGCTGATTAGATGGTGCCCACCCCGATTAAGGGTGGGTGTGCCTTTCCCACCCCACTAACTCAAATGTTAAACTTGTTTGGCCACACCCTCACAGACACACCCAGGATCAATACTTTGCATCCTTCAATCCAATCAGGTTGACACTCGGCATTAACCATCACACCTGCTGTGTGTTTCTCTGATTATAAGGACACCAGTCCTACTGGACGAGGGCCTCACCCTTTTGAGCTCCTACAGGCCCTGTCTGCAAATAAAGTCACATTGGAGTTTAAGGGTTCTGATGATGAGTGAGGGAGGGCACGGCTCAGTCTATAACGATGTCCTATATCTATTGCAAAGAAAAAATGAAGGCACTGTTCAATTCCTCCAAATTAGGAGGTTTGCCAGAGCCTCAGACAAAAGGATTTTTTAGGGAGGTCCAGTTCATTCCATAATGATGTTCTCTATCGCAAAGAAGAAGGGGTAATTCAGTTCCTCCAAACCAGGCGGTTTGCCAGAACTCCAAACAAAAGGAATTTTTTTTTCTTCTTGATCCCTATTTATCAACACATGCCTCTGTGTCTTTCCACTTGACTTCATCTCTTGGGCAGCATTAATTTCAGAAATCTGTATTTCTGACTTGCCCTCAGGAAACCCCTTTAGATGTTAGAAATTCTTCTGTGGATGAAGTTATCTTTTTTTTTTTGAGACATAGTCTTGCTCTGTCGCCCAGGCTGGAGTGCAGTGGTGTGATCTCGGCTCACTGCAACCTCCACCTCCCGGGTTCAAACAATTGTCCTGCCTCAGCCTCCCGAGTATCTGGGATTACAGGCGTGCACCACCACACCTGGCTAATTTTTGTATTTTTAGTAGAGACCGGATTTCACCATGTTGACCGGATTTCACCATGTTGGCCAGGCTGGTCTCGAACTCCTGACCTCAGGTGATCCACCCATCTCAGCCTCCCAAAGTGCTGGGGTTACAGGCATGAGCCACCACACCCGGCCAGATGAGGTTATCTTCTTGAGTCTCAGGGTTTACCGTCTGTCACTGAGTTGCAAATAAAAGAAAAGTTGGATGAGTTATTGGCAGCCTCAAGAGCAACAGTGAGAATTGTAGACTCACTTTCTGCATTGGACGGTGTGGCGTGTGGGCTACGGGAAGCGTGGACATCATTCACCATGCTAGGTGCCGAAAGGGGCATCAGACACAGCAGGTGCGTGAATCTCCCGTCTTCATATGATACTGTCTCACTGTCAGAATCACAGTGACAGAAGGCATTTGTTACCGTGGATTCACACTCCGTTAGGGTTAAGATTTTTATTCTCTGTGAGTTCCTTAGGGTTACTGTGAAAAGCACATCTTATCTTCTCTGGATAAGTTTTAAGTGACATTTAAAAATATTCAAGCATGTGACTTGACCGAATTGCTTAGCATTTGAGTTGTTGCATTAAATGGAGCATCTCGTCACTTTCAAGTATTTGATACTGGCAGTTGTTAAGAGTTAAAAGGCAGTTGCATTTGTCGCAGACAATGAGTTAAGGAGTCCTTCCACATTTTTCCCAATTTTTTTTTTTTTTTGAGACAGAGTTTCACTCTTGTTGCCCAGGCTGGAGTGCAATGGCACGAGCTCGGCTCACCGCAACCTCTGCCTCCCAGGTTCAAGTGATTCTCCTGCCTCAGCCTCCCTAGTAGCTGGGATGACAGGTATGTGCCACCACGCCCGGCTAATTTTGTATTTTTAGTAGAGACGGGGTTTCTCCATGTTGGCCAGGCTGGTCTTGAACTCCCGACCTCAGGTGATCCGCCCACCTCGGCCTCCCAAAGTGCTGGGATTACAGACGTGAGCTGCCGCGCCCGACCCGTTTTTCCCAACTTTAAAATTAAGGGTTCTCGGGGCCCTGTGTAGAGCAGTGAAAATAAGACCTCGTGCGTGTGTGTGTGTGTGTGTGTGTACACGCGCGCCTGCAGGAGAATTGCTGTTCCACTTGGGTGAGAGGATTGGCTGTGTGCTTCAGACCAGGAAATGTGTCATCTTGCCAAGCAACCTGGCTGAGTGTGCTGGAGTCAGGATCTTGAACAGAAACTTCCTTTTATGGTATTGTTCACTACAGAGCTAAAATGGCCAAATATATACTGTGAAAATTGTTTTTTTTTTTTTTTTTAACAAAAGATGAGATCCCTCCTTCAGCTGTATACATTTTTGAATAAAATCATATTGAACTAAAAAAAAAAAAACACCAAAACTGGGGAACTTGCACAATAGAAATATTTCATCTCCCAGGTTTGGAGGACAAGACTTTAAATCCAAGGTGTCTCAGGGCTGAGCTCCATCCAGACGCTCTAGGGGAGGATCCTTTTGGCCTCCCCCAGCTCCTGGGGGCTCCAGGCATCCCACGGCTTGTGGCTGTATCACTCCAGTCTCTGCCTCTGTCTTCACCTCATCATTTTCTCTCATCTGTCTCAAGCATGCCTGTTCCTCCTTCTTATAAAAACCCCAGGCTAGGCGTGGTGGCTCGTGCCTGTCATCCCAGCACTTTGGGAGGCCGAGGCGGGCAGATCACCTGAGGTCAGGCGTTTGAGACCAGCCCGGCCAACATGGTGAAACCCCGTCTTTACTAAAAATACAAAAATAAGCAGGGCGTGGTGGCGGGTGCCTGTAATCCCAGCTACTCGGGAGACTGAGGAAGGGAGGATCACTTGAACTCGGGAAGTGGAGGTTGCAGTCAGCCAAGATCTGTCCGCTGTATTCCAGCCTGGGTGACAGAGCAAGACTTTGTCAAAAAAACCCAAAAAAACAAAACAAAAAAAACTCCGCATGCCTGTCATCCTAGCATTTTGGGTAGCAGTATGATAACAAGGCCAGGAGTTCGAGATCTACCTTGGCAACATAGACCCGTCTCTATAAAAGCTAACAAACAAAAAACAAAAATCTTTGTCATTATATTTAGGCTAATACAGGATAACTTCCTCATTTGAAAACCTTTAATGTCTAAACACCCTATTTTCATACAAGGTAATCTTTTCACAGGTTCTAGAGATTAGGACCAGGAGATTTTTAGGGACGGAGTGGAGGATACCGTCATTTAGCCTACCACATTCTTACTACCTTAGGAAAGGATGGCCAGGCAAGGTGGCTCACGACGGTAATCCCAGCACTTTGAGAGGCCAAGGCGGGCGGATCGCTTGAGCCCAGGAGTTCGAGTCCAGCTTGGGCAACATTGCAAAATCCCATCTCTACAACAACTACAAAAAGTAGCCAGGCGTGTTGCTGCGCACCTGTGGTCCCAGCTACTCGGGAGGCTAAGGAGGGAGAATCGCTTGAATTCGGGAGGTGGAGGCTGCAGTGAGCCCAGATCACACCTTTGCACTCCAGCCTGGGTGACAGAACGAGACCCTGTCTCAATAAATGCGTAAATACTTTTAAAAAGGAAAGTAATTCAGCACAAACATTTGCATATTCCCAAGATGATGCTCACAGCTTGCAGTGCCTGCCTGGGTCCTATTCCTATCTGCCTGGGTCTATCTGCCTGGGTCCTATTCCTATCTGCCTGGGGTCTGTCTGCCTGGGTCCTGTTCCTATCTGCCTGGGGTCTGTCTTCCTGGGTCCTATGCCTATCTGCCTGGGGTCTATCTGACTGGGTCCTATTCCTATCTGCCTGGGGTCTATCTGCCTGGGGTCTGTCTGCCTGGGTCCTATTCCTGTCTGCCTGGGGTCTGTCTTCCTGGGTCCTATTCCTATCTGCCTGGGTCCTATTCCTATCTGCCTGGGGTCTATCTGCCTGGGTCCTATTCCTATCTTCCTGGGATCTGTCTTCCTGGGTCCTATTCCTATCTGCCTGGGTCCTATTCCTATCTGCCTGGGTCTATCTGCCTGGGTCCTATTCCTATCTGCCTGGGGTCTGTCTGCCTGGGTCCTATTCCTGTCTGCCTGGGGTCTGTCTTCCTGGGTCCTATTCCTATCTGCCTGGGTCCTATTCCTATCTGCCTGGGGTCTATCTGCCTGGGTCCTATCCTATCTTCCTGGGATCTGTCTTCCTGGGTCCTATTCCTATCTGCCTGGGGTCTATCTGCCTGGGTCCTATTCCTATCTGCCTGGGGTCTATCTGCCTGGGGTCTGTCTGCCTGGGTCCCATTCCTGTCTGCCTGGGGTCTGTCTTCCTGGGTCCTATTCCTATCTGCCTGGGTCCTATTCCTATCTGCCTGGGGTCTATCTGCCTGGGTCCTATTCCTATCTGCCTGGGGTCTATCTGCCTGGGTCCTATTCCTATCTGCCTGGGGTCTGTCTGCCTGGGTCCTATTCCTATCTGCCTGGGTCCTATTCCTGTCTGCCTGGGGTCTGTCTGCCTGGGTCCTATTCCTATCTGCCTGGGGTCTATCTGCCTGGGTCCTATTCCTATCTGCCTGGGTCCTATTCCTATCTGCCTGGGTCTATCTGCCTGGGTCCTATTCCTATCTGCCTGGGGTCTATCTGCCTGGGTCCTATTCCTATCTGCCTGGGTCCTATTCCTATCTGCCTGGGTCTATCTGCCTGGGTCCTATTCCTATCTGCCTGGGGTCTATCTGCCTGGGTCCTATTCCTATCTGCCTGGGTCCTATTCCTATCTGCCTGGGTCTATCTGCCTGGGTCCTATTCCTATCTGCCTGGGTCCTATTCCTATCTTCCTGGGGTCTGTCTTCCTGGGTCCTATTCCTATCTGCCTGGGTCCTATTCCTATCTGCCTGGGGTCTATCTGCCTGGGTCCTATTCCTATCTGCCTGGGGTCTGTCTTCCTGGGTCCTATTCCTATCTGCCTGGGTCCTATTCCTATCTGCCTGGGGTCTGTCTGCCTGGGTCCTATTCCTATCTGCCTGGGGTCTATCTGCCTGGGTCCTGTTCCTATCTGCCTGGGGTCTGTCTGCCTGGGTGCTATTCCTATCTGCCTGGGTCCTATTCCTGTCTGCCTGGGGTCTGTCTGCCTGGGTCCTATTCCTATCTGCCTGGGGTCTATCTGCCTGGGTCCTATTCCTATCTGCCTGGGTCCTATTCCTATCTGCCTGGGTCTATCTGCCTGGGTCCTATTCCTATCTGCCTGGGGTCTATCTGCCTGGGTCCTATTCCTATCTGCCTGGGTCCTATTCCTATCTGCCTGGGTCTATCTGCCTGGGTCCTATTCCTATCTGCCTGGGTCTATCTGCCTGGGTCCTATTCCTATCTGCCTGGGTCTATCTGCCTGGGTCCTATTCCTATCTGCCTGGGGTCTATCTGCCTGGGTCCTATTCCTATCTGCCTGGGTCTATCTGCCTGGGTCCTGTTCCTATCTGCCTGGGTCTATCTGCCTGGGTCCTGTTCCTATCTGCCTGGGGTCTGTCTGCCTGGGGTCTGTCTGCCTGGCTCCTATTCCTGTCTGCCTGGGTCTATCTGCCTGGGTCCTATTCCTATCTTCCTGGGGTCTGTCTTCCTGGGTGCTATTCCTATCTGCCTGGGTCCTATTCCTATCTGCCTGGGGTCTGTCTGCCTGGGTCCTATTCCTATCTGCCTTGGGTCTGTCTGCCTGGGTCCTATTCCTATCTGCCTGGGGTCTATCTGCCTGGGTCCTATTCCTATCTGCCTGGGTTCTATCTGCCTGGGTCCTATTCCTATCTGCCTGGGGTCTGTCTGCCTGGGTCCTATTCCTATCTGCCTGGGGTCTATCTGCCTGGGTCCTATTCCTATCTGCCTGGGGTCTGTCTGCCTGGGTCCTATTCCTATCTGCCTGGGGTCTGTCTTCCTGGGTCCTATTCCTATCTGCCTGGGTCTTACTCCTGTCTGCCTGGGTCCCATTCCTATCTGCCTGGGGTCTGTCTTCCTGGGTCCTATTCCTATCTGCCTGGGTCTTACTCCTGTCTGCCTGGGTCCCATTCCTATCTGTCTGGGTGCTATTGCTGTCTGCCTGGGTCCTATTCCTATCTGCCTGGGGTCTATCTGCCTGGGTCCTATTCCTATCTGCCTGGGGTCTGTCTTCCTGGGTCCTATTCCTATCTGCCTGGGGTCTGTCTGCCTGGGTCCTATTCCTATCTGCCTGGGTCCTATTCCTGTCTGCCTGGGTCTGTCTTCCTAGGTCCTATTCCTATCTGCCTGGGGTCTATCTGCCTGGATCCTATTCCTTTCTGCCTGGGGTCTGTCTTCCTGGGTCCTATTCCTATCTGCCTGGATCCTATTCCTATCTGCCTGGGGTCTGTCTGCCTGGGTCCTATTCCTATCTGCCTGGGGTCTGTCTTCCTGGGTCCTATTCCTATCTGCCTGGGGTCTGTCTGCCTGGGTCCTATTCCTATCTGCCTGGGTCTATCTGCCTGGGTCCTATTCCTATCTGCCTGGGTCTATCTGCCTGGGTCCTATTCCTATCTGCCTGGGTCTATCTGCCTGGGTCCTATTCCTATCTGCCTGGGGTCTATCTGCCTGGGTCCTATTCCTATCTGCCTGGGTCTATCTGCCTGGGTCCTGTTCCTATCTGCCTGGGTCTATCTGCCTGGGTCCTGTTCCTATCTGCCTGGGGTCTGTCTGCCTGGGGTCTGTCTGCCTGGGTCCTATTCCTGTCTGCCTGGGTCTATCTGCCTGGGTCCTATTTCTATCTTCCTGGGGTCTGTCTTCCTGGGTCCTATTCCTATCTGCCTGGGTCCTATTCCTATCTGCCTGGGGTCTGTCTGCCTGGGTCCTATTCCTATCTGCCTTGGGTCTGTCTGCCTGGGTCCTATTCCTATCTGCCTGGGGTCTATCTGCCTGGGTCCTATTCCTATCTGCCTGGGGTCTATCTGCCTGGGTCCTATTCCTATCTGCCTGGGGTCTATCTGCCTGGGGTCTGTCTGCCTGGGTCCTATTCCTATCTGCCTGGGTCTATCTGCCTGGGTCCTATTCCTATCTGCCTGGGGTCTGTCTGCCTGGGTCCTATTCCTATCTGCCTGGGGTCTGTCTGCCTGGGTCCTATTCCTATCTGCCTGGGGTCTGTCTTCCTGGGTCCTATTCCTATCTGCCTGGGTCTTACTCCTGTCTGCCTCGGTCCCATTCCTATCTGCCTGGGGTCTGTCTTCCTGGGTCCTATTCCTATCTGCCTGGGTCTTACTCCTGTCTGCCTGGGTCCCATTCCTATCTGTCTGGGTGCTATTGCTGTCTGCCTGGGTCCTATTCCTATCTGCCTGGGGTCTATCTGCCTGGGTCCTATTCCTATCTGCCTGGGTCCTATTCCTATCTGCCTGGGGTCTGTCTTCCTGGGTCCTATTCCTATCTGCCTGGGGTCTATCTGCCTGGGTCCTGTTCCTATCTGCCTGGGGTCTGTCTGCCTGGGTCCTGTTCCTATCTGCCTGGGTCTTACTCCTGTCTGCCTGGGTCCCATTCCTATCTGTCTGGGTGCTATTGCTGTCTGCCTGGGTCCTATTCCCATCTGCCTGGGGTCTATCTGCCTGGGTCCTATTCCTATCTGCCTGGGTCCTATTCCTATCTGCCTGGGGTCTGTCTTCCTGGGTCCTATTCCTATCTGCCTGGGTCTATCTGCCTGGGTCCTGTTCCTATCTGCCTGGGTCTATCTGCCTGGGTCCTGTTCCTATCTGCCTGGGGTCTGTCTGCCTGGGGTCTGTCTGCCTGGGTCCTATTCCTGTCTGCCTGGGTCTATCTGCCTTGGTCCTATTTCTATCTTCCTGGGGTCTGTCTTCCTGGGTCCTATTCCTATCTGCCTGGGTCCTATTCCTATCTGCCTGGGGTCTGTCTGCCTGGGTCCTATTCCTATCTGCCTTGGGTCTGTCTGCCTGGGTCCTATTCCTATCTGCCTGGGGTCTATCTGCCTGGGTCCTATTCCTATCTGCCTGGGGTCTATCTGCCTGGGTCCTATTCCTATCTGCCTGGGGTCTATCTGCCTGGGGTCTGTCTGCCTGGGTCCTATTCCTATCTGCTTGGGTCCTATTCCTATCTTCCTGGGGTCTGTCTTCCTGGGTCCTATTCCTATCTGCCTGGGTCCTATTCCTATCTGCCTGGGGTCTATCTGCCTGGGTCCTATTCCTATCTGCCTGGGGTCTGTCTGCCTGGGTCCTATTCCTATCTGCCTGGGGTCTGTCTGCCTGGGTCCTATTCCTATCTGCCTGGGGTCTGTCTTCCTGGGTCCTATTCCTATCTGCCTGGGTCTTACTCCTGTCTGCCTCGGTCCCATTCCTATCTGCCTGGGGTCTGTCTTCCTGGGTCCTATTCCTATCTGCCTGGGTCTTACTTCTGTCTGCCTGGGTCCCATTCCTATCTGTCTGGGTGCTATTGCTGTCTGCCTGGGTCCTATTCCTATCTGCCTGGGGTCTATCTGCCTGGGTCCTATTCCTATCTGCCTGGGGTCTGTCTTCCTGGGTCCTATTCCTATCTGCCTGGGTCTATCTGCCTGGGTCCTGTTCCTATCTGCCTGGGTCTATCTGCCTGGGTCCTGTTCCTATCTGCCTGGGGTCTGTCTGCCTGGGGTCTGTCTGCCTGGGTCCTATTCCTGTCTGCCTGGGTCTATCTGCCTGGGTCCTATTTCTATCTTCCTGGGGTCTGTCTTCCTGGGTCCTATTCCTATCTGCCTGGGTCCTATTCCTATCTGCCTGGGGTCTGTCTGCCTGGGTCCTATTCCTATCTGCCTTGGGTCTGTCTGCCTGGGTCCTATTCCTATCTGCCTGGGGTCTATCTGCCTGGGTCCTATTCCTATCTGCCTGGGGTCTATCTGCCTGGGTCCTATTCCTATCTGCCTGGGGTCTATCTGCCTGGGGTCTGTCTGCCTGGGTCCTATTCCTGTCTGCCTGGGTCTATCTGCCTGGGTCCTATTCCTATCTGCTTGGGTCCTATTCCTATCTTCCTGGGGTCTGTCTTCCTGGGTCCTATTCCTATCTGCCTGGGTCCTATTCCTATCTGCCTGGGGTCTATCTGCCTGGGTCCTATTCCTATCTGCCTGGGGTCTGTCTCCCTGGGTCCTATTCCTATCTGCCTGGGGTCTGTCTGCCTGGGTCCTATTCCTATCTGCCTGGGGTCTGTCTTCCTGGGTCCTATTCCTATCTGCCTGGGTCTTACTCCTGTCTGCCTCGGTCCCATTCCTATCTGCCTGGGGTCTGTCTTCCTGGGTCCTATTCCTATCTGCCTGGGTCTTACTCCTGTCTGCCTGGGTCCCATTCCTATCTGTCTGGGTGCTATTGCTGTCTGCCTGGGTCCTATTCCTATCTGCCTGGGGTCTATCTGCCTGGGTCCTGTTCCTATCTGCCTGGGTCCTATTCCTATCTGCCTGGGGTCTATCTGCCTGGGTCCTATTCCTATCTGCCTGGGGTCTGTCTGCCTGGGTCCTATTCCTATCTGCCTGGGGTCTGTCTGCCTGGGTCCTATTCCTATCTGCCTGGGGTCTGTCTTCCTGGGTCCTATTCCTATCTGCCTGGGTCTTACTCCTGTCTGCCTCGGTCCCATTCCTATCTGCCTGGGGTCTGTCTTCCTGGGTCCTATTCCTATCTGCCTGGGTCTTACTCCTGTCTGCCTGGGTCCCATTCCTATCTGTCTGGGTGCTATTGCTGTCTGCCTGGGTCCTATTCCTATCTGCCTGGGGTCTATCTGCCTGGGTCCTGTTCCTATCTGCCTGGGTCTTACTCCTGTCTGCCTGGGTCCCATTCCTATCTGTCTGGGTGCTATTGCTGTCTGTCTGGGTCCTGTTCCTATCTGCCTGGGGTCTGTCTGCCTGGGTCCTATTCCTATCTGCCTGGGTCTATCTGCCTGGGTCCTGTTCCTATCTGCCTGGGTCTATCTGCCTGGGTCCTGTTCCTATCTGCCTGGGGTCTGTCTGCCTGGGGTCTGTCTGCCTGGGTCCTATTCCTGTCTGCCTGGGTCTATCTGCCTGGGTCCTATTTCTATCTTCCTGGGGTCTGTCTTCCTGGGTCCTATTCCTATCTGCCTGGGTCCTATTCCTATCTGCCTGGGGTCTGTCTGCCTGGGTCCTATTCCTATCTGCCTTGGGTCTGTCTGCCTGGGTCCTATTCCTATCTGCCTGGGGTCTATCTGCCTGGGTCCTATTCCTATCTGCCTGGGGTCTATCTGCCTGGGTCCTATTCCTATCTGCCTGGGGTCTATCTGCCTGGGTCCTATTCCTATCTGCCTGGGGTCTATCTGCCTGGGGTCTGTCTGCCTGGGTCCTATTCCTGTCTGCCTGGGTCTATCTGCCTGGGTCCTATTCCTATCTGCTTGGGTCCTATTCCTATCTTCCTGGGGTCTGTCTTCCTGGGTCCTGTCTTCCTGGGTCCTATTCCTATCTGCCTGGGTCCTATTCCTATCTGCCTGGGGTCTATCTGCCTGGGTCCTATTCCTATCTGCCTGGGGTCTGTCTGCCTGGGTCCTATTCCTATCTGCCTGGGGTCTGTCTTCCTGGGTCCTATTCCTATCTGCCTGGGTCTTACTCCTGTCTGCCTCGGTCCCATTCCTATCTGCCTGGGGTCTGTCTTCCTGGGTCCTATTCCTATCTGCCTGGGTCTTACTCCTGTCTGCCTGGGTCCCATTCCTATCTGTCTGGGTGCTATTGCTGTCTGCCTGGGTCCTATTCCTATCTGCCTGGGGTCTATCTGCCTGGGTCCTGTTCCTATCTGCCTGGGTCTTACTCCTGTCTTCCTGGGTCCCATTCCTATCTGTCTGGGTGCTATTGCTGTCTGTCTGGGTCCTGTTCCTATCTGCCTGGGGTCTGTCTGCCTGGGTCCTATTCCTATCTGCCTGGGTCTATCTGCCTGGGTCCTGTTCCTATCTGCCTGGGTCTATCTGCCTGGGTCCTGTTCCTATCTGCCTGGGGTCTGTCTGCCTGGGGTCTGTCTGCCTGGGTCCTATTCCTGTCTGCCTGGGTCTATCTGCCTGGGTCCTATTTCTATCTTCCTGGGGTCTGTCTTCCTGGGTCCTATTCCTATCTGCCTGGGTCCTATTCCTATCTGCCTGGGGTCTGTCTGCCTGGGTCCTATTCCTATCTGCCTTGGGTCTGTCTGCCTGGGTCCTATTCCTATCTGCCTGGGGTCTATCTGCCTGGGTCCTATTCCTATCTGCCTGGGGTCTATCTGCCTGGGTCCTATTCCTATCTGCCTGGGGTCTATCTGCCTGGGTCCTATTCCTATCTGCCTGGGGTCTATCTGCCTGGGGTCTGTCTGCCTGGGTCCTATTGCTGTCTGCCTGGGTCTATCTGCCTGGGTCCTATTCCTGTCTGCTTGGGTCCTATTCCTATCTGCCTGGGGTCTGTCTTCCTGGGTCCTATTCCTATCTGCCTGGGTCCTATTCCTATCTGCCTGGGGTCTGTCTGCCTGGGTCCTATTTCTATCTGCCTGGGTCTATCTGCCTGGGTCCTGTTCCTATCTGCCTGGGTCTATCTGCCTGGGTCCTGTTCCTATCTGCCTGGGGTCTGTCTGCCTGGGGTCTGTCTGCCTGGGTCCTATTCCTGTCTGCCTGGGTCTATCTGCCTGGGTCCTATTTCTATCTTCCTGGGGTCTGTCTTCCTGGGTCCTATTCCTATCTGCCTGGGTCCTATTCCTATCTGCCTGGGGTCTGTCTGCCTGGGTCCTATTCCTATCTGCCTGGGGTCTATCTGCCTGGGTCCTATTCCTATCTGCCTGGGGTCTATCTGCCTGGGTCCTATTCCTATCTGCCTGGGGTCTATCTGCCTGGGGTCTGTCTGCCTGGGTCCTATTCCTGTCTGCCTGGGTCTATCTGCCTGGGTCCTATTCCTATCTGCCTGGGGTCTGTCTGCCTGGGTCCTATTCCCATCTGCCTGGGTCCTATTCCTATCTGCCTGGGTCCTATTCCTATCTGCCTGGGTCCTATTCCTATCTGCCTGGGTCCTATTCCTATCTGCCTGGGTCCTGTTCCTATCTGCCTGGGGTCTGTCTGCCTGGGTCCTATTCCTATCTGCCTGGGGTCTGTCTGCCTGGGTCCTATTCCTATCTGCCTGGGTCCTGTTCCTATCTGCCTGGGGTCTGTCTGCCTGGGTCCTATTCCTATCTGCCTGGGGTCTGTCTGCCTGGGTCCTATTCCTATCTGCCTGGGTCCTGTTCCTATCTGCCTGGGGTCTATCTGCCTGGGGTCTATGCATTTCCTTTTTGTCTGGGGACACATTTTTGCTTCATGCTGATATTTTTCACTTCACCTTTCTCCGCTTTTCTTCTTTTCTCTTTTTCCCTGTCCTTCCCTCCCCTCCCTCTGGGGCGGAAGCTGGCATGCGGCAGAGCGCCAGCAGAGGACGTGGCCCAAGCTCCCATACGTCGTCCCTTTACCTCTTCCGCTGATTTTTTTCTGGGTGTGCCCGGAGAGCCCAGCTCTGGACACTCAAAGGTGCATCATTTCAATGTATGTTCCAAAGTTACGTAGCATCCAAGGCATGTGAGACATGCTTAAAAACATACTGGTCATGCAAGTGAGGAGGTGCCATGATGGGTACTTTCGTGGCGATCGCGGAAGCCAGATCTAGAGATGCCCGGCGTGGCTTGGGGTTCAGGAAAACTTCCTGAAGGAGGTGACACATTTGCGTTTACGATCCCCAAGTGAGGCACACAAGCATCTCTCGGCGAGAACCCCACAGTCCATCCCAGAAAAGGAAAGTCAAGAGAATGGGCTACGTATGGGAGGAAGGGAAGTATTTATGGTCTCCGATGAGAAAACAAATGTGCGTGTGCGCCCCAGCTCTGTGCTTCGGGATTGCCACATGCAGGAACCGTGTGAAAATACAAGCCGTCAATACAAGCAAGTGCTAGCCCTCTTTTATTATTCTACTGCAGAAAAAGAAGTCCTTGCTTCTGAGTCATTTTGTGTATTAGTTACACATGCCGTGTAACAAAATAACACAGACTCAGCAGCGTGTCCTAACAGCCTGGTAATATTTTACCCAGAATGACGTGTTTTAGAAAGTTATGTCCCGTCAAAGTAATCGAGATACCATTTCCTTTTCTTCTTCTTTTTCTAGTATTATTATATTTTAAGTTCTGGATACATGTACAGAATGCGCAGGTTTGTTACATAGGTATACACGTGCCATGGTGGTTTCCTGCACCCATCGACCCGTCATCTACATTAGGTATTTGTCCTAATGCTCTCCCTCCCCTTGCCCCCCACCCCCCGACAGGCCCTGGTGTGTGACCTTCCCCTCCCTGTGTCCATGTGTTCTCATTGTTCAACTCCCACTGATGAGTGAGAACACGTGGTGTTTGGTTTTCTGTTGCCGTGTTAGTTTGCTGAGAATGATGGTTTCCAGCTTCATCCCTGTCCCTGCAAAGCACATGAACTCATCCTTTTTGATGGCTGCATAGTATTCCATGGTGTCTATGTGCCACATTTTCTTTATCCAGTCTATCATTGATGGGCATTTGGGTTGGTTCCAAGTCTTTGCTATTGTTAATAGTGCCGCAATAAACGTACGTGTGCATGTGTCTTTATAGTAGAATGATTTATAAACCTTTGGTATATACCCAGTAACGGGATTGCTGGGTCAAATGGTATTTCTGGTTCTAGATCCCTGAGGAATCGCCACACTGACTTCCACAATGGTTGAACTAGTTAACACTCCCACCAACAGTGTAAAAGTGTTCCTATTTCTCCACATCCTCTCCATTTCCTTTTCTTCTCCTTATACAGTAAGGAATATGAAACTAACACACACACTTTCTCTCATTTGATTCCCTTTCTTTTTCTGTCTGCTCTCTTTGTCTTTCTCTCTCTCTCCCTCTCTTTTTCTCTCTCTCTCTCTTTCTCTTCTTTTCTCTCTCTCTCTCTGTCTCTCAGTGTTTGTCACGCTCTCTCTCTTTGCCTCTTTCTGTCTCTTTTTTTTTTTTTTTCAGACAGAGTCTTGCTCTGTCACCCAGGCTGGAGTGCACTGGCGTGACCTCGGCTTACTGCAACCTCCACCTCCCAGGTTCATGCAATTCTCCTGCCTTAGCCTCTCAAGTAGCTGGGATTACAGGCGTGTGCTACCACAGTCGCCTAACTTTTGTATTTTTAGTAGAGATGGAGTTTGACCACGTTGGCCAGGCTGGTCTCAAACTCCTGACCTCTGCCCACCTTCCAAAGTGCAGAGATTACAGGTGTGCACCACCACACCTGGCTAATTTTTGTATTTTTAGTAGAGTCGAGGTTTCAACATGTTAGCCAAGCTGGTCTCAAAGTCCTGACCTCATGTGATCTGCCCGCCTTCGCCTCCTAAAGTGCCGGGATTACAGGCATGAGCCATCGTGCCCGGCCTCTTTCTTTGTATCTCTCTGTCTGCCTTTCTCTCTTTGTCCCTTTTACTGTCTCCCGTCCCTCTCTCTCTTTCTGTTTCCCTCTCTCACTGTGTCTCTTTGTCTTTATCTCTGTTTTTTCTCTCTCCCCCCTTTTCCTCCCCCTCCTTTTTTCTCTTTCTCTCTTAGCCTTTCTTTCTCTCTCTCCCTCTCTCTGCTTCTATCTTTCTGTCTCTCTTTCTCTTTCTTACTCTCCCTCTCTTTCTTACTCTCCCTCTCTGTCTCTCTCTCTCTGATGGTGAGTGGAGAGTCATTTCATTTTGGAATGATGTTGAGCATTCCAGTAATAGTTTTGGAGAGTAAGGCTCATAGAGCTTATTAAGCAAGGTGTGTCTGTCATAAAATTGATTGCTGGCATTTTACACATCAGCGCAGACATGGGGGGCACAGGCAGACCCCTCCCCCCACCACACACACACTGCTTATCCTCTGAAAGCTATGTGGCCTTCATAAAAATATTAACAGTTCTTTTACAGTAATGATTTTCCCCTACAAGGCTCCCCAGTGAGGAGGCTGTAAATGACACTGACCACCAGCAGCCCTGCAGATCAAGGCTGTTCTCTTCTCGGCCACCCCAGAACCAGCCTCTGCTCGCTCACTCCCTGAGGACTCCTGTCTCTGACCTCTGCACACATACTGTGATTTGCCCTTCCACCTCACACCATTCCCCATCCTCACCTTTCAGAAGTCACTGGCAGCGTCCCCCAATACCTTCCACCTGTCTCCAGAAATTACCTTCCCATCTCAATGTAAGGGAACTTGCTTCTTCGCTCAGAGATCTGCTGTCTCTGCTGCAAGTAATAGCTAGTTTTCAAGCATTTTGTTCTGTCTGACTTTAGGTTGTTGCATTGTTCTCCCAACCTCCTTGAACCCATGGACCTGGAGGCAGAATTATATACCTGTGAATTTGCTTTTCTTTCTAGTTCCTCTCCCTCCAAAACCTCAGTCCTTCTGAAACAAAAAACAAAAAACAAAACAAAAAAAACAGCTTTAACACAATCAAACACATCACTTTTAGCGATGGAGACCCACTGGGAATTTAGAGAGGAAATAAAGAGTGAAGTTGATATGCTGAATACAATAGACATAAGTCTACCTCTCTACCTATGTGATGCTATAAAGCTGTCCCTGAGTTATTCACTCTCTAAAAATGTCATCTTTGGCTGGACACAGCTGCTCACGCCTGTAATGCAACACTTTGGGAGGCTGACGTGGGAGGCTCACTTGAGCTTAGGAGTTCAAGACCAGCCTTGGGGACATAGTGAGACCCTGTCTCCAAAAACATAAATGTAATAAAAAATAAAATGCTTTCTTTTATTATTCTTCTGCAGAAGAAGGAAGTCCTTGCTTCTGAGTCATTTTGTGTATTAGTTACATATACTGTGTAACAAAATAACACAGACTCAGCAGCGTGGAAGAGCTCATACTTACTATCTGTAGCAAGGGATCCATAAATGGCATCCTTTTTTATTATTATATAAAATTCTATATTCTCCTGCGGAAGAAGGAAGTCCTTGCTTCTGAGCCATTTTGTGTATTAGTTACATATGCCATGTAACAAAATAACACAGATTCAGCAATGTGGAAGGGCTCGTACTTCTTACTATCTGTAGCAGGGGATGCATAAATTGCTTCCTGTTTGATTATTATATAAAATTCTATATTCTATATTCCTCTACTGCAGAAGAAGGAAGTCCTTGCTTCTGAGTCATTTTGTGTATCAGTTACATACGCTGTGTAACAAAATAACCCACAGACTCAGCAGCATGGAAGGGCTCATACTTACTATCCCACAGCTGCTGCGGGTCAGGAATCTGGGCAGGTGTAACTGCATTCTCTCTTCTGGGTCTCACTAGGCTACAACCAAAGTGTCATCTGGCCTGAGGTCCTCTCTGGAGCTCAGGATCTTCGAAATTCACATGGTTATACGCAGAATCCAATTCCTGGAAGCTGCAGATCTGGGGATCTGAGTATCTTGCTGGCTTTTGGCCAGGGGCTGCTGTCAGCTCCTAGAGAGGCCATGCCCAGGTTCTGGCCCCAAGGCGCTCTCACAAAACATCAGCTCACATCAAGGTCAGGAGGAGAATGACAGGTCCCACACAGACTCAAGGGAAGGGGACTATACAAGGATGGGACTCATTGATCTCCCTAGAGTATGAGCTCCTCATTGTACCCTACTGACATGTCCAATTCAGTGTTACTTCCTGGACAGGTGTGGTGGCTCACGCCTGTAATCCCAGCACTTTGGGAGGCTGAGGTGGGCAGATCACCTGAGGTCAAGAGTTTGAGACCAGCCTGGCCAACATGGTGAAACATTGTCTCTACTAAAAAAAAAAAAAAAACCAAAAAACAAAAAACAAAAATTAGCTGGGGCTGGTGGCATGTGCCTGTAATCCCAGCTACCCGGGAGGCTGAGGCAGGAGAATCACTGGAACCCAGGAAGCAGAGGCTGCAGTGAGCTGAGATCATGCCACAGCACTCCAGCCTGGTCAACAGAGCGAGACTCCATCTCAAAAAGAGCAGAAAAAAAAAAAGTGTTACTTCCTAGATGAAATTGACTTTGACCTGTTTAGAAATTTTCTTAATCTCTGAAATACGTTGGGCGATAACCAGGTATTTTTTGTTGTTGTCCTTTTCCAGTGGAATTTTTATACTGTGACTTGGCTTCCATGACGTCCATCCGGCAGTTTGTGCAGAAGTTCAAGATGAAGAAGATTCTTCTCCATGTCCTGATCAACAATGGTGAGTCCTGGTGAAATTGCAGCAAGCCAGGGGTTAATTTGAACGCAAACAGGAACTCTAGCTTTCATGTGGGAGAAGTGTCTCAGCAAAACAGGATATCCATGGGAATTATTGAACATACCTGCTATTTCTAGTCACTGCTTCATTTCACGGGTAGCTTTGGAAGAGCATCATTCTTGTTAGCATGTTACTTTGAAATAATGGTAAACGCGATAACATGTTGTATGGAGATGACACGTTGACTTGTCCACTTGGACTAAAGTGTATGAGGCACATGCTAAGGGTTGGTGTTTTCCCAAATGTTATCTTACAAAACCATCACCACATTCCCCTGAGAGTCATTATTTGGGCACTAGAAGCTCATTACCATTTATCTCTTGATTTTGCCCCCTGTTCAACATTCTCACCCAGATAGGTGGAGTCAATATCTCCCCTTCCCCACCTTCAATCTGCCCATCTGCCAATCTTCAACACAAACCACCCCTGATCTTGAGCCCTTCTTTGAGCCACGCTGAGCTCTTAAAGTCATTGCATCACTTACTGTTGACCTTGAGCCATTCTTTGGGCCATGCTGAGCACTTAAGGTCATTGCAACGCTTACTGTTGACCTTGAGCCCTTCTTTGGGCCACGCTGAGTGCTTAAGTTCATTGCAACACTTAATGTTTCTCCTCGTAACACTGATGCCCATTACTCTCATCCCCTGCTGCAGTCCATTTTATTTTTTATAAAAGTTAACCTGAACCCTCCACACTGAGGAGGTGCAGTTATTGACATCTCCAAACTAAGTAAATACATAGAACTAAAGGTCTCAGAAATACACCAACAAACATGTGTGCTAGTAGAATTTAACACATCACTTTCACAGATGGAGACCAAATGCAAATTCAGAGAGGAAATAAATAGTGGCATTAATACAGTGGATAGAACAGACGTACGTCAAACAGTGAGCCCATAAAGACAGCACATTCCTTTCAAATACATGAAATATTTATCAAGTTATTGACACTTCAGATTGCAGACAAAAAAATCAGCAAAAGGGTCTTGTGATTACCCAATGTAATTATTCCATTACCCACCTAGACCCTTAAAGATTCTTAATTCTGCAAAACCCCTTGTGCTATCTAACGTACCATTTTTATAAATTCTGGAGATTAGGATATGGACATGTCTGTAAGGAGGAAGAAAGCATTACTCTTTGTACTAAAGTTGTAATACCTGTCTGTTTCCAGCTGCCAAGATGTGGTAGCTTCTCTCTAATTTTTTTTTTCTTTTTGTCTTGATGTGTTTCGTGTTTTTCTATAACATTAATGGGATTGGAGGATAGGAAAGTGGATGAGATACCCACGGTTCCCCCTCAACCCACTTGTTTAATTGGAAATTATTATGCTAGAGTTTAAAGGAGAAGCATGGGATATAAAACTATACATAGAGTGTGATGCCAATTTATGCATAAAAATTTGTACAGATATAGCTATGATGTGTGAGTGCGTATGTATTTGTATATGTATTTGATGTATGATGTATATGTATTTATGCATAAAAATACGTGCAGACATAGCTATGATGTGTGAGTGCCACTCAAGTAGCTACAGACAACACCATTTCCATGTACTTAGCCTGGTAAGAAACATCGTATTATCAATGCTAGTGGCTCCTGTTGGAAGGTCCAGAATGATTTTAACTTTCTGTGTCTTCTTTGGAGATGAATAACATTTTTCAGATTTGCCATCCTGGTGGGATCTGAAGTTTCTATGCAGGCATAAATGATTTCCCAGTCAGCAGCCATTTGGAATCTTCTGTCTCAGCACTGGGTGTGGACTTCCTTTCCTGAAGACCCATCAGTATTAGAAGTGATTAGAATTATAGCATTATAAGTCGCCAAATGTGGAGACCACTTAGAGGCACTGTGGAGATCCTATACCACCCGACGTCTCATTTCCTCATTCTGTGTAACACCCTTACTCATTAGTAATGGGAGCACTTTATCACAGAGCAGTTGGAGGTGGAAATACATACATGACATGGTGCCCTTGCATAGAGACAAACAAAACAGAGCTGTCTATCCTCTTAGGACTTTTGTGCGACTAGTTCCATCCATTTGGTATGGGCTTGCATCCACCAGTAAGCAGAAAAAATTAGGAATCTCAGGCCGGGCACGGTGGCTCACCCCTGTAATCCCAACACTTTGGGAGGCTGAGGTGGGTGGATCACCTGAGGTCAGGGGTTCAAGACCAGCCTGACCAATATGGTGAAACCCTGTCTCTACTAAAAATACAAATATTAGCCAGGCGTGGTGGCGGGCATCTGTAGTCCCAGCTACTCGGGAGGCTGAGGCAGGAGAATCGCTTGAACCTGAGAGGTGGAGGCTGCAGTGAGCCGAGACCACACCATTGCACTCCAGCCTGGGCAACAGAGCAAGACTGTTTCCAAAAAAAAAAAATTAGGAATGTCAGATATGATGTGTTTCTCCAGCAGAATCTTACTGTGTTCTGCGGGGAGCAGAATTTTACTGAGCAATGTGTATATGAACCACATCTGTGACAGTGGATACAGGCTAACACCAGTTGACACAGGCTAACCAGCGTATACTCCATCACTCAACCACCACGTTTACCTTTTGAAATGGCTGTTGCATTCCTAGGATTCTCCTCTGTTCCTTTTCTCAACAGATTTTAAACAAGGCACACAGGGCTCTCAGAAACAAACAAAAATATTCTGGAAACCGGGACAGGGTTGAATTTGAATCAAAAGGGTCTTGTTGTTGGATTGTCTCTGTACCCTATCTCTTCTGTAGAAAATCTCATGCACGTATTGGGTTTACTTCTTCCTAGACTTATCTAGACCTTTCTTCCATGCTAAGACCTTTTACCTTCGCTCAATGCCTCAGAGGCACCTCAAGCCAGTAAGTCCAGTGTGAAATTCCTGAGTCTATGGCTGACACCGGTTCTAGAGGAGAGTATTTCCTTCCCCAGTTTTTAGAAGACTGTCAGCGTTTCTTCACCCATGGCCTCCAACCCGGCCTTAAAGCCAGCAATGATAGTGGCTCACGCCTGTAACCTCAGCACTTTGGGAGGCCGAGGCAGGTGGATTACGTGAGGTCAGGAGTTCGAGACCAACGTGGACAACATCGTGAAACCCTGTCTCTACTAAAAATACAAAATTAGCTGGGCATGGTGGCGCATGCCTGTAATCCCAGCTACTCGGGAGGCCGAGGCAGGAGAATTGCTTGAACCCGGGAGGCAGAGGTTGCAGTAAGCTGAGATCACACCACTGCACTCCAGTCTGGGCAACAAGAGCAAAACTCCATCTCAAAACAACAAAAACAACAACAAAGCCAGCAATGAGACACCTTTGAATCTCTCTTTCTTGTTCTCTCTCTCTCCCTCTCTTCCCTTCTCTCTCTTTCTCTCTCTCATCTTGCCTTCTCTTTTTTTTATCTCCTTCACTTACTTTTGTTCTTCTGCCTGCCTTGTAGAAGAACCATTGTGATTATTTGGGGCCCACCAGGATCATCTCAGATAATCACCTCATCTCAAGATCTTCCACTGATTCACATCTACAAAGGCCCTTTTGCCGTGAAAGTCACATTTTCATGTGTTCCAGAGATGAGGACATGGACATTTTTTCATGTTTTGAGTTATTACTCTTCCAAATTGGGAATAGGTTGTGGGCATCTCTGGGGTCGTTATTGTGTCGACCACATGAGAATTAGTCTGTGGACATCTTTAGAGCCATTATTCAGTCTTCCACATGAGGATTAGGATGTGGACATCTTTGGGGCCATTATTCTGTCTACCACATGGGATTAGGATGTGGACATCTTTGGGGCCATTATTCTGTTTCCCACATGAGGATTAGAATGTGAACATCTTTGGGGCTATTATTCTATCTACCACATGGGAATTAGCATATGGACATCTTTGGGGCCATTGTTCGGCTTCCACATGGGGATTAGGATGTGGACATCTTCAGGGCCATTATTCTGTGTACCACATGGGGATTAGGATGTGGGCATCTTCTGGGCCATTATTTTGTCTTCCACATGAGGATTGGGATGTGGACATCTTCGGGGCCATTATTTTGTCTTCCACATGAGGATTGGGATGTGGACATCTTCGGGGCCATTATTTTGTCTTCCACATGAGGATTGGGATGTGGACATCTTTGGGTCATTATTCTGTCTTCCACATGAGGATTAGGATGTGGACATTTTTGGGGCCATTATTCTGTCTACCACATGAGGATTAGGATGTGAACATCTTTGGGGCCATTATTCTGTCTTCCACCTGAGGATTAGGATGTGGACATCTTTGGGGCCATTATTGTGTCTCCCACATGGGGATTACAGTGTGGGCATTTTTGGGGTCATGATTTTGTCTCCCACATGAATAATGTGGACCTGGACATCTTGAGTTGTGCATTATTTAACCTGCCATACCTACCTACTCTGCCCTTCACATACTTCGCTTGCAGGAAAAATAAAATAATAAGCAAGATTCTTGACCTCATAGAAATCATACTTTAGCAACGGAAACAAACATTGGACCAATAATCATTCTGTGAAATGTTCTGCCTTAGAAAACACACCTCTTGCAATGTGACAACACAGTCTTGTAAAGTACAGAGAAGATTGCACCCCAAGTCACACGCCTCCCTGGAATTCCCCAGCCTGTGCTGCTCAGAACACCATTTCCAGGAGGTGATAATGAGAATCCATTTGTTACAAGATGATGGCTTGAAATAACACTTTGCGCTTTCTTCCTTTTATCTTTTTGTTCTACATTTTTCAAGAGGTTTCTCAGGCTGTGGCTTTCCTGGACTCCCTGTAGGTTTTTGTGGCTGACTAAGGTTCATCTTGTCCCTGGGGTCACTGTTGAGAAGAGCTCAGTTGCAGAGGATCTGGATTTTTTTTTTTTTTTTCCTCTGTGGGTACAGACAGAAGCTTCTAGAAAAGAGCTGGAGACTTCACTTTTGGAGGCTGTGTTGAATACCCATTGCCCACTCTTCACAAGAAGACAGAAATGCAGAGAGGCAGTCTCTTGTTGACAAATCCTCTTGGTTCTCTTGGAAATGCAACAGAACCATGGAGCTTCGTGAACCCCATGGGCTTGGAAAGGGGCCTCCCGAGGTACCCAGGGTGGATGGAAAGCTGCAGGGATAAGTGCTCCTCAAGCCAGAAGTAGCCCAGATGGCACAGTCTATGCTGAGAATGGATTCATCACCAGCCTGTGTGCTGGAGGCTTGGGCCAGATGAACCTTGATTTAGAGAGGAAGTAAAGCATTTTTTGCCTTGGTTTGTGCATCAGAATTCATCTTCATGGTGTGCAAATGACGAGGCTGGATTCTATACAGTCAGCACTGAGAATGGATTCAGCACAAGCCCGTGTGCTGGAGGCCTGGGTCTGATGTACCTGGATTTAGGGAAGAAGCAAAGTATTTTTCTCATTTATTGCATGCCTTAGTTTGTGCATCAGAATTCATCTTCGTGGTGTGCAAATGAGAAGGCTGGATTCTACACAGTCAGCACTGAGAATGGATTCATCACCAGCTCTTGTGCTGGAGGCTTGAGCCAGATGTACGTTGATTTAGAGAAGAAGTAAAGGATTTTTCTCATTTGTTGCATGCCTTGGTTTATGCATCAGAATTCATCTTCATTGTGTGCAAATGAGAAGGCTGGATTCTATACAGTCAACGCTGAGAATGGGTTCATCACCAGCCGGTGTGCTGAAGCTTGGGCCAGATGTACCTTGACTTAGAGAAGAAATCAAGGATTTTTCTCGTTGGTTTGTGCATCAGAATTCTTCGTTGTGTGCAAATGAGATTGCTGGATTGCATGTTTGGGATATTGCTGGTGTCAACTTATGTAAATAGAGTTTCTATTTACAGGCAGCCTCAGGGAAGGACTCCAGTGGTGGTACTTTTAGTGTCTAAGAGGCTAGTAGGGGGTCTGCAGACCCCTAAACCAGGGCTGTCCAACCCCCAGGTCATAGTACCAGTCCATGGCCTGTTAGGACACCGGCCGCACAGCAGAAGGTGAGTGGCAAGTGAACAAGCAAAGCTTCATCTGTATTTACAGCCACTCCCCATTGTTCACATGACTGCCTGAGCTCTGCCTCCTGTCAGATCAGCAGCAGCATTAGATTCTCATAGGAGCACAAACCCTACTGTGAACTGTGCATGTGAGGGACTTAGGTTGTGCACTCCTTATGAAAAGCTAAAGCCTGATGATCTGTGCATGCGAGGGATCTAGGTTGTGCGCTCCTTATGGAATCTAATTCCTGATGATCTGTCACTGTCTCCCATCACCCCCAGATGGGACTGTCTAGTCACAGGAAAACAAGCTCAGGGCTCCCACTGATTCTATATGATGGTGACTTGTAGAATTATTTCATTATATAGTACAATGTAATAATAATACAAATAAATTGTACAATAAATGTCATGCCCCGGAATCATCCCAAAACCATCCCCACATTCCACCTCCACCTTCTGTCTTCAGAAAATTGTCTTTCACAAAAGTGGTCCCTGGTGCCAAAAAGGTTGGGGACTGCTGCCCTAAACTATTTCCCCAGAACCTTCTCTCCAAAACTCCTGCTAGTCAACCACGTGCCTCAAGTCTCATGGAAAACAGCCCCAGCTGAGCTCAGCCAGGGTGACTTCCAAGGCAAGAAGGAGCTACAGTTCGTGCTTTTCTTTTTTTATTCTTAGAGCAATCAAGGTTTTGCAAACATTAAATACTTCAGACATAGAATATCTTTTTCATTTGCTAGTGGGTTGAAAATAGAACCCGACTGCCTCTGTCTGGCTGCTGTGGGAAGCTCAGAGGCAACGTGATGATTTATCAAGCACAAGAATAAATCAATAATAGACCTCCTGCAGAGCCAGTATTTATGGTTTATTCACTTCAAAATTGTATTTATCTAGCTTCCCATCCCCATGTCTGAAAATTGATAGATTTTTAATAACTGCAGAGGATTTATAGATTTATCCTTGTCAGCCATCTTCCCATAACTCTAATGGACGAATTTCTTTCTGAGATAAAGAATTACGAAGCATTATTTTTCCTACCACCAAAGAAATACGTCCACGATACAGGGTGACCCTGAAAAATAACAATGATTCTTCCCTGGCCAGAGACCTAAAGACTCTGTTTTTTGGTACAGTTCTTCATTCACCCATTCATTCATTCATTCATTCAAATTCATTCATTCACTTGAATGAATTCAAATGAGTGAATTTGAATGAATGAAAGAATTCAAATGAATGAATGAATTCAGAGGAATGAATGAATGCAAATGAATTCAAAGGAATGAACAAATGAATTCAAATGAATGAATTCTAATGAATGAATGAATTCTAATGAATGAACAAATGAATTCAAAGGAACGAATGAATTCAAAGGACTAAATGAATTGAAAGGAATGTATGAATTGAAAGGAATGAATTCAAAGGAATGAATGAATGAATTCAAATGAGTGAATCTGAATGAATTTAAGGGAATGAATAAATTCAAATGAATGAATTCAAATGAACAAATGAAGTCAAAGGAACAAATGAATTCAAAGGAACGAATAAATTCAGGGGAATGAATGAATGAATTCAAAGGAATGAGTGAATTTGAAGGAATGAATGAATTCAAAGGAATGAGTGAATTCAAAGGAATGAGTGAATTCAAAGGAATGAGTGAATTCAAAGGAATGAGTGAACTCCAAGGAATGAGTGAACTCCAAGGAATGAGTGAACTCCAAGGAATGAGTGAATTCAAAGGAATGAACGAATTCAAAGGAATGAATGAATTCAAATGAGTGAATTTAAATGAATAAATTCAAGTGAATGAATGAATTCAAAGGAACAAGTGAATTCAAATGAAGGAATGAATTCAAATGATGCAAATGAATGAATGGAATCAAATGAATGAATGAATTCTAATGGGTTCATTCAAATGAGCAAATGGGCACAGGGCACCTACAAGACCCATGAGAGTTAAGGAAGATTCATTCGGGGAAGCCCAGGTGTGCAGTTCTGCATCAACAGAAGACTGAGGTGCAATGGAGCCAGTCCTCACTGAGGACCCACTTTTTGGTGGACGGACACCTGAGCAGCCATCTCCTGTCTTTGTGGGCGCCTGGCATTTTCTATGTGACTCGGGCTCCACAGTCATCTGGTCTCCCTCCCGGGAAGACGGAAAGTGTTGCATCACGGCTCATGCATTCGTCAGCGGATCCTTGAGTCTGCACAGGTGTAGACCATTTATTCTGCGTGCCTTCTGTTTGCTTCTCTTCCAGAGCTTCTCTTCTGTGGATAGAGTAGCTTTCTGTTCTGTAGTGGTTTCCTCTGCCTCTCCCGATGGCGCCTTCTCTGAACAGGAGGCATTTGGATGTTCTTTTAGTGTTGGTGTTGGCAGCAGCATGGGATGTGATCTGTTGTGACTCTGCGGCAGGCTGTTCCCTGCTAGAGAAGGCTAGATGTTCAGGGCGTCCGTCCCATAGCCTCCCTGGACTGGCTCCATCCTTCCCACCGCCCTCCCGAGATTCTAGGAAGTGGGTTGAGAAGCAGTGGTTTTTCAGTTACTCAAATGCTTTTCTCCTCTATCTCTCTCTCTGTAACTCTCTGTCTCTCTCTCCTTCTTCTCCCCGTCTCTCTTTCCACCTCTTCACTGTCTCAGTTTTCTTCTCCCTTTTGCTTTTTCTCTGTCTCTCTCTCTCCTCAATCCACCCCTGTACCCCCTTCTACTATTTTGCTCTCGACCTCCCTTCTCGCTCCCTCTCTCCCCCTCCCTCTCCCCTTCTCCCTTCTCTCTCTCCCTTTCTCCCTCTCTCTCTCCCTTCTTCTCTCTCCTTTCTTCTCTCTCTCTCCCCCTCCCTCCCTTTCTCCCCTCTTCTCTCTCTCCCACTCTCCCTCTCTCTCCCTCCCTCTCTCCCTCCCTCTCTCCCTCCCTCCCTCTCTCCCTCTTTCTCCCCTCTTCTCTCTCTTTTTCTCCCATTCTCTCTCTCCCTCTCTCCCTCCTTTTCCCTTCTCTCCCTCCCCTCTTTCTTCTCTCTTTCCCTTTGTTTTCCTTTCGCACACCCTCCCTCTTCTCCTTCTATCTCCTTTGTCTTCCTCTCTCTCCCCCTTCTCTGTCTTTCCTCCTTCCCCCTCTTTCCTCCTTCCCCCATCTCTCCTCCTCTCTCCATCTCTCCTCCTCTCTCCTTTGCCTTCCTTCTCCCCCCCTTTCTCTCTCTCTCTGTCTCTCTCTCTCTCTCTCTGTCTCTCCCCCTATTTCCTCCCTCTCCTTCTCTCTCCCTCTCTCGTTTGCCCTCCCTCTCTCTCCCTGCCCCCTCTCCATCTCTCTTTCTCTCTTTCCCCCTATTTCCTCCCTCTCCTTCTCTCTCCCTCTCGTTTGCCCTCCCTCTCTCTCCCTGCCCCCTCTCCATCTCTCTTTCTCTCTTTCCCCCTATTTCCTCCCTCTCCTTCTCTCTCCCTCTCTCGTTTGCCCTCCCTCTCTCTCTCTGTTCCCTCTCCATCTCTCTTTCTCTCTTTCCCCCTATTTCCTCCCTCTCCTTCTCTCTCCCTCTCTCGTTTGCCCTCCCTCTCTCTCCCTGCCCCCTCTCCATCTCTCTTTCTCTCTTTCCCCCTATTTCCTCCCTCTCCTTCTCTCTCCCTCTCTCGTTTGCCCTCCCTCTCTCTCCCTGTTCCCTCTCCATCTCTCTTTCTCTCTTTCCCCCATTTCCTCCCTCTCCTTCTCTCTCCCTCTCTCATTTGCCCTCCCTCTCTCTCCCTGCCCCCTCTCCATCTCTCTTTCTCTCTTTCCCCCTATTTCCTCCCTCTCCTTCTCTCTCCCTCTCTCGTTTGCCCTCCCTCTCTCTCCCTGTTCCCTCTCCATCTCTCTTTCTCTCTTTCCCCCATTTCCTCCCTCTCCTTCTCTCTCCCTCTCTTGTTTGCCCTCCCTCTCTCTCCCTGTTCCCTCTCCATCTCTCTTTCTCTCTTTCCCCCATTTCCTCCCTCTCCTTCTCTCTCCCTCTCTTGTTTGCCCTCCCTCTCTCTCCCTGTTCCCTCTCCATCTCTCTTTCTCTCTTTCCCCCTATTTCCTCCCTCTCCTCCTCTCTCCCTCTCGTTTGCCCTCCCTCTCTCTCCCTGTTCCCTCTCCATCTCTCTTTCTCTCTTTCCCCCATTTCCTCCCTCTCCTTCTCTCTCCCTCTCTCGTTTGCCCTCCCTCTCTCTCCCTGCCCCCTCTCCATCTCTCTTTCTCTCTTTCCCCCTATTTCCTCCCTCTCCTTCTCTCTCCCTCTCTCATTTGCCCTCCCTCTCTCTCCCTGCCCCCTCTCCATCTCTCTTTCTCTCTTTCCCCCTATTTCCTCCCTCTCCTTCTCTCTCCCTCTCTCGTTTGCCCTCCCTCTCTCTCCCTGCCCCCTCTCCATCTCTCTTTCTCTCTTTCCCCCTATTTCCTCCCTCTCCTTCTCTCTCCCTCTCTCGTTTGCCCTCCCTCTCTCCCTGCCCCCTCTCCATCTCTCTTTCTCTCTTTCCCCCTATTTCCTCCCTCTCCTTCTCTCTCCCTCTCTTGTTTGCCCTCCCTCTCTCTCCCTGTTCCCTCTCCATCTCTCTTTCTCTCTTTCCCCCTATTTCCTCCCTCTCCTTCTCTCTCCCTCTCTCATTTGCCCTCCCTCTCTCTCCCTGCCCCCTCTCCATCTCTCTTTCTCTCTTTCCCCCTATTTCCTCCCTCTCCTCCTCTCTCCCTCTCGTTTGCCCTCCCTCTCTCTCCCTGTTCCCTCTCCATCTCTCTTTCTCTGTCTCTCTTTCTCCCTATTTCCTCCCTCTCCTTCTCTCTTCCTTTCTTCTTTGCCCTCCCTCTCTCTCTCTGATTGCCCTTTCATCCCCACCACTCTCCTTTCTCTGGAGTTCTCCGCTTGGAGAGCGGAGAACTCTCCCTTCTCCTCCTCTGTTCAGGATACACCTCACCTGTGTTCGCTGCTTGAGGCACAATATGTGATTGCGACCCTGAGCGTTCACTCCCCAGTAAAATGCCATTAGGTGCACAGACCAATGAACGATAATTGTATTGCGTATTTTCCACCTTTGAATTGGCAGATCAATGGACGATAATTTTACTGTTTATTTTCCACCTTTCAATTGGCAGATCAATGGATGATAGTTTTATTGTGTATTTTCCACCTTTCGATTGGCAGATCAATGAACGATAGTTCTATTGTGTATTCTCCACCTCTGAATTGGCGAAGAGACAGATTCCGTGAATGCTCCTAACGTGGACAGCACCCGATACACTGACGTGGCCACAGGATTTTCTTATTCCTTAGAAAATTCGCAATGAAACATCAGTATATTTGCTGATGATTAAAACTTGTGCACCAGAATCTCAGAGGTCACCACAGAAGAATGTATCCATGTAGCCCAAAACCACTGGTTTCCCAAAAATTATTGAAATTTTAAGAAACAGGCCGGGCGTGATGGCTCATGCCTGTAATCCCAGCACTTTGGGAGGCCGACGTGGATGGATCACGAGGTCAAGAGTTCGAGACCATCCTGGCCAACATGGTGAAATCCTGTCTCTACTAAAAATACAAAAATTAGCTGGGCATAGTAGCATGCACCTATAATCCCAACTACTCAGGAGGTTGAGGCAGGAGAATCGCTTCAACCCAGGAGGCGGAGGCGGCAGTGGGCCGAGATTGTGCCACTGCACTCCAGCCTAGCGACAGAGTGAGAGTCCATCTCAAAAATAAAATTAAACTAAAATTTAAAAAAAGAGGCAAATCATTATTTTATTTTATTTATTTATTTCCTTTTTTGAGACAGAGCCTTGCTCTGTCGCCCAGGCTGGAGTGCAGTGGCACAACCTCTTCTCACTGCAATCTCCGCCTCCCAGAAAAAAACAGGCAAATTAAATCTATGGTAATGGAAATTGGAATTGTAGTTACCTTAGAAGAATGTGATAATTAATTTTGGATCAAAAAAGGGCTTAGGCATGCAGATGTGGGAGGCGGTTACCTGAGAGGGGAGAGTGCTCACTTTGGATGATTCCATTGAGATTTCCCTCATGATCTCTGCACCTTTTTTTTTTTGTTTTGAAACATAGTCTCGCTGTTGTCGGCCGGGGCTGGAGTGCAGTGCACGATATCAGCTCACTGCAACCTCTGCCTCCTGAGTTCCAGAAATTCTCCTGCCTCAGCCTCCCAAGCAGCTGAAATTACAGGTGCCCGCCACCACACTCAGCTAATTTTTTTTTTTTTTTGTATTTTTAGTAGAGACGGGGTTTCACCAAGTTGGCCAGGCTGGTCTCAAACTCCTGACCTCAGGTCATCCGCCTGCCTCGGCCTCCCAGAGTGCTGGGATTACAGATGTGAGTCACCGTGCCCAGCCCTGTGCACCTTTTTTATACGTTCCTTTGATTTAAAAGAAAATAATAACTTGACAAAAATAAATAAATAGAATTTTACTGATGCCGAAAAAAACATGATTATGGAAAATTTAAAACACCTACAAAAGCCTACAGGCATTTGAATTTGCCATCGATTGTCTAACTAGTACTCAATTCTGCATTTCGGACTTCCGTCAATCCCTCCTCTGGGGTACCATCATCTCTTCCTAGGCCATGATAATGGCCTCCTAACAGGCATCTCAGGCACCTATCCAATCTCTCTGCCTGGCACCAATCTGGTCTTTCAACGCTCTGCTTACATAAGAAGAGGAAAATTAATACCTAAAGCCATTGGCAAAGAACTCAACAACAAAACAATTTCTCCTTCAGAATATGTCAGGCTTTCGTTCTGTAAATACCAGCGTTTCAGGTGGGTTTGCTGCCTAGAAACGTCTCCGTGACACTGTGGTTTAAAATACGGGTGCGTGGCCGGGCGCGGTGGCTCACACCTGGGATCCCAGCACTTTGGGAGGCTGAGGCGGGCAGATCACTTGGGGTCAGGAGTTCGAGACCAGACTGGTCAACATGACAAAACCCCATCTCTACTAAAAATACAAAAAAAAAAAAAAAAAAAAAAAGTTTAGCCGGGTGTTGTGGTGCACACCTGTAATCCCAGCTACTTGGGAGGCTGAGGCAGGAGAATCACTTGAACCTGGGAGGCAGAGGTTGCAGTGAGCCGAGATCAACCCACTGCAATCCAGCCTGGGCAACAGAGTGAGACTCCATCTCAAAAACAATGAAATAAAAAATAAAATACGGACACACTGCACTCCAGCTTGGTTGACAGAGCGAGACTCTGTCTCCAAAAAAATAATAATATTAGTAGGGCTGGGTGCAGTGGCTCACACCTGTAGTCCTAGCACTTTGGGAGGCCAAGGTGGGAGGATCAGTTGAGATTAGGAGTTCAAGAGCAGCCTGGCCAACATGGTGAAACCCCGTCTCTACTAAAAATACAAAAAATAGCTGGGCATCGGGGCAGGTGCCTGTAATCCCATGTACTCGGGAGGCTGAGGCAGGAGAATCGCTTGAACCCAGGAGGCAGAGGTTGCAGTGAGCCGACATCACAACACTGCACTCCAGTCTGGGTGACACAGCAAGAGTTTACCTCAAAATAATAATAATAAAATAGGAATAAACGTAATTACTCAGTAGCTCACTAACGATGAATTATCAGCATCCAGGGTCCCTGCGCGTGGCTGCTGCATTCACCACGGCGCAGGAATTCGCACGCAGCTTCCCCGCCAGGCGAGTCCCTAGCACGGCTCGGATTCATCTGGAGCACAGGTCACCACCTGCCTGCACAGAAGCACTGTCCCCTCTGCTCTTGCGAAAGATACCTTCCCCAACGATGCTGTTGTCACCAAGAATTTGCTCAGAGCTGCAAGCCATTATCCTAAGAGAACCAGCACAGAAACAGAAAACCAAATACTGCATGTTCTGACTTATACCTGGAAGGTACACAGCGGGTACTCATGGACACAAAGATGGGAAGAGCAGAAACTCTTGACTGCTAGAAGGTAGGGGGAGGGAGGCAGGGGATGAAAAACCACCTGTTGGGTACTGTGGCCATTTCCTGGGTGACAGATTCACTCACAGCCCCACCCTCAGTCTCTAATGTGTATTCCTCTATTCCGTATGCCCCTTCAATGCCAGAAGCATACCCAGAGCTTAGCGCCCACTTACAAGTGAGAACGTGTATTTGCTTTTCTGTTCTTGAGTGACTCCATGTAGGATAATAACCTCCAGTTCTATCCAAGTTACTGCCAATGACACGATTCCATTCTTTTTAATGGCTTAGTATTCCATTCCATTTTCTTTATCCAGTACTCCACGGAGGGGTACTTAGGTTGATTCCGTATGTTTGCAATTGTGAGTTGTGCTGCAAGAAACAGACAGGTGCAGGTATTTTGTTTTGTATTGTTTTGTTTGATTATTTTATTTATTTATTTATTTTTGAGATGGAGTCTTGCTCTGTCACCCGGGCTGGAGTGCAGTGGTGCGATCTCGGCTCACTGCAACCTCCACCTCCTGGGTTCAAGCAATTCTGGGGTTTCTCCATGTTGCCCAGGCTGCTCTCGAACTCCTGACCTCAGGTGATCTGCCCGCCTTGGTCTCCCAAAGTGCTGGGATGACAGGCGTGAACCAGCATGCCTGGCCTGCAGGTGTCTTTTGGATATAAGGACTTCTTTTCCTTTGGGTAGATACCCAGGAGTGGGATTGCTGGATCGAACAAATGATCTGCTTTTAGTTCTTTGAGAGGAACATCCGTGCTGTTTTCTATACAGCTTGTATGAATTCACTTTCTTTCGGGGCACAGGAATTTAGGCAGTTCTGCCTGGGGGTCTCCTGTGGGGCTGCAGCTGGGGCTGACTTTATCTGAAGGCTTGACCAGGTTGGATGTCCAGGATAGCTTTCTTTGGTGGCGGGAAGCTGGTACGGCCTGTCACCTGGGCTTAGCTGGGAGGGCCAACAAGAACAGGTACCTGGGGCCTCTCCAGCATGTCAGGCTGAAGGTGCTCAGCCTTTTTAAACCAAAGCTGGCTCCTCCCGGACTCAGCATTCCCAAGAACCAAGCAGGGGCCACGTGACCTTACTGACCCGACTTTGGAAGTCACACAGTGTTTACACCACTGTGGCGTTCTACAAAAGAATTAACAAGAAAGTTAATGAGCATGGCCGAGATTCAAGGGAAGGGGCATAGACTCTAGCTCCCAAGGAGACGAGTGTCAAAAGAATTTGCAGGCCCGCTTTACAGCCCCCTGAAGCTGCCTTTCAAAACCATGCATGCATAAGCCAGGTGTTCATGATAAGCTCGTCTCTCCTAAGCTGGGAATGTATGACACTTCAGGCACGGATTGAGCTGTGTGTCCAGATTCTTCACATCAAATAAAATATGAGGAAAATGGCATCGTGAAAAAGATGTTTATAGTTCATCAAAATGCAAAGCTTCCCGTCCACCCACAGCAACCTATTCTGGTGTTTTTGTTTTTTTGTTGTTGGTTTTTGTTTGTTTGTTTTTGAGACAAAAATCAACTTAGGTTGATTCCGTATGTTTGCAGTTTGTGAGTTGTGCTGCAAGAAACAGACAGGTGCAGGTATGTTTTTTTGTTTCATTTTGTCTCACTCTTTCCCCCAGGCTGGAGTGCAGTGGTGTGATCTCGGCTCACTGCAACCTCTGCCTCCCAGGTTCAAGCGATTCTCCTGCCTCAGCCTCCCAAGTAGCTGGGATTACAGGCATGCACCACCACGCCCGGCTAATTTTGTATTTTTAGTAGAGACAAGGTTTCTCCATGTTGGCCAAGCTGGTCTCGAACTCCTGACCTGAACTGATCTGCCAGCTTCGCCCTCTGAAAGTGCTGGGAGGATTACAGGCATGACCCACCGGGCCGGGCTTTTTTTCTGGATAACTCCTGAGGTGAATTCTGACATACTTCTCAGAAGTGTTTTGTTAGATGGGCTTTGAGGACTGTAGGAGTGTTGAATGTTTAATACACATGTGTCTTGTGACTGATTGATACTGGACCCTGATTGATATTGGATCCCTCCCAGTTGGTTTATACTCCTGATGTTTTACAGGCATACGCTCAGGGAATAAATTCTCTGTATCCTGGAAGTTTTTTTGAAAGCTAGATATTCACGTAGGAGGGGGAAGCACTGAGTCTGGCTGGAAAGTGTGTGCAGGTGAGAAGCAAGGACTGCACCTGAACAGTCTGCTCATTTCTCCCTGAGGATTTCAGCAGGCCACAGGCCTGGAATGGCATGGTGGTGCCTCTCCCCTGCCACCATTCTCTGTGAGAGTGTGTCCAGAATTTATTCCTTCTTGTGGGTTCTTGGTCTCGCTGACTTCAAGAATGAAGCCGCAGACCCTCGCGCTGAGTGTTAGGGCTTTTAAAGATGGTGCGTCCCGAGTTTGTTCCTTCAGATGTTCAGATGTGCCTGCAGTTTCTTCCTTCTGGTGGGTTCGCGGACTCGCTGACTTCAGGAGTGAAGCTGCGGATCTTGGCAGTGAGTCTTACAGCTCATACAGGTAGTGCAGACCCAAAGAGTGAGCAGCAGCAAGATTTATGGTGAAGAGTGAAACAACAAAGTTTCCACAACGTGGAAGGGGACACAAGCTGGCTCAGGTGGCCAGCTTTTATTCCCTTATTTGGCCCCGCCCACATCCTGCTGATTGGTCCATTTTACAGAGCGCTGATTGGTCCATTTTACAGAGCGCTGATTGGTCCATTTTACAGAGCGCTGATTGGTCCATTTTATAGAGCACTGATTGGTCCATTTTACAGAGCACTGATTGGTCCATTTTACAGACTGCTGAATGGTCCATTTTAGAGTGCTGATTGGTGCCTTTACAATTCTTTAGCTAGACAAAAGTTCTCCAAGTCTCCACTCGACCCAGGAAGTCCGGGTGGCTTCACGTCTCAAAAGCAGCAGACCTCCGTCCACGTTTATTTTTTATTTCCCCCTTGCTGTACCCAAAGCACTATAACCGCACTGTGGCGGCTACAGCCAGAATAAGACGTTGGTTTCTCCTCAAGGACCTCACAATTGTCAAGCCTCCACTGGGGCCAGGGACGTGTAGAGCCGCGGGACCCACTGCTGAGTCTTCCGTGGGCCCTCCGTGCAATGGGGCATCCAGTGCGGCCTGTGCATCCACAGTTTTGAAAGGCGGGTTGGACAGGCTGTAAAACAGGCCTGCAAATTCTTTTCACACTCGTCTCTTCGGGAGCTGGAGTCCCTGCTCCGTCTCTTGAATCTCGGCTGTCCTCATTAACTGTCTCGTAATTCCTAGAGTGGGGCAGTGGTCACAACTCTGTAGGAGTTCCAAAGTTGGGTCGATAAGGCCACGTGGCTCCTGCTTGGTTCTTTGGGAATGCTGAGCCCGCGAGGAGCCAGCTTTGGTTTTGAGTGTTCATAAAGTACAACTGGAAAGACTGTGTACACAAACACAGGCAGGTACACAAATGCACACACATCAAAAATTTATAGGGAAATGGGTCCCTGTACCGAGGCACAAATAACATACGGATATTACAGTACACACAGAAGCAAGCACATATACAAATGCATGTACCTCAAAAAATGTATACACCTACGGATACATCTCTACATACACAAACACATAGAGAAATGCGAGACCTACATATATGTATAGATAGCTCCATATAAAATACACACAAACACAAGCACGTGTACAAATGCATATGCATAGAAAAAGATGTACGCTATGCAGATGTACATATACATACACAAATACATAGAGAAATGCTAGACCTATAGATATATACATATCTCCATATAAAATACACACACGGCCGGGTGCAGTGTCTCACGCCTGTAATCCCAGCACTTAGGGAGGCCGAGGTGGGCGGATCCCCTGAGGTCAGGAGTTTGAGAGCAGCCTGGCCAACATGGCAAAACCCCGTCTCTACTGAAAATACAGAAAAATTTAGCCAAGTGTGGTGGCGGGTGCCTGTAATCCCAGCTACTCGGGAGGCTAAGGCAGGAAAATTGCTTGAACCTGAGAGGCAGAGGTTGCAGTGAGGCGAGACTGCCTCATTGCATTCCAGCCTGGACTACAAGAGTGAAACTCCTTCTCAAAAATAAATAAATACATATAAAATACACACACACACATACAAGCACATAAATGAATGCATGTACCTAGGAAAATGTATTCATGTACAGATACACGTATACATATACAAATATGTAGAGAAATGCTAGGCCTATATATATGTAGATATCTCCATATAAAATACACACAAATACAAGCACATATACAAATACATGTACATATAAAAAATGTGTGCGCTTGCAGATGCATGTATACATGTACAAATACACAGAGAAATGCTAGACCTCTATATATTTGTGTGTAGATATAAAATACATACACACTAATACAAGCACATATACAAATGCATATGCATAGGAAAATATGTACACATGCAGATATACATATACAAATACATAGACAAATGCTAGACCTACATATATGTATAGATAGCTCCATATAAAATACACACAAGCACATATACAAATGCATATGCATAGAAAGATATGTACACATGCAGATGCAAACACATATATATACAAATGCAGAAATAGATCTACAAATATCAATATAGCTCCATATTGAAATACATCTTTGAACACAAACGTGTCCATATGCAAATGGATAGGTGTGTGTGTGTATTAATCATACACCTCAAATGCATTTGCAAATGCAAACGTGCACAAATGCAAAAGCTATGGGATTCCACAGATGAATCAAAATGCATATTCATGTGTGCAATACACGTAGATGTTCCAATGTACAAATAATGACAAATGCTGTGTGTTTGTAGGTGTATGAACACATGCAAATACTTGCGATTGTACAATTCCAAATAGAAACATATAATATATACATACACTATATGCAGATACACATGCAAAGATGTAAATGTGTGTGGACATGTATATACATGTGAATAAATGTGTACACATGCAAACTCATGCACATGTGCATACAACATATATGTAAAAGAAAATATGCACAAATTTATAGGCATTTGAAAATGAATCTATGCATGTAAAGACGTGAACACATATGTACATGCTAACATATATCTCTATAGGCATATATCTTTGAATTATGCATACATGCAGTTATATACCCAAGTGTATAGCTATATAAACACATTTATAAATGCGTATGCATATATGTATATGAATAGACGTGCCTGTATTTGCGTTACGTGTAGATAGATACAGAATTCCAGGTACATATATAACATGCCTATGTATACACATCTACGTTATCCATGTACATACAAATACATATCTACATTGGCATTAATATCCAAGCAAACTGGTCTGCTCTAAGTACAAGGCAGTATGGTTCGTGCGTGTTTCTAGGACAAGTCACCTTTGAGATCAGGCCTCCACAGCAAGGACTTCAGGGCAGGCGCTCAGCCGGGCTTGGCCTGACAGGGGTGGGGGTGTTCTGTGTCTGGCAGATAGAACGTGTCAAGCACAGAACCTGCGGTGATGATGATGTCTATAGAATGATGACCGACAGGGCTGCCCTGTGGTCTAGGGGTGAGGACAGGCCATGTTTATACTGAGGTCAGCATTTCTCAAAGGATACCTGAGCAGTTTGTTTGTGGGATACTCAGTGAAGAGGGGGTGCCATAGCAGCTATACTTGTCCAGAATTCTGGGGGGAGACAGGATCTCTGTTGCCCAGGCCGGGGTGCAGTAGCACAATCTCGGCTCACAGCAACCTCCACCTCTTGGGCTCAAACAATCCTCCCGCCTCAACCTCCCCGAGTAGCTGGGACTACAGGCACGCACCACCACACCCACTAATTTTTTGTATTTTTGGTAAAGATGGAGTTTCACTGTGGTGCACAGCCTGGTCTCGAACTCCTGACATCAAGCAGTCTGCCCTACTCACCTACCCAAAGCCTTGGATTACATGTATGAGCCACTGCACCCAGCCACCCAGAATCATTAATTGTCCAGGGGACTCTGTTTGGTGACTTGGATGATTCTCACTCTCTTGTGTGTGTTGCTGTGTTATCATTGTGGTTATTATTTTTCTTTTCCTTTTTTTTTTCTTTTTTTTGAGATGGAGTCTCGCTCTGTCACCAGGCTGGAGTGCAGTTGCATGATCTCAGCTCACTGCAACCTCCGCCTCCCAGGTTCAAGCGATTCTCCTGCCTCAGCCTCCTGAGTAGCTGGAACTACAGAACCCTGCCACCAAACCTGGCTAATTTTTGTATTTTTACTAGAGACAAGGGTTTCACCATGTTGGGCAGGCTGGTCTTGAAGTCCTGACCTCAGGTGATCCGCCCGCCTTGGCCTCCCAAAGTGCTGGGATGACAGGCATGAACTTCTGACCTCAGGTGATCCACCTGCCTCAGCCTCCCAAAGTGCTGGGATGACAGGCGTGAGCCACCGCGCCCAGCCTGTGGTTATTATTTTTTAAACTCAAGGCACAGAGATGCAGAGACAGAAGGCAGGAAGGGACTTCAGTGATCTTCTAGAATCTTCTCCATCACACCTAAAGCAGGAAACAGAGGCCTAGGAGGAAGACATGGCCGCCACCTCTACACCCCACCCTCCGATGTCCTGGGCCATTTGCGCATCTGGGGAATCCATCTGTGAGATTTCTCCACTGTCTTCCCCAGTCTAACTCCTTCTGATATTCTCTTTTGTCCAGCTGGGGTGATGATGGTCCCTCAGAGGAAAACCAGAGATGGATTCGAAGAACATTTCGGCCTGAACTACCTAGGGCACTTCCTGCTGACCAACCTTCTCGTGGATACGCTGAAAGAGTCTGGGTCCCCTGGCCACAGCGCGAGGGTGGTCACCGTCTCCTCTGCCACCCATTACGTCGCTGAGCTGAACATGGACGACCTTCAGAGCAGGTGGGTGCACCCTGTGAATAATCATAACAGCATCTCAGGTGGGTTAAAGGTTATTCATCTCCCTCTGTCTGTGGGGTGTGGCGCTCCCTGCATCTGCTGGACGCTGGTGCTCTGGGAACAGTGCTCCCTGCGTCTGCCGAGCACTGGTGCTCTGGGGACAGTGCTACCTGCGTCTGCCGGACACTGGTGCTCTGGGGAGAGTGCTCCCTGCGTCTGCCGAGCACTGGTGCTCTGGGGACAGTGCTCCCTGCATCTGCCGAGCACTGGTGCTCTGGGGACAGTGCTCCCTGCGTCTACTGAGCACTGGTGCTCTGGGGACAGTGCTCCCTGTGTCTGCCGAGCATTGTTGCTCTGGGGACAGTGCTCCCTGTGTCTGCTGGACCCTGGTGCTCTGGGGACAGTGCTCCCTGCGTCTGCAAAGCACTGGTGCTCTGGGGACAGTGCTCCCTGCGTCTGCCGAGCACTGGTGCTCTGGGAACAGTGCTCCCTGCGTCTGCCGAGCACTGGTGCTCTGGGGACAGTGCTACCTGCGTCTGCTGGACACTGGTGCTCTGGGGAGAGTGCTCCCTGCGTCTGCCGAGCACTGGTGCTCTGGGGACAGTGCTCCCTGTGTCTGCCGAGCATTGTTGCTCTGGGGACAGTGCTCCCTGTGTCTGCTGGACCCTGGTGCTCTGGGGACAGTGCTCCCTGCGTCTGCCAAGCACTGGTGCTCTGGGGACAGTGCTCCCTGCGTCTGCTGGACACTGGTGCTCCCCGCATCTGCTGAGCATTGGTGCTCTAGGGACAGTGCTCCCTGCGTCTGCTGGACACTGGTGCTCTGGGGACAGTGCTCCCTGCGTCTGCTGGACACTGGTGCTCTGGGGACACTGCTCCCTATGTCTGCTAAGCACTGGTGCTCTGGGGACAGTGCTCCCTGCATCTGCTGAGCACTGGTGCTCTGGGGACAGTGCTCCCTGCGTCTACTGAGCACTGGTGCTTCCTCCATCTGCTGGGCACAGGTGCTCTGGCTATGGTGCTCCCTGGAGTCTGCTGGGCATGGGTGCTCTGGGCACAGTGCCCCCTGCATTTGCTGCACATTGGTGCTCAGGGCATAGTGCTCCCTGCGTGCGCTTGGCACAGGTGCTCTGGGTACAGTGCTCCCTGCATCTGCTGGGCATGGGTGCTCTGAGAACGGTGCTCCTTGCATCTCCTGAGCATTGTGCTCTGGGCACGGTGCTCCCTGTATGTGCTGAGCACAGGTGCTCTGGGTACGGTGCTCCCTGTGTCTGCTGGGCACAGGTGCTCTGGGCACACTGCTCTCTGTGTCTACTGGGCACACGTGCCCTGGAAATGGTGCTCCCTGGATCTGCTGGGCACAGATGTTCTGGGCACGATGCTCCCTGCATCTGCTGGGCATGGTCCTCTGGGAACAGTGCTCCCTGCATCTGGTGGGCACTGGTGCTCTGGGCACGGTGCTCCCTGAGTCTGCTGGGTAGAGGTGCTCTGGGCACGGTGCTCCCTGAGTCTGCTGGACACAGGTGCTCTGGGCACGGTGCTCCCTGTGTCTGCTGGGCACACGTGCTCTGGAAATGGTGCTCCCTGGATCTTCTGGGCACAGGTGCTCTGGGCATGGTGCTCCCTGCATATGCTAGGCACTGGTGCTCTGGGTGCGGTGCTCCCTGCATGTGCTGGGCATGGTCCTCTGGGAACAGTGCTCCCTGCATCTGCTGGGCACTGGTGCTCTGATTGCGGTGCTCCCTGCATCTGCTGGGCACTGGTGCTTTGGGCATGGTGCTCTCTGCGTCTGCTGGACACAGGTGCTCTGGGCACACTGCTACCTGTGTCTGCTGGGCACGTGTGCTCTGGAAATGGTGCTCCCTGCATCTGCTGGGCACAGGTGCTCCTGGCGCTGTGCTGTGGGATATGTACATCCCCAGCCATTTGCTGTCCTTGGGCAACTTAGCAATGTGCCATGGTATTGTTACTTCATTTTTTAGAAGGGACAAGAAACACAGAGGTCAGACATAGAAAAGGAAAATGCATCTATTTAAACCTTCTCTTGTGCCCCCATGGGAATGTCAAGCACTACATCTGCAGGCAGCATTGGTGTGGACTCCTGTCAACACGCAATGTACTGTCTGTCCATCAGCAGGTCTCTCTTGTGAATTCCTCCTAACCCCGCCTTAAGGATAAAAACGATTCCTCTGTGGGAATAATCATCTTAGTTTGTTTAAGCTGATATAAGAAAAAATCCAGCAGGCCGGGTGTGGTGGCTCACGCCTGTCATCCCAGCACTTTGGGAGGCTGAGGCAGGTAGATCACGAGGTCAGGAGATTGAGACCATCCTGACCAACATGGTGAAACCCCATCTCTATTAAAAATACAAAATTAGCCGGGCGTGGTGGTGGACGCCTGTCATCCCAGCTACTCGGGAGGCTGAGGCAGGAGAATCGCTTGAACCCGGGAGGCGGAGGTTGTGGTGAGCCAAGATCACGCCACTGCACTCCAGCCTGAGTAACAACAGCAAAACTCCGTCTCAAAAAAAAGAAAAAGAAAGAAAAATTCCATAGTTTGGGTGGCTTATAAATAATACACATTTATGTCTCACGGTTCTGGAGGCTGGAAGTCCGAGATCAAAGTGTGCCAGGGTCTGGCAAGAACCCGCTTCCTGGTTCACATATGGCACCTTCTCACTGTGTCGTCAGGCAGTGGAAGGGGCAAGGGAGCTCCCTGGGGTCCCCTTTATAAGGGCACTGATTCCATACTTGAGTCTCCCCCATCGTGACCTCATCACCTCCCAAGGGCCTCACCTCCTAACACCATCTCACAGGGGATGAGGATTTCCATGTAGGAATTTGGAGACAGACACAGTCAGAGCACACAGTCGGACTCGCCTATGAATTTCTCTGCAGCCCTAAGATCACAAAGCGTTAATGCCACACTCGGAAAGAACTGGCTGCTTGGCTGTGCCAGCATCAGATTTTGGGGCCAGCCTCTGTAATGTACAGCAGGGTGGGCGCCCTCCCCACCCCCAGGCCCTGGAGTACCCTCAGGACTACGAGGAGGGTGAGCCCAGGGACACAGGCCCTGCCAGCTCCTAACAGTTTGCATTTCCCTGCACAGCGAGGGGCAGGATGTAACGAAGGGAGGGCCGTGGGGGCCTCCTAGGATACCTTGGCCCATCTGTTTTGTCGAATTGAGCTCCTGTGTCTGTGAGCCTCTCTGCTGAAGGGTGTGGGATGAGGGAGTCGGCCTCGATGGGATCCTGCATGAAGTGTGAACCTGCCGGTTGTGGGAGGGAAGGAGCGAGGCTGGCCAGGACTTCATCTTCTCCGGGCAGCTGAGGAAGCACCGGGCTGTGCAGGGAAGGGCGGGTGAGAGGAATGCAGGGAGAGCAGGGCCTGTGGCCGGGAGGGGCTGCTTCTCCTTCATGGTGCCCTGAGGAAGCAAGGGCATGTGTGCGTGCCTGTGTGTACAGCTGAGATGTGTGTGCCAATGTGCACAGGTGAGGTGTGTACCAGTATGCACAGGTGAGGTGCATGCGTGCCCATATGCACAGGTGAGGTGTGTGTACCTGTGGGCACAGATGAGGTCTTTGTGCCCGTGGGCACACGTGAGATGTGCATGCCCGTGTACACAGGTGAGGTGCGTGCCAGTGTGCACAGATAAGGTGCGTGAGTGCTCGTGTGCATAGGTGAGTCATGTGCGTGCCAGTGTGCACAGGTGACGTGTGTATGCTGGCTGGGGCATTTCCTGTTTTCAGACCCATGCATGACAGCACCCAGAGGAAGAAATACGTGTTTCTCAGGCTTCTTCTCAGCTCAGGGCTCACTGCAGGATTGTGTAGCCCTCCTGCCTCGGGCTCCATGCTGAAGGGTTTGCCTGGACCCACTGGCAAGAACAGCCCTGCCATGACTGGCTTCCCTAACTCCAGGCCTAAGGCTGGGCTGGGCGTGTGGGGGCCAGCCTTCCCTGATGCCCACTCGGGGCTCCACACACGGAGCCTGCTGTATGAGAGGGCCTGGGAGAAGGGAGGAGGGAACGAGGAGTCTTGGCACGGCCAGCAGCACTTGCTGCAGACACGACTCACTGAGCAAGGCAAGGCATGGGTTGGGGAACCTGGGGAATGTGAGCTGCTTGGCAGGCATTACCGCTCGCCAAAGACACACAGGAACACCCCTTCCTCGTACAGCACTGGTGGAGGGCCGCCTGTCTGTTATTCTGAGAGCTCACTTTGGGGTTGATACTGTTGATCAAAGCAATCTCTGTTTTATTTACTCATTTTTTTTTTTTTTTTTTTTGAGATGGAGTGTCACTCTGTCTCCCAGGCTGGAGTGCAGTGGTGTGATCTCGGCTCACTGCAACCTCCGCCTCCCGGGTTCAAGCAATTCTTCTGCCTCAGACTCCCAAGCAGCTGGGACTACAGGCACCCGCCACCACGTCCGGTTGATTTTTGTATTTTTAGTAGAGACATGATTTTGCCACATTGGCCAGGCTGGTCTCGAACTCCTGACCTCAGGTAATCCTCCCATGTCGGCCTCCCAAAGTGCGTGGATTACAGGCATGAGCCACCGTGCCCGGCCACGATCTCTGTTTTGAATAATGAAGATAAGCAGATCACATCCAGAACAACCCCACCCGACAGAAATGACAGCTACTTCCTAGAGACTTTAGGTGCTACAGAGCAGATTCATGCGCTTAATAAGAATTGAGCCTCATTATCACCTAAGAAAGCTGAGGAAGCACATATTACCCAGTGCAATTAACAAGAGAGTTTTTATTCCTATAAAAACACATATTAAAGAAAGGCTTTGACGGTATTGCTTATATGCCATTAACTATTATTTTATTTTATTTTTTGAAAGAGACAAGTGTCACTCTGTTGCCCAGGCTGGAGTGCAGTGGTGCTATCTGGGCTCACTGCAACCTCCGCCTCCCGGGTTCCAATGATTCTCCCACCTCAGCCTCCCGAGTAGCTGGGATTACAGGCACGCACCACCACACCCAGCTAATTTTTGTATTTTTAGTAGAAACAGGGCTTCACCATGTTGGCCAGGCTGTAATCAAACTCCTGACCTCAAGTGATCTGCCTGCCTTGACCTCACAAAGTGCTGGGATTACAGGCATGAGCCACCCCACCCGACCACCATTAACTCTTATCTGAAGAGTTATGTCCACATCCTGACTCCAAATACGTATAACTGAGACCTAATTTAGAAAGAGGTCTTTGCAGATGGAATTAAGTGAAGATGAGATGATTAGGGTAGACCCTTGATCCAATATGATGGGTGGCCTTACAAGAAGTAGAAAATGCCTGGGCACACTGGCTCATGCCTGTCATCCCAGCACTTTGGGAGGCCAAGGTGAGCGGATCACCTGAGGTCAGGAGTTCGAGACCAGCCTGACCAATATGATGAAACCCTGGCTCTAGTAAAAATACAAAAAATTAGCTGGACGTGGTACGGCGCGCCTGTAATCCCAGGTACTCGGGAGGCTGAGGCAGGAGAATTCCTTGAACCTGGGAGGTGGAGATTGCAGCGAGCCAAGATCGTGTCATCGCACTCCAGCCTGGGCAACAAGAGCGAAACTCTGTCTCAAAAAAAAAAAAAAAAGAAGTAGAAAATTTGGAGACAGAGACACAGAGAAGGCCACATGGAGATGGAGGCAGAGACTAGAGTGATGAGGCCATACACCCAGGGATGCCTGGAGCCCCCAGGAGCTGGGAGAGGCAGGAAGGACCCTCCCCTCCACCCTCACAGATACCCCAGAGTAACATTCAATCAAACATCTAGGCGCCCCATGATCCAGTCAGGTTAACACATAATATTAACTATTCTGACCCCACTCTACATATAAGAAGGGCCCTAAATGGAATGACAGGTGTTCTTGGAAAGAGACAGAAGAGGAGACACAGACACAGAGGAGAAGGCCACGTGGAGACGGAGGCAGAGACTGGAGTGATGCAGCCACAGGGTCAGGGATGCCCGGAGCCCCAGGAGCTGGGAGAGGCAGGAAGGACCCTCCCCTAGAGCCTCTGGAGGGAACTGGATACAATTATAGTGGATTGAATGGTGGTTCACAGAAAGATCTGTCCACATCCCAAAGCCCAGAACCTAGAATGAGACCTTATTTGAAAATAAAGAACTTTGCAGGTGTAATTAGTTAGAGATCTAGAGATGGGATCATCCTGGAGTAGGGTAGGTCCTAAATCCACTGACAGGTGTCCTTCTAAGAGACAGAAGAGGAGACACAGACACAGAGGAGAAGGACATGTGGAGACGGAGGCAGAGACTGGAGTGATCTGACCACGGGGTCAGGGATGCCCCGAGCCCCCAGAAGCTGGGAAAGGCAGGAAGGGTTCCTGCCCTAGAAGACCGTCCAGAGAGAGCACGACCCTGTCCACTCCTGAATTTCAGACTTCTGGTCTCCAGAAGGTATCCATTCACTGGATGAATTTCTGTGACTTTGAACCATCCCGTCTGTGCTCATTTGTTTGGACAATCCCAGGAAAGTAATACAGACTGCAAAGCAGATCAAGGAACTTCAAAGTCAAAGCGCTTGAGAGCCAGAGCCAGCTCAGAGCCGGCTCTAACATTTTTTGTTTATTTATTTGTATTGTATTGTTTTTATTTTAATTTATTTTATATATCTATATATCTATATCTATATCTATATATCTATATATCTATCTATATCTATATCTATCTATATCTATCTATATATCTATATATCTATATCTATCTATATATACATTTTTTTGAGACGGAGTCTTGCTCTGTCGCCCAGGCTGCAATGCAGCGGTGCAGTGGTGCGATCTCGGCTCACTGCAACCTCTACCTCCTGGGTTCAAGCGATTCTCCTGCCTCAGCCTCCTGAGTAGCTGGGATTACAGGCATGCGCCATCACGCCCAGATAATTTTTATATTTTTAGTAGAGACGGGGGTTCACCATGTCGGCCAGGATGATCTCCATCTCCTGACCTCGTGATCCTCTCGCCTCGGCCTCCCAAAATGCTGGGATTACAGGCGTGAGCCACCGCACCCAGCCACTTCCCCCTATTTTTTCGAGACTTACAATTCAACTTACACTGCTTTTCTTTTCCTGTTCTCCTCTTTTGCTTCACCAGTTTGATTATGTAAAATGAATATTGATGACAGGCATTCACCTGAGCCATGTTTCATTTCTGCATGATTCCTCTGCAGGGGATAATGAGAGTGTTAACAGATGCCTCCTCTGAGCTTTCTGGAAACTGTTCTTTGTTGACGGCACTGACTCTTTCCAAATAGGCCCCTTTTTCATCGTTCATAGCTTAGGAGTGATCTCTTAAAGGAGAGAACATTGCTTTGCTGGGGCTGCCATAATAAAATACCACGGACCTAGTGGCTTAAACAGCAGACATTGATCCTCCCACAGTCCTGGAGGCTGGAGGTCCCAGATCAAGGTGTGGGCGTGGCTGACTCCTCCTGAGGCCTCTCTCCTTGGGTTGTAGACACCGTCTTCTCCCTGTGTCCTCACAGGATCATGCCTCTGTGTGTGTCTGTGTCCTCATCTCCTCCTCTTATGAGGTGTCTTAGCCCATTTCAGGCTGCTATCACAGAATACCATAGACTGGGTAGATTATAAACAACAGACATTATTCTCTCACAGTCCTGGACGCTAGAAGTTTGAGATCCACGTATGGGCAGGGCTGGTTCCTCCTGAGGCCTCTCTCCTAGACTTGTAGACGCCGTCTTCTCCCTGTGTCCTCACAGGGTCATCCCTTTGTGTGTGTCTGTGTCCTCATCTCCTCTTCTTATGCAATGCCTTACTCCGTCTCAGGCTGCTATCACAGAATACCATAGACTGTGTAGCTTATAACAGCAGACATTGATTCTTCCACAGTCCTGGAGGCTGGGAGTCTGAGATCAAGGTGTGAGCAGGGCTGGTTCCTCCTCAGGCCTCTCTCCTGGGCTTGGAGATGTCATCATCGCCCTGTGTCCTCACTTGGTTGTCCCTCTGTGTGTGTCTGTGTCCTCATCTCCTCTTATAACGACCTCAGTCCTATTGGATCAGTACCTACCCTAGTGACCTCATTTTACCTGAATCGCATCTTTAAAGACCCCATCTCCGGCCGGGCATGGTGGCTCATGCCTGTAATCCCAGCACTTTGGGAGGCTGAGGCGGGTGGATCACCTGAGGTCAGGAGTTCAAGACCAGCCTGGACAACACGGTGAAACCCCGTCTCTACTTTAAAAATACAAAATTAGCCAAGCGCCATGGCAGGTGCCTATGACCCCAGCTACTGGGGAGGCTGAGGCAGGAGAATCGCTTGAACCCGGGAGGCGGAGGTTGCAGTGAGCCAAGATTGCACCATTGCACTCCAGCCTTGGTGACAAGACCGAAACTCTGTCTCAAAAAATAAATAAAAGGACCCTATCTCCAAATAAGGTCATCTTTCTGAGTTCCTCAGAGTTAGAACTTCAGAGGAATCTGGGGAGACATAATTCAGTCCATGAGATATGCCCAGGTCCCCTTGGTAGAATAGAACACGCCTCAGCCAGCGTCTTCTGTATTACCGTAGGAGGAGCCCCTAGATGACCAGATGGTGGTAGGACAGCCAGGTATTCCCAGTCAGGTGCAGTTGCCTGGATGTGTGTTCCCCGAATTATTGTGCATTGGGCCATCTGGCCGACGAACTTCAGCTTCCGTGGTTAGCTCCATCTCCATCTCCCTGATTTTTCTGTTCTTGTGTCACCCCTGCGTCACATATGACTGAAGTTCAGTAAATATATGGTGAGTGGGCCGGGCATGGTGGCTCACGCCTGTCATCCCAGCACTTCAGGAGGCCGAGGCAGGTGGATCACAAGGTCAGGAGTTCAAGACCAGACTGGCCAACATGGAGAAACCCCATCTCTACTAAAAATACAAAAATTAGCTGGGCGTGGGAGTGCACACCTGTAATCCCAGCTACTCGGAAGGCTGAGGCAGGAGAATTGCTTCAACTGGGACTCGAAAGGCGGAGGTTGCAGTGAGCCAAGATCGCACCACTGCACTCCAGCCTGGGCTGCAAAGCAAGATTCTGTCTTAAAAAAGAAAAATAAAAAAGAAATGAAGATGCTCCCATTCTCAGACCATCCTCCAGATCTCCTAAACCCGAAGTTTGGAGAACAGGGGTTGGCAAGGAGAAAGTCTTTGGGGAATTCTGATGCATGCTAAAATATGAGAACCACTTGAATTTAAAATATACTGCTTTTTTTTTGGATGAAATATGTGGTTCTTGGCTTTTGCCTGATATAATCATTGCCAGTAATTAGTGTTAATTGCCAAGATTGATTTACTGGCTTGGAAAATTAGTGTTCTTGTAAAGGAATAAATCACAGTGTTGTAACATATTCCAAAAATCCAAGAGTTTTTACACATGAGAGAACATGTCTCCTCAACTTGGCTGTACCGAATCATCCCCATGGTGAAATAAATTTCAATAGAAAGCACTTTGGGAGGCCGAGGCGGGCGTATCACCTGAGGTCAGGAGTTCAAGACCAGCCTGGTCAACATGGCGAAACCCCGTCTCTACTAAAAATACAAAAGTTAGCCAGGCATGGTGGCATGTGCCTGTAATCTCAGCTACTTTGGAGGCTGAAGCAGGAGAATTGTTTGAACCCGGGAGGTGGAGGTTGCAGTGGGCCAAGATCATGCTACTGCACTCCAGCCCAGCTTGCACTCCAGAGCAAGACTCCCTCTCAAAAAAAGAAAAAAAAGGGCAGGCACAGTGGCTTAAGTCTGTAATCCCAGCACTTTGGGAGGCTGAGAGGGGTGGATCGCAAGGTCAGGAGATCAAGACCATCCTGGCCAACATGGTGAAACCCCGTCTCTACTAAAATATAAAAAATTAGCCAGGCATGGTGGCGTGTCCCTGTAGTCCCAGCTACTGGGGAGGCTGAGGCAGGAGAATTGCTTGAACCGGGGAGGTGGAGGTTGCAATGAGCCGAGATCGCACCACTGCACTCCAGCCTGGAGAGAAAAAAAAAAAAAAAGAGGGACACATACCTTCCAAAAATATTTTCTATTCTTTAAGATTTCTTTCCTGTGAGACCCTTAAATTTGTTTTGTTTTGTTTTATTTTATTTTATTTTATTTTATTTTATTTTATTTTATTTGAGACAGAGTTTCGCTTTTGTCACCCAGGCATCCAGGCTGGAGTGCAGTGGTGCAGTCTCAGCTCACTACAACCTAGGCCTCGTGGGTTCAAGTGATTCTCCTGTCTCAGCCTCCCGGGTAGCTGGGACTACAGGCACCGCCACCATGCCCACCTAATTTTTGTATTTTTTTTTTTGTAGAGCTGGGTTTTCACCATGTTGGTCAGGCTGGTCTCGAACTCCTGACCTCGAATGATCTGCCCACTTTGACTTCCCAATGTGCTGGGATTACAGGCGTGACCCACCGTGCCTGGCCATGATAGATTCTCTACCTATTTAAGAAATTCTTTATTTCACTCTGACGTCCCTCAGTCATGGAGTTGTTATAGGCATGGGCGTGCCTCACTGTGAACATGGCTGTCTTGGTTTGAGTTTCTCAACTTATGTAACTTTGGGTGACTTCTTCATTATTTTATTCCTAACCATGAATTCACATCCCATGAAATCATCCAGTATAGACTAAGTTGTGTAACGTGTTTTGAGTGTGGTATCCCATCTCGATTCGGATTTCACTCAAGGTTTCACATGTTCCCCCTGTGTTCTGAGATATGTGGGACAGCTGACACACTCACTATGTGTCTATGAGCAAAAGTATCAGGGTATTTGGATGCAGCTGGAATTCACAAGATACCTGCAATGTCCTGTGTTGTTTTGGTTGTTTTCTCTTAGCGGAAAAAGTCAAAGACCTCTCTTTGAGATCGAGACCATCCAGGCCAATGTGGTAAAAACCTGTCTCTACTAAAAATACAAAAATTAGCTGGGTGTGGTGACGGGTGACTGTAGTCCCAGCTACTCAGGAGGCTGAGGCAGGAGAATCACTTGAACCCGGGAGGTGGAAGTTGCAGCAAGCCAAGATCATAGCACTGCACTCCAGCCCAGCCTGGGCAACAGAGCAAGACTCCCTCTCAAAAAAAAAAAAAAAAAAAAAAAAAAGGGGGGGGTGGGGCAGGCACAGTGGCTCACACCTGTAATCCCACCACTATGGGAGGCCTAGGGGGCGGATCACAAGGTCAGGAGATCAAGACCATCCTGGCCAACGTGGTGAAACCCCACTGTACTCAAAATACCAAAATTAGCTGAGTGTGGTGGCGGGCACCTGTAGTCCCAGCTACTCGGAAGGCTAAGACAGGAGAATCACTTGAATCCGGGAGGCGGAGATTGCAGTGAGCCGAGATCGCACCACTGCACTCCACCCTAGCAACAGAGCGAGACCCTGTTTCAAAAAAAAAAAAAAAAAAAAAAAAAAACCTCTCTTTATTCGCAGTATTTTCTGAGTTCCTGGTAGGCGGATCGTTATCAAGAATATTAAATGTAGATGATAGTTATCAAGAATATTAAGCGTAGATATCCTAGAAAGAATGTAATGGAGTTGTTTGTACTGCCAAAGGGAAAATTCAATTTAGACATGAAGGATTGTTATAATACTTATAAATATATTGGATGCCACCCATACTTACTCATTAAAACAGTGATTGTCATCAGGTTTAATGAGCACTGGAAAAATAGCTCCAGTCAACTAGGTTATGAGCAGTCGATTGAGTTTCCCTAATTGCATTGGCAATTTGATTATGCAACAATGTCCTGCAATGGAAATATGTTGCAATGCAACGGATTCATAGGAAGTTAACATAAAAACTCAGTTGTCCTTGCTTCTACACAAGTACCTCTCAAAGTGGATAAATAATCAATGCAAAAACTGCCTGTTGATCCATATAAAAGGACACCGCCTACGGAGACTGGCTGTTGGGAGACCGAGATATGACACGTTTACATCCTACAGTATCCATCACAATAACTTATAAAGGGCTCCTTTCTTTTTGTTTTTTTTGAGACAGAGTCTTGCTTTGTTGCCCAGGCTGGAGTGCAGCGGTGTGATCTCAGCTCACTGCAAGCTCCGCCTTCCGGGTTCACGCCATTCTCCTGCCTCAACCTCCCGAGTAGCTGGGACTACAGGCGTCTGCCACCACGCCCGGCTAATTTTTTTGTATTTTTATTAGTAACGGGGTTTCACCCTGTTAGCCAGGATGGTCTCGATATTCTGACCTCGTGATCCGCCCGCCTCGGCCTCCCAAAGTGCTGGGATTACAGGCTTGAGCTACCGCGCCCGGTCTTATAAACACTCAAAAGTATGTTCAGTCTTCACGATTTTTAATAACAAGAAGAGAGTAATGCGTTAATCAGCAAAAAATGGAGAACTCAAATACCCTTTTATAAGGTCCAGATTTAGTAGCAGGTGGCTTTTGTTCAGTTTCTTATTCAACAAGAAAGCTCACTGAATGATTTTTTGTTTCATTTTGTTTTTTGGCAGTCTCCCTGTCTCACCCAGACTGGAGTGCAGTGGCGCCATCTTGGCTGACTGGCTCACGGCCATGTCCGCCTCCCAGGCTGGAGTGTGGTGGCTCCATCTTGGCTCACTGCCACGTCCACCTCCCAGGCTGCAGTGCGGCCGCGACATCTTGGCTCACGGCCATGTCCGCCTCCCAGGCTGCAGTGCGGCCGTGCCATCTTGGCTCACGGCCATGTCCGCCTCCCAGGCTGGAGTGTCGTGGTGCCATCTTGGCTCACGGCCATGTCCGCCTCCCAGGCTGCAGCGCGGCCGTGCCATCTTGGCTCACGGCCATGTCCACCTCCCAGGCTGGAGTGCGGTGGCGCCATCTTGGCTCACGGCCATGTCCGTCTCCCAGGCTGGAGTGCTGTGGCGCCATCTTGGCTCACGGCCATGTCCACCTCCCAGGCTGGAGTGCGGTGGCGCCATCTTGGCTCACGGCCATGTCCGTCTCCCAGGCTGGAGTGCGGTGGCGCCATCTTGGCTCACGGCCATGTCCGTCTCCCAGGCTGGAGTGCGGTGGCGCCATCTTGGCTCACGGCCATGTCCGTCTCCCAGGCTGGAGTGCGGTGGCGCCATCTTGGCTCACGGCCATGTCCGTCTCCCAGGCTGGAGTGCGGTGGCGCCATCTTGGCTCACGGCCATGTCCGTCTCCCAGGCTGGAGTGCGGTGGCGCCATCTTGGCTCACGGCCATGTCCGTCTCCCAGGCTGGAGTGCGGTGGCGCCATCTTGGCTCACGGCCATGTCCGTCTCCCAGGCTGGAGTGCGGTGGTGCCATCTTGGCTCACGGCCATGTCCGTCTCCCAGGCTGGAGTGCTGTGGTGCCATCTTGGCTCAAGGCCATGTCCGCCTCCCCGGCCGTGCAGGGGCGCCATCTTGGCTCACTGCCATATCTGTCTCCCAGGCCGTGCAGGGACGCTATCTTGGCTCGCTGCCTTGTGCGCCTCCCAGGCTCAAATGATCTGCTCCCACCTCAGCCTCACAATTAGCTGGGACTACAGGTGTGCTTTACCACACCCAGGTACTTTTTGTATTTTTTGTAGAGATAAGGTCTTACTATACCCCCCAGGCTGGTCTTGAACTCCTGAGCTCAAGCCTGCCTTAGTGTCCCTAAGTGCTCAGATTACATGCGTGAGCCACCACTCCTGGCCTAATACCAACGACTTTTGTCAGAGTCCTTAGGGTTTCATTTACAGACCTTAATGGGCATATCCTCCTACGTATTTGCTTTCATTCTTTTCCCATTTCTGGTGTGGATATTTCTTCATCCCTAACCCCCACCCCAGGGAATCTCTCCTGAAACTACGTGCCCCTGTTGGATTTATTTCTTCACCTCCTGTAGAGAAATGTATTGGCTTTTCCCCTGCCTCCCACACCGTATTTTTAGACAATCTTAGTTCTCTCTTCTCCACGCTACTGTGTAAAACCATAATTACAGAAGCAACCCCTCCATTTACTCTGGAAAAATCTGCCTTTGGATGATGCATTTTCTGCTTTTTCAAGTAACCATTCCTCTTACCCATCAATCAAATGCTGGAGATTCAGAACCGAATGCTTGTAGCTGATATTTAAAAAACGATCATGCCAGCAGGAAAGCCAGTCTTTGCCTCTCTGCACTTAATAACTATCTGTTTCCTGGACTCTTCTTTTCCCCTGGGGTGAGGAGGTTGGAGAAGTTTGCCTTAAAAAGATATCTTGACAGTAATTGGAGGTTTACAGTTTATCTTGGATCAGAGATGGGACTTGAGCTCTGAACTAACTCAATTTCCCTGTCTTAATTCTTCCAGTCTCTTAAATTTCTTTTTATTTATTTATTTTTGAGACAGAGTTTTGCTCTTGTCACCCAGGCTGGAGTGCAATGGCGTGATATCAGCTCACTGCAACCTCTACCTCCTGGGTTCAAGGATTCTCCTGCCTCAGCCTCCCGAGCAGCTGGGATTACAGGCACCTGCCACCATTCCCTGCTAATTTTTGTATTTTTAGTAGAGACGGGGTTTCACCATGTTGGCCAGGCTAGTCTCGAACTCCTGGCCTCAGGTGATCCACCCACCTCAGCATCCCAAAGTGCTGGGATTACAGACATAAGCCACCACACCCAGCCAATTCTTCCATTCTCTTTATTATGTAGTCAGCCTTTCCAATCCCCTCCTACCCCACCCCAACCCCCAAAAAGTTATGTTTTGATTGTTCATTATTTTGCAAAGTCTCCATGGCTAAGGACCCCCTTGTCGCCCTTTCTGTCCTGCCCTTATTTATTTCTAAGGCAGCAGACCTGAGGTTTATTTTCCAGCAGAAATCGGGTAGACCTCAGGTCTGTTTGAAATGCTTGTTCCCCAGTGCCATAAAGAAATAGCACTTGAACATTAATTTCCTCAGCAAGGCCGTTTTTTTTACTTTCTGCAGAAAGGGTACACTCTCCAGCAGTTTTGCCGTGAGAGTACAGCGAACAAAGGGGACAGGGTCATTTATCACTTGATGCGTCCACCCTACTGCCGTGTCCAGTTTCCATTGGCTGGAACGGGACCTCACATTCTGTATTTGTCCGGATTGGCCAGCAACTTGGAAGTATTTAAAAGAGGCAAAGGCATCGAGACCATCCTCCTGGCTAACACGGTGAAACCCCGTCTCTACTAAAAATACAAAAAATTAGCCGGGCGTGGTAGCGGGCGCCTGTAGTCCCAGCTACTCGGGAGGCTGAGACAGGAGAATGGCGTGAACCCGGGAGGCGGAGCTTGCAGTGAGCCGAGATCGCGCCACTGCACTCCAGCCTGGGCGACAGAGCGAGACTCCGTCTCAAAAAAAAAAAAAAAAAAGGCAAAGGCAGAGGAGAACAAAGGAAGGAGGAAGTAACTTGTGGAATGCTGAGAAAGGTAAAAACACTTTTAAATAAAGAAGAGGAACAGGCTATGACGTAATGCTTGCTTGGACCAGTATAAGCATGCCAGGGCTGATACTTCGGTTAAATTGTGGGAGCTAAGAGCATAAAGTACATTGATTTCTTTATCACGGCTAGCAGATATTTAAGATGTTAGCACGGGTCTTTGAATAAAGTTTGCTTCTCAGAGAAGTTACTATTTATTCCTAATTAGATGGGGAGGAAAGTCTTTGAACAGCAACCTTTATTTTTTACAGGCCCGATGTCAGATTTTGGCGTGTGGCTTTCTGCTACTAATGGCTGCGTGATGAGACAGTGGCTGGAGGCAGAACTGAGCCCCTGGAGGGGTTAATGGGGGAGTCACTTGTCCTCATGCAAGCATTCAAACATGCCTTTTGCACAACGGCAAGGAACATCTCAGAACATGTCAGCTGCAGGGTGCGATTTCCCCGGTACGAGCTGTCCAAGCTGTGTGATCCACTCTGTCTTTGGTTACATGAAGGTGGGAAAATTGCTTAGTTGCTAAGATCACAGTGTTGGGGCTCAGAAAACAATCCCCTAAATTTTTCAGAGGCGTTAGAACCAGAGCAACTCTGCCATCTTGAATAGGGGCTGCGTAACATGAGGCTGAGACCTGCTTGGGCTGCCTTCTCTGGGGGTGGATGAGGCATTCTCAGGATGACAGGATGACAGAGGAGGTCAGCACAAGACACAGGTCACAAAGGCCCTGCTGATAAACCAGGCTGTGGTAAAGCCAGCCAAATCCCACCAAAACCAAGATGGTGACGAGTGACTTCTGGTCATCCTCTCTGGTCATGATACGCTAATTCTAATGCATTAGCTGATAAGAGACGGTTTACAGATGCCATGACATGGTCTAAAAGGGGGATGAACCTTCAGCTCCGGGAATTGGTCACCCCTGTCCCAGAAAACTCATGAGTAATCCACCCCTTGTTTAGCATATGATAGAGAAATAACCATGAAAATAGGCCACCAGCAGCTCTCGGGATGTTCCATCTATGGAGTACACATTCTTTATTCTTCTGCTTTCATAATAAACTTGCTTTCACTTTACTCTATGGACCCACTCGGAGTTCTTTCTCACGAGATCCAAGAACCAGCCTTGGCTTCCCAAAGTCCTGGGATTACAGACGTGAGCCACCATGCCTGGCCCAAGGTTTAATTTTTTAAGATCAATTTCAAGCAGTGATGTTAGTAAAAGATATTCATAGGCCAGGTGCGTTGGCTCACGCTTGTAATCCCAGCACTTTGGGAGGCCAAGGCGGGCGGTTCACTTGAAGTCAGGAGTTCGAGACTGGCCTGGCCAACACCGTGACACCCCATCTCTACAGCAAATACAAAAATTAGCTGGGCGTGATGGTAGGCGCCTGTAGTCCCAGCTACTTGGGAGGCTGAGGCAGGAGAATCGCTTGAACCCGGGAGGTGGAGGTCGCAGTGAGCTGAGATTGCGCCACTGCACTCCAGCCTGGGCTACAGAGTGAGACTCTGTCTCAAAAAAAAAAAACAAAAAAGGCACAAAAAGGGCTGAGCGTGGTGGCTCACATCACGTCTGTCATTCCAGCACTTTGGGAGGCCAAGGTGGGCAGATCACGAGGTCAGGAGATCGAGACCATCCTGGCTAACACGGTGAAACCCCGTCTCTACTAAAAATACAAAAAAAAAAAAAAAAATTAGCCGGGCATGGTGGCAGGTGCCTGTGGTCCCAGCTACTCAGGAGGTTAAGGCAGGAGAATGGAGTGAACCCAGGAGGGGGTGGTTGCAGTGAGCCAGGATTGTGCCACTGTACTCTAGCCTGGGCGACAGAACAAGACTCTGTCTCAAAAAAAAAAAAAAAAAGATTTATGATTTTAAAGATTGAGTTGCATGTTGTGAAGTTGCTCTCCCAAAAGATGTACAAATGTGTGTGCATGCCCTTCCTTTGGTTGTCTGGCCAATTTTCCCCATGTTCTTCGCAGTGGGAGTGATGACTTCTCGGACCGTTGCCAGTGTGATAGGAAAACAGATGGAGGGTCATTCCCTGTGATTTTGCAAGCTGAAAAATCAACTTGCAAAAGCAGATGAATAGGAGAAAAGGCATACAAAGTTTACTCGATGGATACATACAGCAGCCTTCAGAGGCAAGACCCAAAGATACAGGGGAAACTGTCTATTTTTATGCTTAGGTTCAACGACGTCTGAACGAAATCCGTGTAGGAATAGGATTGGAGGAAGAGGGTGTGATCGAAGGCTGATGGTCTGAGTGGGGAAACAGACAGGCCTGTCTAGATTTTTTTGGCGTCTGAGCAGTGCACCTTCCTTCTGGGGGTGGGGTGGGACCCTCTCTGGGAAGGGGGTCGTAGAACATGCATTCAAACAAGGCAGGTCAAGGAATTTCCTTTTTCTTTTCTTTTCTTTCTTTTTTTCTTTCTTTTTTTTTTTTTTTTTTTGAGACAGAGTCTTGCTCTTGTCGCCCTGGCTGGAGTGCAATGGCGCGATCTTGGCTCATTGCAGCCTCCACCTTCTGGGTTCAAGCAATTTTCCTGCCTCAGCCTCCCGAGGAGCTGGGACTACAGGTGCCCGCCACCACACTTGGCTAATGTTTGTATTTTCTTTTTTCTTTTTTTGAGACAGAGTCTCGCTCTGTCGCCCAGGCTGGAGTGCAATGGCGCAATCTCCACTCACTGCAAGCTCCACCTCCTGGGTTCACACCATTCTCCTGCCTCAGCCTCCCAAGTAGCTAGGACTACGGGCGCCCACCACCACGCCCAGTTAATTTTTTGTATTTTTAGTAGAGACCGGGTTTCACCGTATTAGCCAAGATAGTCTCGATCTCCTGACCTTGTGGTCTGCCCACCTTGGCCTCCCAGAGGGCTGGGATTACAGACGTGAGCCACCGTGCCCGGCCTAATGTTTGTATTTTCAGTAGAGATGATGTTTCACTGTGTTGGGCAGGCTGGTCTCGAACTCCTGATCTCAAGTGATCCACCTGCCTTGGCCTCCCAAAGTGCCAGGATTATAGCCGTGAGCCACTGCGCATGCTAGGAAATTTCTTTATGGCCAGTTTTTATATACTCAGAGTGTAGGGAAAGTTAGAGTCCTATTTATAGGGTTTCTGGCTGGCCTTGGGGGAAAGGTGCTTTGGTTTTCGGGACCCACCTTGGGGAAGAAGGATTCCAGTTTCCGTGGTGCCCTTGGGGCGAAATGGGTCTGAGAGACAGGAGGGTAGGAGAAGGTCAGCAAGAAAGGTTTGCTTCTGATGCTGCTTCTGAGGTCTTCATTTTAGGTTACTGTTCTCTGAGCCCCAGTATAGGCATGCATTATTGGTTTTGTTCATTTATTTTATGAAAAAATGAATACATGAATATAGAGGGTATCAATTTTTTTTTTTTTTTTTTTTTTTTTTTGTGAGACGGAGTTTCACTCTATCACCAAGGCTGGAGTGCAGTGGCGCAATCTCGGCTCACTGCAAGCTCCGCCTCCCGGGTTCACGCCATTCTCCTGCCTCAGCTTCCCGAGTAGCTGGGACTACAGGCGCCCGCCACCATGCCCGGCTAATTTTTTGTATTTTTAGTAGAGACGAGGTTTCACCATGTTAGCCAGGATGGTCTCGATCTCCTGACCTCGTGATCCGCCCATCTCGGCCTCCCAAAGTGCTGGGATTAGAGGTGTGAGCCACTGCACCCGGCCCTAATTTTTTTTTTTATAGTTTCAGGGTCTGCTCTGTAATTGTAATATTCTACTTTTCATCTGGAAAATATAGTGTATATTGGACATTTTATAACAGGGAGAGGAGGTTTAGAAACCAACACCAGGGCCATGTACAGTGGCTCACACCTGTAATCCCAGCACTTTGGAAGGCCAAGGTGGGTGGATCACTTGGGGTCAGAAGTTCGAGACCAGCCTGGCTAACCTGATGAAACCCCGTCTCTACTAAAAATGCAAAAATTATCTGGGCATGGTGGTGTATGCCTGTAATCCCAGCTACTCAGGAGGCTGAGGCAGGAGAATTGCTTGAACCTAGGAGGCAGAGGTTGCAGTGAGCTGAGATGGCGCCACTGCACTCCAGCCTGGGTGACAGAGCAAGACTCCTTCTCAAACAACAACAAAAACCAACATCAGTCTCTGTTCCCCAGTGGTATCATTTATGTTTACACTGTTTTCTTTCTGTATTTCTCATTGGTTTGATCTTTTTGGTTTTCTTTTATGTGTTTTCCTTGGGAAAGCATTCTCATTTTTCTTCTCCAGATCCTTAGGTCAAAGTTTACTTCATTTATTTCAATTTTCTTTTCTTTTATTTTCTTTCTTTTTCTTTTTCTTTCTTTCTTTCTTTCTTTTTCTTTCTTTCTTTTCTTTTTCTTTCTTTCCTTTCTTTCTTTTCTTTCTTTCTCTCTTTCTTTCTTTCTTTCTTTTTTTGACAGACTTTCACTCTGTTGCCCAGGCTGGAGTACAATGGCGTGATCTCGTGTCACTGCAAGCTCCACCTCCCGGGTTCAAGTGATTCTCCTGCCTCAGCCTCCCAAGTAGTTGGGTCTACAGGCACCCGCCAGCACGTCCAGCTAATTTTTTGTATTTTTAGTAGAGATGGGGTTTCACCATGTTAACCAGGATGGTCTCAAACTCATGACCTGGTGATCTGCCCACCTCAGCCTCCCAAAGCGCTGGGATTACAGGCATGAGCCACCGCACCCAGCCCTCAATATTGTATTCTTATTTAGGAACAGCTTTTGTTGGTAAGAGGCATTGGATTTTCAGAAGCTTTTTCTGAAACGTATATGATGACGGATGTCTTTCTTTTAATCTTTTGAATGTGTTAAACATTCTTTTAGGCTTTTTGATCTTATCTTTAGTTTTTTCGCATAAATATCATGCTGATATTCAAACTATATCTGAGATGGCTTTGTGAACCCTGAAAATTTGAGACAGGTCTCAGTTAATTTAGAGTTTGTTTTGCCAAATTTAAGGACGTGCGCCTGTGACATAGCCTCAGAAAGTCCTGATGACGTGTGCAACGTGGTCAGGTCACAGCTTGGTTTTTTTTGTTTGTGTGTTTTTTTGTTTTGTTTTGTTTTGAGATGGAGTCTCACTCTCTTGCCCAGGCTGGAGTGCAGTGGTGCAATCTCAGCTCACTGCACCCTCTGCCTCCCAGGTTCAAGCAATTATCCTGCCTCAGCCTCCAGAGTAGCTGGGACTACAGGCACATGCCACCATGCCTGGCTAATTTTTTAATTTTTTTTTTAGTAGAGACAGGGTTTCACCATGTTGGCCAGCCTGGTCGCAAACTCCTGACCTTGTGATCCGCCCGCCTTGGCCTCCCAAAGTGCTGAGATTACAGGCGTGAGCCACTGCTTCTGGCCACAGCTTGGTTTTATACATTTTAGGGAGATAGGAGACATCAATCAATATAGGTAAGAGCTACGTTGGGGTGGGTGCGGTGGCTCACGCCTGTAATCCCAGCACTTTGGGAGGCCGAGGCAGGCGGATCACCTGAGGTCAGGAGTTCGAGACCAGCCTGGCCAACATGGTGAAACCCCATGTCTACTAAAAATACAAAAAATTATCCGGGCGTGGTGGCGGGCGCTGGTAATCCCAGCTACTCGGGAGGCTGAGGCAGGAGAATGGCTTGAACCCAGGAGGTAGAGGTTGCAGTGAGCCAAGATTGTGCCGCCGCACTCCAGCCTGGGCAATATGAGCAAAACTCTGTCTCAAAAGAATAAGAAGTATAGTCCTTGAAAGGCAGGGACAACTGGAAGCAGGGAGGGGGCTTCCAGCTCACAGGTAGGTGAGACACAGATGGTTACATTCTTCTGGGTTTGTGATGAGCCGTCCCAAAGGAGGTGATCAGATATGCATCTATCTCAGTGAGCACAGGGGTGACTTTGAACAGAGTGGGAGGCAGGTTTGCCTTCAGCAGGTTCCAGCTGGACTTTTCCTTTGAGCTTCCTGCTGTTGGGGTGCCCAGATATTTTCCGTTCACAGCTTCCATCAGGATACATATACCATGTGGTTAATTCAGAAAATTAGGCCGGGCACAGTGGCTCATGCCTGTAATCCCAGCACTTTGGGAGGCCGAGGCGGGCAGATCACGAGGTCAGGAGATCGAGACCATCCTAGCTAACATGGTGAAACCTCGTCTCTACTAAAAATACAAAAAATTAGCCAGGCAGGTGGCGGGCGCCTGTAGTCCCAGCTACTTGGGAGGCTGAGGCAGGAGAATGACTTGAACCCAAGAGGTGGAGCTTGCAGTGAGCCGAGATCACGCCACTGTACTCCAGCCGGGGTGACAGAGCAAGACTCTGTTTCAAAAATAAATAAATAAAAATAAAATTTAAAAAATATATATATAAAAGAAGCAAGAGATGTGAACCTTCAGCCACCTTGAAATGTTGTTACGATAATTGTGTAGCAAATTGATCGCCTCTGGGCATCTTCGGAGCCCAGAGGAAAGAAAAACATTATTGCTCAAATACTTCTCCTTGTCTTATTGAAAAGAACTGTGAGGCCAATTCTAAGGCCAATGATCTATGCCTAGCATTAAATTCTAAAAGGAGTCTATGGTGGTTGTGTGTCTTCAAGGGACGTTATGTAACACCGCAAATAACATCTCTTTAAAAAGTGTTTCTAAGGCATACATAGAAAAAGTAGAACATATTTACAGGAGCAAAGCTGGAAACATCCAGTTTTCTGTGTTTCTAGTGATTGAGGTTACCAGAGAGAGAGACAGGCACATTACTCACTTGACCACGGTTATCGGATCGATTTTTATCACTATGTCCTGTGATACTAAAACGTTTCTCTAAACTGCTTGAACCAAGGTGCAAAGAGTTTAACACGTGCTTAGCACACTACAGAGCTTGCAATAGATGTGAGGAAAATTTATGATAGCTTGGGAAGTTTGCCAAATTGCTTGTGTGGTTGTCTTTTATGATTTGAGACTCATCAAGAAGACCACATGTGGCCAGGCGCGGTGGCTCATGCCTGTCATCCCAGCACTTTGGGAGGCCAAGGAGGGTGGATCACCCGAGGTCAGGAGTTCAAGACCAGCCTGGCCAACATGGTGAAACTCTGTTCCCACAAAAAATACAAAAAATTAGCCGGGCGTTGTGATGGGAGCCTGTAATCCCAGCTACTCTGGAGGCTGAGGCACGAGATTCGCTTGAACTCGGGAGGCTGAGTTGCGCCACTGTAGCCTGGGTGACAGAGTGAGAATCTGTCTCAAAAAAACAACAACAACAACAAAAAAAACAAGGAGCGCAGTGGCTCCTGCCTGTAATCCCAGCACTTTGGGAGGCTGAAGCGGGTGGATAACTTGAGGTCAGGAGTTCGAGAGCAGCCTGGCCAACATGGTAAAACTCCCATCTTTACTGAAAATACAAAAAATTAGCAGGGTGTGGTGGCGGGCACCTGTAGTCCCAGCTACTGGGGAGGCTGAGGCAGGAGAATCACTTGAACCGGGCAGGTGGAGGTTGCAGTGAGCCAAGGTTGCACCACTGCACTCCAGCCTGGGCGACAGAGTGGGACTCTGTCTCAAAAATAAATAAATAAATAATTAGTAACATAATTTAACATCTCTGACCCCAATACAATTAAGGGATGAATTTATAATAAAAAGGTGAACTAGAAAAATCCACACGCGTTGGAAAACTGGCCAACAGATGGCATCATCACACGGGGGTCTAGGGGAGGTGGCTGCGTATAGACATGGCCGTGGCCGCAGGTACAGATGCTGCCGGGATGAGGCACTTAGGCGTGAACGCCGTCAGCCTCTGACACCTTCTCCTGCTTGCCCCACAGTGCCTGCTACTCACCCCACGCAGCCTACGCCCAGAGCAAGCTGGCCCTTGTCCTGTTCACCTACCACCTCCAGCGGCTGCTGGCGGCTGAGGGAAGCCACGTGACCGCCAACGTGGTGGACCCCGGGGTGGTCAACACGGACCTCTACAAGCACGTGTTCTGGGCCACCCGTCTGGCGAAGAAGCTTCTCGGCTGGTTGCTTTTCAAGGTAAGCCCCTTCTGCTTCTCTGATTCACGGCTGCACCTGAAGATGCTACAGGAAAGGGGGTCCCCCATCCAGGCCCCGAAGGAGGGTTCTTGGATCTCGTGCAAGAAAGAATTGAGGACGGGCCTGTGGTGGAAAGAGAAGCAAGTTTATTGAGAAGGTAGAGGAGTAAATGAATGGCTCCTCCACGGCAAAGCATCCCCAGCGGCCGCTGGTGGGCCATTTTTACAGTGATTTCTTGATGATATGCTAAACGAGGGGGGGATTCTTCATGCCTCCCCTTTGTAGACCGTAGAGGGTAACTTCCTGACATTGCCATGGCATTTGTAACTGTCCTGGCGCTGGTGGGAATGTAGCCGTGACGACAGCCGGAGGTCACTCTTGTCGCCGTTTTGCTTTTTGTGGGTTTTGGCCGGCTTCTTTACTGCAACCTGTTGTATCAGCAAGGTTTTTATGACCTGTACCTTGTAGCAACCTCTTACCTCATCCTGCGACTTAGCATGCCTTAACCGTCTGGGAATGCAGCCCAGCAGGTCTCAGCCTCGTGTCACCCAGCCCCTATTCAAGATGGAGTCACGCTGGTTCACACAGCTCTGACACAACCACTTCCAGGCTGCGTGTGCGGTGCTGGGTGCTTGGGTTCGGTGATGTATTTGTACATTCTCACCCCAAAGCCTTGGTTGTCTGCGAGCTCGGTTGGTGATGCTGTGTAGCTAGGTAGCGCCCATAAATGAATCTTCTTACGAGCTGGAGACCCTTTGGGGCTGCTGTGGTAGGGGCCAAGGGAAAAACATCCCCCTTTGCCATTTGAAGGTTTGCTGAAAAATCAACGCACAAAATACAGTTGCCCTTTTTGAAACATGAATAAAGGAAATGACAGGCAAATGTATTCTCATCCATGGAGGGGAATGTCAGAGGAATTGCCCCATTACACAAAGGGGTACAGACGCTTGTGTACTCTTCTTCTTAGGGGAAGGGGAGTGGGGAATTGGGGGTGAATATAGGGTTCCAAATAGTAAATGATTTTTAAGAGAAGTCAATGGGTTTCAACAATGTACAGTGGCCCGAAAACAGATAATGTTTTTTGTTATTGTTGTTTGTTTGCTTGTTTTTTTTGAGACGGGGTTTCGCTCTGTGTTGCCCAGGCTGGAGTGCAGTGGCGGGACCTCTGCCCAGTGCAACCTCCGCCTCCCGGGTTCAAGCGATTCTCCTGCCTCAGCCTCCCCAGTAGCTGGGATTACAGGCATGTGACACCACGCCCGGCTAATTTTGTATTTTTAGTAGAGACGGGGTTTCATCATGCTGGCCAGGCTGGTCACGAACTCTGGACCTCAGGTGATCCACCCGCCTCGGGCTCCCAAAGTGCTGGGATGATAGGTGTGAGCCACTGCGCCTGGCCTCAGATAATGGTTTATGGCGAGTCTCTGCAGGGACAGAGGCTGTGGAACCCTAAGAACAGACAGTGGTTTATGAGGAGTCTCTGCAGGGCTGTTGACAGACATCAGTCTTTCCTCCGCGATGTGGGTTCAGAAACTCAGGGAAGGGGACACTAGTCATTTTTCCTTCTCTGACATGTCCAGACTTCAGGGAACTTCAGAGAACAGCTTCATCCTGTGCATCGGGAGACACAGAGGAACCAGGAGGGGGAGGTTAGAGAGATCGTGAGGCTTCTTCAGTTCAGCAGGACAAAGCACCGTACTTTGGGGTGTTGGTTTTTAAGACCCAGCAGGGGAAAGCTCCCACATTTCTGCAATGATCTTCATTGTCGTGATGCATTAACTTCTTAAGCACTGCAAGATTTCATGCCCCAGCCATTCCCTTGAGTTTGTTTGTTTGTTTGTTTATTTGAGATGGAGTCTAGCTCTATCACCCAGGCTGGAGTGCCGTGGTGTGATCTCAGCTCGCTGCAGCCTCTGCCTCCCGGGTTCAAGTGATTCTGCTGCCTCAGCCTCCTGAGTAGCTGGGATTGCAGGTGTGCGCCACCATGCCCGGCTAGTTTTTGTATTTTTAGTAAAGACAGGGTTTCGCCACGTTGGCCAAGCTGGTCTCAAACTCCTGACCTACCTCAAGTAATCTGCCCGCCTCGGTCTCCCAAAGAGCTGGGATACAGTAGTGAGCCACCGTGCCTGTCCCCCTTGAGGTCTTTTGAAGTGATATGTATCTGGGAGCTATAGATTTACTTTCTTTCCTATCTATCTCAAGTCGGGATACTAAAGTTTTAATAATTTGTTTACAAAACAAAGAAAGAACCTTGAGAAGCTTTTCTGTTTCTCCCTTTACATTGCAGAATCGCCTAATTAGCATTTTTAAAAGTGTCTGCTTTTGAAACACCGCCACGATTCACCTTCAAAACCGCATGGGTTGAGGAATTTTCGGAAGAGCGATTCTAACTCAGCTTTCAAAATTCCTTGGGCGTCTACTGCTTGTTGAAGTTTCCCACCTCTTTCTGAGTCAGTTTAGACAGCTTTTCCCTTTAGGTAATTGTCTGTTTCATCAAGCTTTGGAATTAATGAGCTTGGTTACAAATTCTCTTTTCTCCCTGTTGGACTCCTGGCATTGCTCTTGATTTCGTCTGAAAGTCTCTCATGATATGAGCTGCCCGCCCCCAGTGTGGACTTTTTGAGGGGATTAATTACTTCCCTTATTTTGAAGTTTGCTTTCTTATCAGTTGTTCTTCGAATCTCTCATTCCTCAAGCAAAGGAATTTCTTTTTTTCTTTTTCTTTTTTTTTTTTTGAGATAGAGTCTCGCTCTGTCACCAGGCTGCAGTGCACTGGCGCGATCTCAGCTCACTGCAACCTCCGCCTCCCGGGTTCAAGTGATTCTCCTGCCTCAGCCTCCTGAGTAGCTGGGACTGCAGGCACCTGCCATCAAGCCTGGCTAAGTGTTGTGTTTTTAGTAGGGACGGGGTTTCACTATGTTGCCCAGGCTGGTCTCGAACTCCTGACTTCAGGTGATCCGCCCACCTCGGCCCCCCTAAGTGCTGGGATTACAGGCGTGAGCCACCGCGCCCAGCTGTATATCCCTTATTTTGCAGTTTGCTTTCTGATCTGTTGTTCTTCACATCTCTAACTCCTCAAGCAAAGGAATTTCAAAATATTAGTTATTTGATTAAGCACTAAGTATTCGCTGGCGATACACCAACACTAGGATACATTTCATCCTTATAAAACCCCCATGAATGCCTCCGAGACTGACTTCAGTATCCAAGGAGAGCATCTGCTGTTTTTTTATTTTATTTTATTTTATTTTATTTTTTGAGACTGAGTCTCGCTCTGTTGCCCAGGCTGGAGTGCGTTGGCGCGATCTCAGCTCACTGCAGGCTCCGCCTCCCAGGTTCATGCCGTTCTCCTGCCTCAGCCTCCCGAGTAAATGGGACCACAGGTGCCCGCCACCACGTCTGGCTAATTAATTTTTTTTTTTTTTTTTTTTTTTTTTTAGTAGAGACGCGGTTTCACCATGTTGGCCAGGATGGTCTTGATCTCCTGACCTCGTGATCCTCCTGCCTCGGCCTCCCAAAGTGCTGGGATTACAGGCGTGAGCCACCGCGCCCGGCCTCTTTTAAATTTTTTAGAGACCAGGTCTTGCTCTGTCACCCTGGCTGCAGTGCATTTTTTTTTTTTTTTTTGTAGAGACGGCATCTTGCTGTTCGCCCAGGTTGGTCTTGTGTGCTGGGATTATGACACAATCACTGGCTGCAACCTTGAAATCCTGGCCTCAAGTGATTCTCCCACCTCTGCCTCCCAAAGTGCTGGGATGACAGGCATAAGCCACCATGGCTGGCCTTGACATTATTTTTTTCTAAATATTTAACAAGCAAACTGCAACTTTAGCCACATGAATCATTCTTTAATCCTTTGATCATCATCTGCAAATTTGGATTAAAAATAATCACGGGGCATTGCTCGAGTGATACTGCCTTTATATAAGAGACAACATTGGGGAAACTTTAAAATTATAGAGCAGAAGAATATGCATTAGCCTGGAAATGAAATTAAAATAATGTAAGAATTTTAAAGAAAAGGCTATACAGGTGCAGTAGCTTGATGCTGTCTTTGTAATGATAATTCTGTATTGCTGTGTATGTATTATTTACTAGTGTGTACGCATGCATGCATGCATTGTATATTAAGACTTGGAAGATCAGCTGGGTGCTGTGTCTCATGCCTGTAATCCCAGCACTTTGGGAGGCTGAGGTGAGCGGATTACTTGAGGTCAGGAGTTCGAGACCAGACTGTCAAACATGGTGAAACACCATCTCTATTAAAAAAAAAAAAAAAAAAAATTAGCCGAGTGTGGTGGCGCGTGTGTGTCATTCCAGCTACTCGGGAGGCTGAGGCAGGGGAATCGCTGGAACCCAGGAGGCGGAGGTTGCAGTAAGCCGAGATGTTGCCATTGCACTCCAGCCTGGGTGACAAGAGTGAAACTCCGTCTCAAAAAAAAAAAAAAAAAAGAAAGAAGAAAAACCTTGCAGGATCTGTCCAGGGTCCCTGGGGAGAATCTGTGTGACATACATATCTCTGTGATGTTTCATATCATCTGAGGGCATGGTTGTATGTCACTCTGAAACCTCTATCCTCTGTCTCATCAGAACACATGGACTCGATTCCAAATTCACGGCCAGTAACCTGGGCGACCAGTCAGTACCAGAAGAAAAACTAGGAGGTCGATTGGTTTGTTTTTGAGATGGGGTCTCGCCCTGTCACCCAGGCTGGAGTGCAGTGGTACAATCACAGCTCACAGCAGCCTCGACCTGCTGGACTGAAACGATCACCCCACCTCCACCTCCTGAGTAGCTGGGACTACACGAATGCACCAGCATGCCTGGCTAATTTTTTTAAATTTTTTGGTAGAGCCGGGTTCTTGCTATGTTGTCCAGCCGGGTCTCCAGTTCCTAGCCCCAAGCGATCCTCCTGCTGTGGCCTCCCAAAGTGTTGGGATTATGATTTGTGCATTTATAAAGATGAGAGGTTTGATTTGTCCTGTATACAAATGCATCAGGCCATTCTTCATGCTGAGACATGCAGATGGTCTCAGCCTCAGTAGGAGAGTAGCTTAGTATTTCAGAGGGCATGTGTGCTCTTCAGACCTCTAGGAAGCTCCTCGCAGCTTCATCAATGAAACTCAGTAACCCCCTACAATGTATACCCCTCCTAGGGAGCAAATGAACGTGGCTATTACCTCTCTTCCCACCTCAGTTGTCTCAAGAGCAATGGGTGTTACAAAAAAGAGCTATCGGCTGGGAGTGGTGGCTCACGCCTGTAATCCCAACACTTTGGGAGGCTGAGGGGGAGGATCACGTGAGGTTGGGAGTTCAAGACCAGCCTAACCAACATGGAGAAACCTCGTCTCTACTAAAAATACAGAAATTAGCCAGGCGTGGTGGCAGTCACCTGTAATCCCAGCTACTCAGGAGGCTGAGGCAGGAGAATCGCTTGAACCCAGGAGCGGAAATTGTGGTGAGCCCAGATCGTGCCACTGCACTCCAGCCTGGGCGACAAGAGCGAAACTCCATCTCAAAAAAAAAAAAAAAAAAAAAAAGAAAGCTATTGTAAATGCTGAGTGTATCAGCTCCACCATACAGGGCTCATGTCCAGCAAGTCCTGACCACTTTGAAATCATGTGATCAGGCCTGCCATCAAAATGAACAAATTTGCAGTGTAGACTGCTCCCACTTCACCATGAAGTAGACCACTCGTATCATTGCTTGTCTTAAGCATGTATTTGTATCCGCCATGCGGTCTAATGAAAGTGTGTCTTAGGGTTGATTGGAACTTGGATTGACGTGCCGAGAGGGTGACAGGTTAATTAATCAAGTCAAGGATGCAGGTACTGGGAATTTTTTTATTTTTATTTTTTTTAAGATGGAACCTCTCTCTGTTGCCCAGGCTGGAGTGCAGTGGTGCGATCTCGGCTCACTGCAACCTCCGCCTCCTGGGTTCAAGCAATTCGGCCTCATCCTCCTGGGTAGCTGGGACCTCAGCTACCTCCCAGCACACCTGGCTAATTTTTACATTTTCAGTAGAGATGGGGTTTCGATATGTTACTCAGGCTGATCTCGAACTCACAGTCTCGAGTGAGCCGCCTGCCTCAGCCTGCCGAAGTGCTGGGATTACAGGCATGAGACACCATACCCAGCCCCCCCATTTCTTTTTTTTTATTAATAAACAAATCTAACCACCCTCTCTGGACCTTCTATTTCCCCTGGGGACTGTCCCTGACTACAGTCTCCGCTGCAGCAAATCCCCATACAGGAATTGCTCATACAATTCACTTCCAGTCCCCCGTGCTCCACTGAAAATGCTCCAGGTGGCCGGGCGCAGTGGCTCACGCCTGTCATCCCAGTACTTTGGGAGGCTGAGGCGGGTGGATCACATGAGGCCAGGAGTTCGAGACCAGCCTGGCCAACGTGGTGAAACCCTGTCTCTACTAAAAATACAGAAATTAGCCAGGCGTGGTGGCGGACGCCTGTAATCCCAGCTACTCGGGAGGCTGAGGCAGGAGAATCGCTTGAACCCGGGAGCAGGAGGTTGCAGTGAGCCGAGATCGCGCCACTGCACTCCAGCCTGGGTGACAAGAGTGAAACTCCATCTCAAAAAACGAAAAAATAAGAAGAAATTGCTCCAGGTAGAGCCACCAGGGACTTCACCCTTTCCCTGCAATGTGCAGGCCTCAGCCCTGGCTGTTTCCTCCTCCACGCATGCCCTTCCCCCAGGTATCCAATCCCTCTCCTTCCCTTCATTCAGGCCTGCGCCAAAACCTCCGAAGACAGGGCTTCTCCGGGGCGCTTGCTTTCCCCTCACAAAGCTTTGTCTGTCTTTATGGGTCATCTCACCAATTGGCTTATGTATTTATCGATTCACTTATTTATTATAAATTTAAGGAGTACAGGTGCGGATTTATTTATTTTATTTATTTATTTTGAGACGGAGTCTCGCCCTGTCACCCAGGCTGGAGTACAATGGCGCGATCTTGGCTCACTGCAACCCCTGCGTCCCAGGTTCAAGCGATTCTCCTGCCTCAGCCTCCCGAGTAGCTGGGATTATAGGCATGTCCCACCACACCCAGCTAATTTTTATATTTTTAATAGAGATGGGGTTCCACCATGTTGGCCAGGATGGTCTTGATCTCTTGACCTCGTGATCTGCCCGCCTCGGCCTCCCAAAGTGCTGGGATGACAGGTGTGAGCCACCGCGCCCGTCCTGGCTTATGTATTTATTGATTTGCTTATTTATTATAAATTTAAAGAGTACAGGTGCGGATTTCTTTTTTTGTTTCCTTTTTTTTTTTTTTTTTTCTGAGATGCTCTGTTGCCCAGGCTGGAGTGTAGTGGCATGATTTTGGCTCACTGCAACACCTGCCTCCCGGGTTCAAGCGATTCTCCTGCCTCAGCCTCCCGAGTAGCTGGGATTATAGGCATGTCTCACCACACCCAGCTAATTTTTATATTTTTAATAGAGATGGGGTTTCACCATGTTGGCCGGGATGGTCTTGATCTCTTAACCTTGTGATCCGCCGGCCTCGGCCTCCCAAAGTGCTGGGATGACAGGTGTGAGCCACCGCGCCCAGCCCGGCTTATGTATTTATTGATTCAGTTATTTATTATAAATTTAAGGAGTACAGGTTCGGATTTCTTGCATGGAGACATCGCACAGCAGTGAAGTCCCGGCTTCTAGTGAACCCCTCACCCCAGCTGTGAATACTATACCTGTAGGTGATTTTTTTCATCCTCCACCTCCTGCCAACCTCCCACCTTTCAGGGTCCTCATCGTCAATCCACCCTCTGTGTCTGTGTAGACCCACTGGTGAACTCCCACCTGCAAGTGAGAACATGGCAGGATCAGTGTTTGACTTTCAGTATCTGAGTTGTTTGTTAGGAGAACGGCCCGCTTTTCAAACTGAAGCTCTGTTTCCATTAAAATACAACTTCCAATTTCCCTGCTGTTCCTAGCTCCTAGCAACACCATTCTGCCTTCTGTCTTGATGAATCTGACAACTCTAGGGACCTTAGAAAGTGGAAACAGGCCGGGCATGGTGGATCATGCCTGTAATCCCCACTTTGGGAGGCTGAGGCGGGTGGATCACCTGAGGTCATGAGTTCAAGACCAGCCTGACCAATATGGTGAAACCCCGTCTCTACTAAAAATACAAAAATTAGCTCAAGCATGGTGGCACACGCCTGTAGTCCCAGCTACTCGGGAAGCTGAGGCAGGAGAATCGCTTGAACACGGGAGGTAGAGACTGCAGTAAGCCGGGATCGTGCCACTGCACTCCAGCCTGGGCAACAGAGTGAGACTCTGTCTCAAAAAATAAAAAGTAAAATAATAAAATAAAAAGTGGAAACGTGCAGTGTTTGTCCATGTCACTGCAAAAGACATGATTTCATTCTTTGATATGACTGCATAATATTCCATGGTGTGTATATACTATACTGTACTTTCTTTATATTAGCCAGTCCTCTGCTGACAGACACTTAGGTTGATTGCATATCTTTGCTGTTCTGAATACTACTGCAAAAAACCTACAACAGCTGTGTGCGTGGATCAGGGCTCTGTGCCTGGAAGGCAGGGAAGGAGGTGCTGAATGTGTGTGTGTGGGTCTAGCTGTGTGCATGGATCTGGGCTGTGTGCATGGATCAGGGCTGTGTGCATGGATGAAGGCAGGGAGGGAAATATTGAATGCATGTGCATGGATCTGGGCTGTGTGCATGGATCAGGGCTGTGTGCATGGATGCAGGCAGGGAGGCAGCTGCAGAATGCATGTGATGGAGCCAGCTGTGTGCATGGATCAGGGCTGTGTGCATGGGTGAAGGCAGGGAGGGAGATATTGAATGCACATGCATGGAGCCAGCTGTGTGCGTGGATCAGGGCTCATGATAGCAAAGCAGAGAAAGAAGGCAGATGACGAGGGAGGGGTCCCTGGAAGAATCAGGCAGTGGCTATTTCCTGCAACAGCTCCCTTCTCCTCTCCTTCCCTGCTATGCCTCTCATTTTTCTAATTTGTTAATTCTGGATAATAATATCACATAAGAGTGTTGTGAACATTGCCGAGAGAATATATGGGAAACCATTTTCTCCACTGTAAAGCTCTGTGTAATTATGTAATTATGAGCCATTCATTCCTCTCTCTGACTATATTGCTTGTGGCTCTATTTAGTACACTTGAAACTCTATCTTCTATTTTGTGTGTGTTTCATCTTTTTTTTTTTCCTGCACTTGTGCCTCACCATCCACCCACTACCCATGTCTATTGGAAGCTCCCGGGCAGCAGGGGTTATTTCTGAAATTCTCTTCCTTTGCCCCAAGAGCTGGCAAAATACAGGTGAGCATTTAATAAACATTCATTGGACTGAATGAAGTTGAAATGGTTTCTGTAGCTTGCAGCTCCAACACTCTCCGGGACTCAAGAGTGGCTTGATGCAGATTTTACCATAAATGTTGCTGCACCGTCTCCCCAGCGCCCCCCAGGCGGGCGTCTGGAATTTCAAAGATGCTCTTGTGTCTGTTAAAAGGGAACACACTGCGTTCTTGGATTTGGGTTCGCATTTATACATCTTCTGTCCTCTTGCCAGTCTCTAAAGATTGTCATTTAAAAAAAAAAAAAAAGCTGTAGATAAAACAGGATGTGTTATTTAAGCCACAGGGAGCATGATTTACAGGACCGTCTTGTGTATTCAGAAGGCAACTTTGATTTCCCTGCACAAGGCGTCACCAAGCAAGCCCACTTCATCACTCCGAGAATGTGTGGAAGACAGCGCCTGTCAGCCACAGCTGCACAGGGGCAGATAATGAAATTCTGCCGCGAAGCCACAGTTCCTTGCTCTATACAGGAGGTCGGCCAGATAGGAAGTGTCTTAGTCTTCGTGGGCCACCTCTAGTCTCTTTGGCATATTTCTTTCTTTCTTTCTTTCTTTTTCTTAACAACACTTGAAGAGTATAAAACCATTCTTAGCTAGTAGCCTGTACAGAAACAGGTACAGGCTGAATTTTGCCCATGGTGTATAGTTTGCAGAGCTGCATAAGAAGCTAGAATGAGTGGGGTTCCCAGCGTGGTCTCTGAGACCAGCAGCCTCTGGGAGCTCGTTAGAAATGGAGATTCTTGGGTCGGGCACGATGGCTCATGCCTGTAATCCCAGCACTTTTGGAGGCTGACATGGGCGAATCATGAGGTCAGGAGTTCGAGACCAGCCTGGCCAAATGGTGAAATGCTGTCTCTACTAAAAATACAAAAAATTAGCTGGATGTAGTGGCAGGCGCCTGTAATCCCAGCTACTCGGGAGGCTGAGGCAGGAGAATTGCTTGAACTTGGGAGGCGGAGGTTGCAGTGAGCCAAGATCATGCCACTGCACTCCAGCCCTGGCATGTCAAATAAATAAATAAATAATAAAAAATTAAAAAAATGGTGATTCTTGGGCCTCGTAAGATCCAGTGAGTTAGAAATACCAGGGGTGCAGTTGTTTTTACAGGCTCTCTGGCCCATTCTCTTGAGTGCTAAGTGTGAGGACCCCAGACCCCAGGACTGCAGGGGATTGAGCCCCAGCTTTGGGGCTGTGGACAAAAGAAGATAGCTCTCGGTAATTCCATATGAATAGTCTATATGAATCCTAAAGGAAGTTGTGTTGCTTTAGTTGTTGTTGTTGTTGTTGTTTTCAAAACAAGTGGATAACAGTTCATTCAGGAATCCCCCAGCCTCACACAAGTGAACAAGAGTGATTTCGATTCAGAGGAAGACTTTTAGAAACAGAAGAGTGTAGTGTGAAGGTTGTCTAGTTTTTTTTTTTAGGAAAAGCTGGATTATACTGTAAATTGATAATAGAGGGGCAGAGAGAGAGGAGGAGAAAGAGGAAGGGGAAGAGGAGGAAGGGAGAGAGAGAAAAAGGAAGATGAGGAAAAGGAGAAAAAATAAAAGGAGGAAGACAGAGGGATAGAAAGAGAAAAAGGAGAAGTAAGAAGGGAGGAGGAGAAGGAAGAAGGAGGAGGAGAAGATGAAGGAGGAGGAGAAGGAAGAAGTGAAGGAGGAGGAAAAGGGAGGAATAGAGAAAAGGAAAGAAGGGCAGAAAGAAAAGAAGAGAAGGAGGAGAGAAGAGGAAGGAAGAGAAAGATAGAGAAAAAGAAGAAGATAAGGGGAAGAAGGAGGAGGAGGAAGAAGTTGGAGAAGATGGAGGAGGAAGAAGAGGGAGAAAATGAGAAAGAGGAGAAAGGAGGAAGGGGAGAGAGGGATAGAACAGGAGGAGGATAAGGCAGAAAGGAGGAAGAGGAGGTGGAGGAGGAAGAAGAGAAGATGAAGGAGGAGAAAAAGAGGAATAGAGAGCGAAAAGGCAAGAAGAGGAGAAACGAGGAGAAAGACAAAAGGAAGAAGAAGAGAAGGCAGAGAAGAGAAAGGGAGAAAGAGACGGGAAAGGAGAATAAGGGGAAAAAAGAAGGAGGATACGATGGGGGAGGAAGAGAAAGAGGAATAGACAGAGAACAAGAGAAAAAGGAAGAGGAAGCAAAGTAGGAAGAAGAAGGGCGTGAGAGAGAGGGAGGGAAAGAGGGAGGTTCTCTCGGGCTCAGAGGTGATGCCACCCAGATCAGTTTGAGGTACACATCGGAAATGCCACAGAAGTGACAGAACTGGGAAGGGCCGTTTTGTCCGAGGAGATGCCGTCTCTCCTTTCCACAGGGTATGTCTGTGATGGACTCTCTGGTGGCTCTAACAGACTCCCCAGGAACAAAGACGTCATAGGCTCTGAGGCTGCCACGCTAAAAAGAAGCATCCTCTTTGGATGGGAAACTTCTTCCCTTGAGTGGATAAATGCCCTCCTTTGGTGCAGCCTTAAAGTCAGCCAGCAGTCTCTGTGCTTTTGATTGAAGGTCTCTGTGCTAGACCTTCCAGTGACTCAAGCTAAGAGATGAGCCAAGATCATTCCTGGAGCCCGGCATTTCTTCCTGGTTTCAGAATGCCCAGACTCTCTGCCATTGAGACCGCTCAATTTTGTATTAGTCGCAGTTCTCAAGAAAAACAGGACCAATAGGATCTATGCATAGAGAAAGATTTACTTTAATTGACTCTTGGGATTGTAGGGGCAGGCAAGTCCAAAATTGGTAGGCTGGCTGCCAGGCTGGAGACCTGGACAAGATTTGACATTGCAGCCTTGAGCCTAAAATCTGCAGGGCAGGCTGGACACTCAAGCAGGATTGCCCTGTTACAGTCTGGAGTGCAATTCCTTTTCTAGTAAGTGTCAGTGTTTGCTGTGAAGGCCTTCTCCTGATGAGGTGAGGCCCACCCACATTGTGAACCGTCCTCTCCTCTGCTTAAATGCAACTGATTTGTAAATGTTAATGATATCCACAAACTACCCAGTCTGGTGCTTGACCAAATGTCTGGGCACCATAGCCCAGCCAATTGATACATGAAATCAATCATCACAGAGCCCACCGAAGACCTGTGTTACCTGACATTAAACAGCACAAGCCATCTCCTCTCTGTTGTCTGTCAGGTGAGTGTTTATTCCTGGTAAGAGCAGGTTTGTGTGTGTGTCTTACGAGATTGTAGTTAGAGGAAGGTTTTCTTAATCCTCTCTGCTTCAGGTGGTCACTGAAGCCATGAAACATCCCTAGAAGTTTAGCACAACCCACAGCTCTCATTGGGGAGTTGAGAGCACGTGTGTGCACGTACACATGTGCACACTCATGCACACATATGCATGCACACATGTACAAATACACACATATAGATGCAAACACATGCACGCACCTGCACCCCTCCCACACATGCATAGTATGTGCACACATGCTCACGTGCATAAATGCACACACACCTTCACATGCATAGACACACGCACATATACACATGCAAACCCATGCACACAGACATGCGTATATCCACACATCTGTGCCCACATGCATGTGTGCACATATGCATGAGCAAACACACATGCACACATTTATGCAAATGTATATTCCTATACACACATGCACATATTCACATGTGCATTCATGCACATGCATGTACGTACATGTACTCACACATATCCATATACATGCAGACATGCACATACACTCATACAATACACATCCCTCAAGTACACATTCACATGCATGCATACATATACACATGTGCAAACACACGCAGGCACATACCCACACATCTGTGCCCCCACACACATGCATGCACATATATTTATCCAAACACATGCATGAATACACACACGTAGCCATTAACATGTGCATTCATGCACGTGCACATACATATACACATACATACAGACATGCACATACAATCATACAATACACATCTACCCACAAGTACACACACATCCACATACATGCGTACCTATGCATATCTGTGCACACACACACGCACACATTATATCACCCTATGATTTGCGTGTGAGTCAGCATCCCAGAAAACATCCAGCCCCGAAACCTATTTTCCAGAACATTCCAGAAGGAGCAAGCAGAAGGTACAGAGAGGCAAGAGGCAGGGGACATCGTGGCAGAAGCAGCAGGATCCCTGGGTGGCTGGAGCAGAGGTATGGAGAGGAAGTGTTGCCTTTGTAGAATGTTCAGAACATTCTTCCAGGAAGGCAGCTGAGCCTGGGCAGAAGTCTCTGAATTTCTCTTTGACCACAGCATTACTCCGTCCCCTCTTCCACAACTTTGGGGCGTGGAAACTCTCCTTGGGAAGCTCAGCTAGGAGTCTCTTTACTTGCCAGCCACTTCCCTGAGTGTGAGTTTCTGCCGTAAGATGTGGATGGTGCTAAAATAAATACATGTGCCCTCAGATGTCTCTCAGCACATCTCAAGGATCTACCAACAGCGTCTGCATTCAAATAGCAACGTTTACAGAAGGCGAACGAGCCTCTGCGTGCCTTGCAGAGAGCTGAGCGTTTGCCGCCCAAGCCCTGCTAGCCTCCTCCCTAGGAGACATCCCGGGTGATGCCATTCCTGCTGCCCTCTGCTCCTGGCAGTGGAGCGTTAGGTAGTTTCCTTGCAGACAGCACAGGGTACCCGTCCCAAGGACAAAGGGAAGCCCTGTGTGTGTCTCTTCTGCAAAGCCCAGCACGTCTAATACAAGTTAAGTGTGGAGTTCAGAGGGAACAGCTTTCTGAAGCTCTTTGAAGAGTCCCAGGCAAATATCTCTGTGTGCCCTGGGTGCTATCTGGAGAACAGGAGCTCTAACAAAAAGGAAATCGTGGTTTGAATGACAGAAAAGGGATTTGCTGTTTCAAATTCACAATATCTGCCTTATGTTAGAAATCAGAGTTCTCAGAGTCACCACAGATATTTGGTCAAATAGGGGCAGAACCAGAATTGGTAAATGCAGCAAAGGCTCTGAGGAATAAATTCCTCCCTTCCTTCCTCTTATCTTCTCTTTTTTCCTCCAGTCCTTCCTTTTGCCTCCCTTTTTTCCTTCCTTCCTTCCTCCCTCCCTCCCTTGCCTCCTCCCTTCCTTCCTTCCTCCCATCCTTCCCTCCCTCCCTCCCTCCCTTGCCTCCTCCCTCCCTCCCTCCCTCCCTTCCTCCCTCCCTCCCTTCCTCCCTCCCTCCCTCCCTCCCTTCCTCCCTCCCTCCCTCCCTTCCTCCCTCCCTCCCTCCCTTCCTCCCTCCCTCCCTCCCTCCCTCCCTCCCTTCCTCCCTCCCTTCCTCCCTCCCTTCCTCCCTCCCTCCCTTCCTCCCTCCCTCCCTCCCTTCCTTCCTCCCTCCCTCCCTTCCTCCCTCCCTTCCTCCCTCCCTCCCTCCCTCCCTCCCTCCCTCCCTTCCTCCCTCCCTTCCTTCCTCCCTCCCTCCCTCCCTCCCTCCCTTCCTCCCTCCCTTCCTTCCTCCCTCCCTCCCTCCCTTCCTCCCTCCCTCCCTCCCTCCCTCCCTCCCTCCCTCCCTTCCTCCCTCCCTCCCTCCCTCCCTTCCTTCCTCCCTCCCTTCCTCCCTTCCTTCCTCCCTCCCTTCCTTCCTCCCTCCCTTCCTCCCTCCCTTCCTTCCTCCCTCCCTCCCTCCCTCCCTCCCTCCCTCCCTCCCTTCCTCCCTCCCTTCCTCCCTTCCTTCCTCCCTCCCTTCCTTCCTCCCTCCCTTCCTCCCTCCCTCCCTCCCTCCCTCCCTCCCTCCCTTCCTCCCTCCCTCCCTCCCTCCCTCCCTCCCTCCCTTCCTCCCTCCCTCCCTTCCTTCCTCCCTCCCTTCCTCCCTCCCTCCCTTCCTTCCTCCCTCCCTCCCTCCCTTCCTTCCTCCCTCCCTTCCTCCCTCCCTCCCTCCCTCCCTCCCTTCCTCCCTCCCTTCCTTCCTCCCTCCCTCCCTTCCTTCCTCCCTCCCTCCCTTCCTCCCTCCCTTCCTCCCTCCCTCCCTCCCTTCCTCCCTCCCTCCCTCCCTTCCTCCCTCCCTTCCTCCCTCCCTTCCTCCCTCCCTCCCTTCCTTCCTCCCTTCCTCCCTCCCTCCCTCCCTTCCTTCCTCCCTTCCTCCCTCCCTTCCTTCCTCCCTTCCTCCCTTCCTCCCTCCCTCCCTCCCATCCTTCCCTCCCTCCCTCCCTCCCTTCCTCCCTTCCTCCCTTCCTCCCTCCCTCCCTCCCATCCTTCCCTCCCTCCCTCCCTCCCATCCTTCCCTCCCTCCCTCCCTCCCATCCTTCCTTCTCTTTGGTTCTTTGTTTCTCTTCTTTTTTTTCTTTCTCTCTCTTTCCTTCCTGCCTCCCTTCCTTCTTTGCTTCCTTCCTGTTTTTTTCTTTTTTCATCCTTCCCTTCCTCCCTTCTTCCCTCCTTTCTCCCTTTTTTCTTCCTCTCTCCTTTCTTCTCTGCTTCCTTTCTCTCTCCTTCCTTCCCTCTTTTCTGTCTTGTTCTCTGCTTCCTTCCTTTCTTACTGCCTCCCTCCCTCCCTCTCTGTCACTCCTTCCTTCCCTCCTCTTATGCTTCCTTCTTTCCTTTCTCTATTTCCTCCTTTCTTCTTCCTCTTTTTCTTTCTCCTTCTCTTTCTTCCTTCCATTGATATTTTTTTGTTTCTCTGTCTTTCTCCTTCCCTTTCACTCAACCCTTCACTGACCTTTGAATACCCAAAACAAAGGTGCTTTGACCCAGGCCATAGCTGATGACACTGAGTTGTTCCCAGCAGGTGCAGGATTCTGTGCAGACACGTCTGTCCCCTCCCTTCCTGCCCGGTTCTCAGCACTGCCTGGCATGTACAGATGTGGGTGCAGGGCTGGCTGGGGTGCAGGTGCAGGGTGCTCCAGCTGCACCTTCCGGAAAGACATTTCATGGAGTTAGGAGGAAAAGGGGCTGCCTCCGGAGGGAAAACTGAGGTCTTCATTGTCAGCAGGAGGAAGCCTGACTCGAACCCTTCTTATTCTGCAGCAGCTCTGAGACAGGTCCCAGAGCTTCCCCTCTAACAAAAGCGACTCTGAGAACGAGAAGAGATGCTTTGCTGTTTTCCCTACCTGTCACATTCTCTGTGCTGCCCTAACATGAGAAACCGTGCCCATGGTCTGGGTGTTTTCTTTTTTTTCTTTTTTCTTTTTTTTTTGAGATGGAATCTCGCTCTGTCGCCCAGGCTGGAGTGCAGTGGCGCCATCTCGGCTCACTGCAAGCCCCGCCTCCCGGGTTCACGCCATTCTCCTGCCTCCCGAGTAGCTGGGACTACAGGCGCTCGCCACCATGCCCGGCTAATTTTTTGTGTTTTTATTAGAGACGGGGTTTCACTGTGTTAGCCAGGATGGTCTTTATCTCCTGACCTCGTGATCCGCCTGCCTCGGCCTCCCAAAGTGCTGGGGTGACAGGCGTGAGCTACCGCGCCTGGCCATGCTCCGGGTGTTTTCTTTGGGGAAAAAGATCACAAAGGGCTGAGCCAGTCCAAGGTCTGCTTTGCAGAACGTGGCATTAGAGAGACAAATGCTGGCAGGAACCCTTGGTGTTCTTGAGCAGTCCCATGAACACAGAGGGCTCTGTTTGCAATAGAGCTGTGTGGCAGACTGAATGAGCCAGGTAACCAACAGGAGATTGAAATGACTTGGCAGGGGAACTCGAGTAATTGCTCATGCTCCTGAAGTCTCTCCCTTCCCTGACTCTTGAGGTAGCAGGTAAGTGTGGGTATAATTGCCTGTTTCCTGGAAAAGAGGCTTTCTTGACATATGCACACAGCAGCCTGCGCCGATCCCAGTCAGGAGAGAAGTCACCTGGGCTTGGTCTCCATCTGCCGGGGCTGCCAGCCTGAAGTCCCATAGACTGGGCAGCTTAGACAACAGACACTGATTTTCCCACCGTCCTGGAGGCTGGAAGTCCAAGATCAAGGTGTGGGCTGGGCGGGCTCCTCCCGAGGCCTCTCTCCTTGGGTTGTAGATGCTGTCTTCTCACTGTGTCCTCACAGGGTCGTCCCTCTGTGCATGTCTGTTTTCTCCTCATCTCCTCTTCTTATGAGCTGTCTCAGTCCATTTCAGGCTGCTATTACAGAATACCATAGACTGGGTGGCTTATAAACAACAGACGTTGACTCTCCCACAGTCCTGGAGGCTGGAAGTCTGACATCAAGGTGTGGGCAGGGCTGGTTCCTCCTGAGGTCTCTCTCCTGGGCTTGGAGACGCCGTCTTTTCCCTGTGTCCTCACAGGGTTGTCCCTCTGTGTGTGTCTGTGTCCTCATCTCCTTTTCTTATGACATGTCTTAGTCCAGTTCTGGCTGCTGTCACAGAATACCATAGACTGGGTGGCTTAGAAACGACATACATTGATTCTCCCACAGTCCTGGAGGCTGGAGGTCTAAGATCAAGGTGTGGGCAGGGCTGGTTCCTCCTGAGGCCTCTCTCCTTGGTTTCATATTTTGCAATATTATATCAGGATAAATAATCTGTGCATGTGTATGAGTGTGTGCATGCGAATGAGTATATGAGCATGTTTGCATGTGTATAAGTATGCATGTGAATGAGTGTGTGTGCATGTGAATGTACACGTGGATGAGCATGTGTGCATGCGAATGAGTGTATGTGAGCATGTGTGCATGTGTATGCATACTTGTGAATAAGGGTGCGTGCATGTGTATGTGTGCATGTGAATGTGTGTACATGTGAATGTGAAAGTGTGTGCATGTGTGTGAGCTGTGTGCATGTGTGAGTGCATGTGAATGTGTGCATGTGAGTGCATGTGAGTGTGCATGTGTGTGAGCTGTGTGCATGTGAATGAGCATGTGTGCATGTGTGAGTGCATGTGAATGTGTACATGTGAATGTGCATGTGAGTGTGCATGTGTGTGAGCTGTGTGCATGTGTGTGAGCTGTGTGCATGTGAATGAGTGTGTGCATGTGTGAGCGCATGTGAATGTGTGTACATGTGAATGTGTGTGCATGTGTGAGCTGTGTGCATGTGAATTAGTGTGTGCATGTGAATATGTGAGCATCTGTGTGAGCTGTGTGCATGTGAATGAGTGTGAGCATGTGTGTGCATGTGAATGTGTACATGTGTGTGAGCATGTGTGCGTGTGAGCTGTGTGCATGCAAATCTGTGTGCATGTGAATGAGTATATGTGAGCATGTGTGCATGTGAATGAGTGTGAGCATGTGTTCATGTGAGTTTGTGTACATGTAAATGAGTGAGCATGTGTGCATGTGAATGAGTGTGAGTATGCATGTGTAAGTAGGTGTGCATGTGTGTGCGTGTATGCATGAGTGTGTGTCCATATGTGTGTATATATTTGTGTGCATGTTAGTACATATGAATGTATGTGTGCATGTCAGCATGTAAGTGACCATGCGCACATGAATATGTGTGTGCGTGTGTTTTTCTTACAGAAAAAAAATCATCCAATACAACTTCATCACGTCGTCCTCTCTGTGTCCCCAGAAATACCTACATTTTCAGCACAGTGCGCTTGCTGTCTTCTAGAAATCGCAAGCTCATTTTCAACATAGCACAGGTGGTATCTTGCCCCCTAAAACGGTAGTACTTGTGTCGCAATTGAATATGCATAGCCCAAGAACTCTTACTCAGATAAGAGGATTTTTCAAAATATGGTAGAAACAGAAGCCCCCAGACACTGCCCACAGGGGAACCACAAAGAGGAAGCCTCCTTCCAGAGAGTGCTGAGTTTGTTCAACAATAGGGACGATGCAGGAGAACCCAGGAGTGGTTAAGCTGCAGCTGCAGAACACAGGGGCCTCTCCAGGTGGAGGCATCATACTACATGGTCAAGACACAGGTCGGGTATTTGGGGCAGGAGCCCCTGAATCCTCAGTGTCGATGATGGCAGACTACAACACAAAACTTGTTCCAGGAGCTGATTCAAGGATTTGTTTGCAAAGAAGGCACAGCACTAAATATAACAGAGTGTGGGTGAACATCTCAGGCACCAGCGTGAGGTGCAAATGCTCATTTCTGCGCAGCAGGAACCATGGTCTCTCCTGGGGACCCAGGGTGGCCCCCATCTGGCCTCTCTGATCACTTTGTCCAGAGCAGCAGTGTGGGAAGGGGCACCGTGTTGGATTCACAGCTGCCGTGCTTGGTGTCCCTGCCTTTTATATGGAAGTGGGCTGGGCCCCAGAGAGACTCCGTATTTTCCAGCTACAAGATGATGGGGAAGGAAGAAGAATGCCGGCTTTGGGGGCAGATCCTGCCTGGAAATTGGGCAGAACACAGCCGCAAAAGAGAGAAGCATGAAACAGATCAATAAAACCTCTTTCTGCATTGAAGGCTGCCCCAGAGAAAGACCCTCAAACACCATGGGTGCCTTCAGTTGGCCCCTGCCTTCCCTCTCCCTTTCCTCCTGCTCTGTTCTGTCCTTCCTCCCTTCCTCTTTCCATCCCTTTCGCCTTGACTTTTGGTCTTTAGATGCCCAGGGCAAGACACGGGACACAGGGCTCCCCTGTGAGACCCAAGCCATGGCGCCTGCATCCGCCCCCGCAATGTTTTCAGATACAGTCTCTGTATTAGTCTGTTCTCATGCTGCTAATAAAGACATGCCCAAGACTGGGTGATTTATAGAGGAAAGAGGCTTAATGGACTCACAGTTCCACGTGGCTGGGGAGGCCTCACAATCATGGCGGAAGGTGAAGGAGGAGCAAAGGCATGTCTTACATGGCAGCAGGCAAGAGAGTGTGTGCAGGGGAGCGGCCCTTTATAAAACCATCAGATCTCATGGGACTTATTCATTATCATGAGAACGGCACGAGAAAGATCTCCCATGATTCAATTACCTCCCACTGGTTCCCTCCCTTGACACATGGGAATTATGGGAGCTACAATTCAAGATGAAATTTGGGTGGGGACACAGTCAAACCGTATCAGCCTCCAAATCTCCCAGGACACTTTGGGTTTGCAAGATCTCCGGGCACCCCTAGGTGATTTCCAGACTTGGGAAGTTCTCTAGCTCCATCCATTTCTTTTTAGGCAGCAGAAGAGCAGAGGCAAGTCAGTGGGAAACAATCTCAGGAGTCTGGCAGCTCTGTCCCTCCACTGGGGTCCAGCCTTCCTGTTCCCCTTGCTGGGCACCCAGAGGATGGGCTGGTGGGCACACTGGATTGTCTACCATGCCTTTCCACATCACACTGGCTGCTGAAGTCAAGACCAGCAGGCAGTGAACTGACAGCAGGAGAATTTCTGAAGTGACTGGGTGTCACAGGCCACCCCACAGAGTCCGCCCGTTTCCTTTTCGGAGGGTGTGTGCCTGAACTCTCACCAGTGCTAGGTTTTGCCATGTGGCCTACACTCATCTTGAACTCCTGGACTCAAGCAGTCCTCCTGCCTTGGTCTCCCAAAGCACTGGGATTACAGGCATGAGCCACTGCAGTGCTAGGGGCACTGGTGAGAGGTGAAATCAGTTCGGGCAAATGGATCATCACTCCCAGAAGACTAGAGGGGACATAACAAAGGCAATATCTGGTCTTTATTCCTGGTTCTGTAACAAGGAGGAGCTTCTAAAAGTCTCGCAATTTCACAAATGCTAGTAATTCCCTGGTTGTATAATGAGGTGATATTTGCTGTTTCCTAAATGGCTTCAAGATGGGGCTGGTCACCAGAAACACCAACCATGTCATTAGGAGGTTGGAATTTCAGGCCAGCCTGACCTCTGGGGAGGAAAGAGGAACTGGAGGTTGAATCTGATTATGTGGCCAATGACGTAATCATACCTATGCAATAAGACCCCAGTAAAAACTCTGGACATCAAATGTCTTAGTCTGTTTGTGTTGCTATCACAAAACAACATAGGCTGGGCAACCGGTAAACATTTGTTGCTCACAGTTCTGGAGGCTGGAAGTTCAAGATCAATGCATGGCAGATTCTGTGTCTGGCAGGGACCTGCTTTCTGGTTCACAGACGGTGCCTCATTACTGTGTCCCCACATGGTGGATACGTTCACCAGATTCCCAGAAGCTTATTACAAGAGACAACTTCTGAAACATCTTCATTGTGACAGAAGTTAAGAGGGACTATGTTGGTTCCTGGATTATTGCATCCTAGCTCTGAAGGTTCTCAGGTCCCACAACTTCTAATTCCTCTGAGAATCCTGCATTTCTTCCATCCCACTGACCATGACCAAGGGCCAACTCCCACTGCAGAAAACCAGGGTGTGCTGTGTTTCAAGATTATCGCCTTCCACTAGGGTAAAATCCCCAGTCTTTGAAAAACCTTTTTCTGCATCTCAAGTTCCTTTTTGAACCGTCTGTTTCCATGAAACATACGATCACAGCTCATAAATGCCTCAATTCTCCGATGTAGCATGCCTTGCTGAATTGAAAACAAGAACCTTTTTGATGTCCTGATGTTTCATCTAATTGCTAAATATTGTTTATTAAATACAGAAGCCAAGCACTCACTCATCTGCTTCTAGTCAATTAATAAGCATTTCGGTCCCATAAAGAGTGCATGATTAAATACGTACATCAGGGATTTTAATATGCATCTGCCTAGTGAGATGGATTAACCCACCACTGAAATGCAACCCACTTGGGTATGTTATTGTCAGTGCCTGTTGTAAAGAAACCCAACAGCAGAAAAGCTGTGGTTCAGATTGATCACCCAACCTCGCTTTTTGCATACATTTCTCAGTGCAGCTGATGAGTATATTCCACCTGTCCCTGCAGCATCCATGTGAGTCCTGAGACTCCTGTTTCCTGCTCAGAAATTTGACTCATCGTAGCCTTCTTTTCTTCTTCCACCAGACCCCCGATGAAGGAGCATGGACTTCCATCTACGCAGCAGTCACCCCAGAGCTGGAAGGAGTTGGTGGCCGTTACCTATACAACGAGAAAGAGACCAAGTCCCTCCACGTCACCTACAACCAGAAACTGCAGCAGCAGCTGTGGTCTAAGAGTTGTGAGATGACTGGGGTCCTTGATGTGACCCTGTGATAGCCTGTCTCAGGATAGCTGCTGCCCCAAGAAACACATTGCACCTGCCAATAGCTTGTGGGTCTGTGAAGACTGCGGTGTTTGAGTTTCTCACACCCACCTGCCCACAGGGCTCTGTCCTCTAGTTTTGAGACAGCTGCCTCAACCTCTGCAGGACTTCAAGAAGCCAAATAAACATTTTGGAGGATAATCACCCCAGGTGGTCTTCAACCATAAACTCTGTGATTCCAAAGTGCCCAGTTGTCACAGGTGCCATAAATAATTACATTTTCCAACATAAATGTGCCATTTTCCTTGCCGCGTTAATACAACTGAGTACAAAAGTTCCAAGAGAGATGCTCTCTTTTCAGGGGCTGCAATGTCCTCTCTGAGACCTAGTGGTGGATGAGGGCTCCTGTTTGATTTTGTTCCTGTACTCACTCATTTTTCCAGAGACCCAGCTGTGATTCACACGTGTCAGACATGGGGAGGTGTGAGCCTTGCTTGCTACAGCCTGTAGGATGAGTTTGACGTGGCCAGCAGCACCATCTGGTCAACCTCATTCCAGAATGGCACAGTCACAAGTGAAGCATGCCACTGTCAAATCCGAGAATGTAAACCACTGAACAGCTATGGATCAAATGGTAGCCCTCAAAAGATATGTTCATGCCCTAACCCTCAGAACCTATAAATATTACTTTATTTGGAAAAGAATCTTTGCAGATAGAATTAAGAATTTTGAGATGGGTCATTATGGATCATCCCAGTGAACCTAATGCCATCACGAGGGTTCTTATCAGAGACAGGTAGAGGGAGATTTGAGTACAGAAGACAAGATGTTCATGTGATGATGCAGACAGAGACTGGAGTGATGCCGCCACAAGCCAAGCAATGGCTGGAGCCACCAGGAGCTGGGACAGGCAGGAAGGATTCTCCCTTATACCCCTCAGAGCAATCTCGGCCCCTCTGACATCTTGACTTTAGACTTCTGGTCCCCAGAACGGAGAGAGAATAAATCTTTCTTGTTTTAAGGCTCCAACAAGTTGGTAGTCACTTGTTACAGCAACCACAGGAAATGTATACAGCTTCTGATACTTCTGAAAACCTCACACAGCCAAAGGGTACATCCTTGGTATAGAGGCTCACTCTTACTCACCAGCCAGGCAAGGAAGGCTCAATCCTTTGGTGTTAGAGAGATAGATGTTGGGTTTTCAAATTTCAACATGGAGAAATCAGTCATTTGCAATGCTTTTGAGAAAGTACTGTGTATACCCTATGAGCCTGCACTCCTTATGTGTGAGACTGATGACCATTGGTTGGCTTATTATCCATTCCCCTAAGTGACAAAATCCCAGTGACTATTCAAATCCAACATTAGCTCCTGGCATGCCTGTACCTTAGAATCACAACCAGCTGCAATTCCAGGATGGAGTTCAAACTAATTGTGGGGGCATGTGCTTCTTACATGACTGCTAGATTGTTCCCAGATGGGGAAGGTTGCCCTGATAAGCAACTTAAATGAAAATAATAAATGTATTGTTTGGCCTCTTTAAAAAAAAATCAGTCATCCTCCGGGAATGGGTTTGTCACCACAGATGGTGATTTTCCTTGGTAGATAACCAGGATGCCTGGATTTCTGTTGTTCCTTTACAGAAAACCAGGAATTTTATGTCATGGACCCACTAGACAGGGGACCTTCCTTGGTACAAAAGGATAAGAAATGTGGATTTGTTCCCTGGGATATTCACGTTAGATGCTTACTACATCATCGGTGTAAGGTCAGCCGAGAGAGAGGATGAGGAGACCTAAAGTCAGGCAAGCAAACTTTACTGAGCTGCTTGGCTGCTCCACCACAGTTAGTGGAGGCAGCCCCGCATACAGACTATAGCAGGGTTTTATAGGGCCAGAACCAGGTCGGGGTGGGGGAGCTGAGTCGAGGGTGCAGGAGGACTGGGTTGGGGTGGGGGAGCTGAGTAGGGGGTGCAAGTGTCTTGACCGCATCCTGGAGATGTTTTTTACCAGCTTTGTTATGCAAGGTTCACAGACATGTTAACCACATCCTGTAACTGTCTGGACAAACAGTTACTGGAGGGGTCAGTGAAGGGGGGGGCGTTTGTCTTTAGCCCTGGGGGAGCTGTGTGGAGAGTGCAAGGGACTGTATTGTAAGGCCTGTGGAAGGGGAAGGGAACGGTCTGGTTGGGGTGACCCTAACAATCGGTATGCTTCTGTTTCGGGCAGAGCTCAGACCTCAGCACCCAGGACTCTCAGTGCAGAAAGAATGAGCTCAAGCCCCTTCTGCAGAAAGATGCAGTCTCTGTGCAGAATGTCTGCTTATATCCTGAGACCCTTCATAGGAAAACCATGAATGATACAACCAGACTAACAGGCCAGGAAACAGCCTCCGGGAAGGAGAGGTTGCCAGAGGATACAAGGAACAATGAAACTTGCAGGAAACATGCATGATATTCACCTCCCTAGTGTAGCTGGACTCATGGTGCTGCAGGGAGACGTGAAGCCCAATGGTGAGAACTTGCAACAAGATTTATGGTGCAGGGGTCTGTCCCGCAGACCCTGACTAAGTGATGGGTGAATGAAGTACATTGACACACAGCTATTCTGCTTTGCCAGTTTGGCTGAGCATCCAAGCCACTTAGTAGCAGCCGTGGCCTCGATCAGTCAGCAAGACTTGCATTTATTCAGTAAAGATTAATTGACAAAGGTTGTGAGTCAACACCACTAGAGGGAAATTGACATTGCGGACCTCCCTAAGTAGAAAGCAATGAAGCACCTGCCATACATAAAAGGTTAGTCTTAGGACCACATGAGTAAACAAGTTAGTTAGAGACACTCCCCACATTCCTTTGCTTCTACTCTAATTTATTTAACTAAAGGTAAGGGGACTAGGCTGCCTTCAGCCAGGTTTATTACTGAAGTTATACAAACGCTCAGGCCTTCCCAGAGGGTTTGTGGCTACTATAACTAAAATTTTCCCCACCAGCCTGACTAACCCCCCACATCTGGATCTGTAGAGGCCCCAACATCACATCTGCCAAGCTTCCCGTGGGGCTTAGGTCTCTGTGTGAAGATGATGTCGATGGTCCCATTAGATGGCTGTGTGTTCAGACAGCCCATTGCAGGTTATGACATTGATCAGTTTTCCAGGTCTGCTGTAACAAGTAACCACAACTAGGGACCTCATGACAAAAGGAATTATTTCTCCTCTCCCAGCTCTGGAGACCAGAAGATTGAGATCAAGATGTCTCAGGGCTCTGCTCCATCCGGAGGTTCTAGGGAAGGATCAATTCCTGCCTCTCTTAGTTCCTAGGGGCTCCAGGCATCCCTTTGACTTGTGGTTGCATCACTCCAGTGTCACATGCGTGTAATCTCAGCTACTTGGGAGGCTGAGACAGGAGAATTGCTTGAACCCAGGAGGTAGAGGTTGCGGTGAGCCGAGATCACGCCATTGCAATCCAGCCTGGGAAACAAGAGTGAAACTCTGTCTCAAAAAAAAAAAAAAAATCCTTATTTCCAAATAAAGTCTCATTCCCAGGCTCTGGGTATTATGATATAGGCAGATCTTTTTGGGAGACCACAGTTCAGTCCACTACAGTTGCGTCCAGTTCCATCCAGAGGCTCGAGGAGAGGATCCTTCCTGCCTCTCCCAGCTCCTGGGGGCTCCAGGCATCCCTGGGCTTGTGGCCGCATCACTGCAGTCTCTGCCTCTGTCTCCACGTGGCCTTCTCCTCTGTGTGTGTGTGTGTCTTCTTCTGTCTCTTAGAAGGAAGCCTGTCATTGGATTTAGGGCCCACCCTACTCCAGAATGATCTCATCTCAAGATCTTAACTCATTGCATCTTCAAAGATCCTTATTTCCAGCCAGGTACAGTGGCTCACACCTGTAATCTCAGCACTTTGGGAGGGTGAGGTGGGCAAATCACCTGAGGTCAGGAGTTCGACACCAGCCTGACCAACATGGAGAAACCCCATCTCTACCCCATCATTACAAAAATTTTTAACCCCATCATTACAAAATTCTGTAATTTTGTAAAAATACAAAATTAGCCAGACATGGTGTCACATGCCTGTAATCACAGCTACTCGGGAGACTGAGACAGGAGAATTGCTTGAACCCAGGAGGTGGAGGTTGCGGTGAGCCGAGATCTCGCCATCGCAACCCAGCCTGGGCAACAAGAGTGAAACTCTGTCTCAAAAAAAAATCCTTATTTCGAAATGAAGTCTCATTCCCAGGCTCTGGATATTAGGATATAGACAGATCTTTGTGGGAGACCACAGTTCAGTCCACTACAATTGTGTCCAGTTCCATCCAGAGGCTCTAGGAGAGGATCCTTCCTGCCTCTCCCAGCTCCTGGGGTCTCCAGGTGTCCCTGAGCCTGTGGCCGCATCACTGCAGTCTCTGCCTCTGTCTCCACGTGGCCTTCTCCTCTGTGTCTGTGTGTCTTCTTCTGTCTCTTAGAAGGACACCTGTCATTGGATTTAGGGCCTACCCTACTCCAGGATGATCTCATCTCAAGATCTTTAATTCATTGCATCTTCAAAGATCCTTATTTCCAAATAAGTTCTCATTCCCAGGCTCTGGGTATTAGGGTATAGACAGATCTTTTTGGGAGACCACAGTTCAGTCCACTACAATTGGGTGCAGTTCCCTCCAGAAGCTCTAGGAGAGGATCTTTTCTGCCTCTCCCAGCTCCTGGGGGCTGCAGGCATCCCTAGGCTTGTGGCCGCATCACTGCACTCTCTGCCTCCATCTCCACGTGGCCTTCTGCCTGTATCTGTGTCTCTTCCTGTTTCTAATAAGGACACTTGTTATTGGATTTATGGCCCACCTGGATAATCGAGATGATCTCATTTCAAGATCCTTTACTCAATGACACCTGCCAAGACCCTTTCTGTGAATAAGATCCCATTCACAGATACCAGGGATTCGGCCTTACTCATATCTTTTTGGGAGACAGTATTCAATCTACTATTGGCCACAGGGACCAGATGCCATGAGAGTGCGGAAAATATTCTTTCCATTTCTAGAGACCTGGAAAGCCTTGGAGGTGGATAGCTTCTGTTATCTACACCCCAAGTTTCATGAGTCCGCACCTTGTGTAACTCACACAGGGTCCCCACGCACGGAAGGGCGCCATATTGCTTTAACTGTCTGCTGCCCCCACCTGGAAATTGTTAATTAGGTTTGAACAAGGAGTCCTTCTTCTCATTTTGCACTGAGCTTGCAATTGGTGTAGCCATCTCTGCTCATGCGTCTTCCCTCTTCAAGGACAGGCAGCAGGTCTGAAACTGGACATCCCCAATCCCCAGTGAGCCTTGTGTAAAACCACTGGTGAGCTCAGGCCTCTCACTATCTGTGACGGTCTCCCCAGATATCCAGGAAAGCTAGTGGGCTTTTGATGCTCACTGGGCCAACCTCTGAAAATGGCTGACGGTCAGCCCCATCTGCGAGAAAGTTCCGCACTTCATTCTTCTGGTCATCAGCATTTGTTTTGAATTCCCCAAGTTGTTTTGCTTTCTTTTCCTGACTTTCTTTTTCTCTCTTTCTCCATCTTTCTTTCTCCTTTCTTTTTCTTTCTTTTTCTTTTGCTTTCTTCCTTTCTTTCTTTCTCTCCTTTCTTCCTTCTTTCATTCTCTTTATTTTCCTTCCTCGTTTTTTCTTCTCTTTCTCTTTCTTTCTCCCCTTCTCCTTCCTTCCTCCTTCCCTTCCTTCCTCCTTTCCTTTCCTTCCTTCCTCCTTCCCTTCCTTCCTCCTTCCTTCCTCCTTCCCTTCCTTCCTCCTTCCCTTCCTTCCTCCTTCCCTTCCTTCCTCCTTCCCTTCCTTCCTCCTTCCCTTCCTTCCTCCTTTCCTTCCCTTCCTTCTTTCCTTCCTTTATCTCCCTCCCTCCCTCCCTTCCTTCCTTCATCTCTCCCTCCTTCCCTTCCTTATTTCCTTCCGTTATCCCTCCCTCCCTCCCTTCCTTCCCTCCTCCCTCTCTCTCTCCTTCCTTCCTTCCTTCCTTTCTTCCTTCCTTCCTTCCTTCCTTTCTTTCTCTCTCTCCTTTCTTCCTTCTTTCATTCTCTTTATTTTCCTTCCTCGTTTTTTCTTCTCTTTCTCTTTTTCTCCCTTTCTCCTTCCTTCCTCCTTCCCTTCCTCCTTTCCTTTCCTTCCTTCCTCCTTCCCTTCCTTGCTTCTTTCCTTCCCTTCCCCTCTTTCCTTCCCTTCCTCCTTTCCTTCCTTTATCTCCCTCCCTCCCTCCCTTCATCTCTCCCTCCTTCCCTTCCTTATTTCCTTCTGTTATCCCTCCCTCCCTCCCTCCCTTCCTTCCCTCCTCCCTCCCTTTCTCTCTCTCTCCTTCCTTCCTTCCTTCCTTCCTTTCTTCCTTCCTTCCTTCCTTCCTTCCTTCCTTTCTTTCTTTCTTTCTTTCTCTCTCTCTCTTTCTCTCCTTCTCTCTTCTTTCTCTGTTTCTTCTTTCCTTTTTTTCTTTCTTCCTTTTTTTTTTTTTCTTTCAACAGGGTCCCACTATGTTACGCAGGCTGGAGTGCAGTGATGCAATCTCTGCTCACTGCAGCCTCGACCGTCTAGGCTCAAGCAACTCTCCTGCCTCAGCCTCTCAAGTAGCTGGGACCAGAGGCGTGCACCACCACGTCTGACTCTCTGTATTTTTTTAATAGAGACACGGTTTTGCCATGTTGCCCAGGCTGGTCTTGAACTCCTGAGCTCAAAGCAATCCACCTGCCTTGGCCTCCCAAAATGCTGGGATGACAGGCATGAGCCACTGCGCCCGGCACCAGGTCATGTTTTTTTGTTGTTGTTCAGCCAAGTTTGAGATTCCCTGAGCCAGGCAAATGTCAACTGCAGTTTCCAGCCCTCAGCATCTACACCTCTGGCGTCTTTCATACAGGATCATTTCAAACACCTTGTACTGCCCAGAGGTTCTGCTAAGCCGTGGAGCCCAGACAGATGTGTTTCTGAATGGGAGTGACTTCCTCCCTTAAACCAGGATCGCAGCACACGTTCATCTGAAAAGTGTTTCCAAACAGCCAGGACTATGCACCAAATCTTCAGTTCTAAAAATATCTCCACCTCTGTACAGTTGCACATCATCCAAGAGCCTTTTGCAGCTTGAAGCTCTTGCAAGAAGTGCCAGCTGCTCTTTTATTTTTAATTTTTTATTTTATTTATTTTTTTAGAGGATTCTGACTGTTTCGCCCAGGCTGGAGTGCAGTGGCACAATCTCAGCTCACTGCAACGTTCGCCTCGCAGGTTCAAGTGATTCTGTCACGTCAGCCTCCCGAGTAACTGGGATTACAGGCGCCCACCCCCACGCCCAGCTAATTTTTTTTTTTTTTTTTTTTTTTTGTATTTTTAGTAGAGACGGAGTTTCGCCATGTTGGCCAGGCTGGTCTCGAACTCCTGGCCTCAAGTGATCACCCCGTCTCTGCCTCCCAAAGTGCCGGGATTACAGGCATGAGCCACCACGCCCGGCCGCAGCTGCTCTTCATCATCCTCATAAAGGTAGTTCCAAATACAGGCTCTGGATGGGGTGACAGGATGTCTCCTATCTCCTAAAGCTGACAATTGATATCGCTGACTGAACAAGCACTCTGGAAAATGACAGACACCGCATGCCCCAGGCTCAGCAGATGAGCTGTGAGAGCAATCTGAATGTTGTACGACTCCAGCCTCAGACTATTCCTCTGTGTTTCATGGTAACCCTTATGTGACCGTTCCTCCCGGGGAAACCAAGAGCGTGATTCTGGAGAAGTTCACCTGTGTTCCTTGATACCTGATTGTGCCATTTCCTGGACACTGTGCAATTTCCTGGAGACACTTCCCAGCAGGGGAAACTGCGTGGATTGTTGGGTGAGTAGCATGTGTGCCATTAGAGCTCTGTATGAACCAGGAGGAATGAGTTTCTTTTCTTTGGCAAACCTTGATTCAATACTTGGACCTAGAGCGCATGGATGTCCCAGTGAAGCTACTCTTTTATGCCCTTCCAGTAGCCATGAATAGGTTTTATTCAGGTCCAGCAATGGATGGGACCATCTCATTCATTCATTCATCCATGCATCCGTCCATGCATCCATCCATGCATCCATCCATCCATCCATCCATGCATCCATCCATCCATCCATCCATCCATCCATCCATGTAGTCATGTTTTCAGTAAATAAGTGTTAAGTGTTATACCCAAATACTGGGACTCGAAGTCGGAAGAACAGGGCTTGTGTCCTAAAGGAGCTGGAGGCTGTAGTCAACAGAGGAAGTCCCCAAAGATAGCAGGTCCTAACAGCCTGGAAACTGGCAGTATTGTCTCATGTAGTCACAGGGACTTTTAGCAGGAACATGTGCAGTCAGCAAAGGCTGGTGTGTGTCTTTTAGCGGGAATGTGTGCAGTCAACAAAGGCTGGTGTGTGGGGAACACATCACAGTCTAGATGTGTGTCTGGACGCCACCTTGATTTTGAGAGTGTCTTTGTCATGAACATGTGGTATCTCTCATCTTGGCTGTTAGGAGAAACTGTCATAGAAGGGACACGCCACATTTTCAAAGGCAGGACAGGTTGGGGGGCTGGACCGCAGACATCAGAACTGATCCCCAGATCACAGAAGGTGCATCATACCCATTTCTCCACTTGGGCTGGAACTGGGGAGGTAGCAAGTCTTGCATCAGGTGCCGTAGTGAAGTCATTGCGTCTCTATCTTTCCAACTCCTCATCTCCTCATTAGCAATGACCAGGCTAACAGCCGTCCCCTCTGCACCCAGTTTTGCTGAGAGCAAAGCAAGACTGATGCATTCTGTCAGAGCAATGCTCAGAACTAAATAGATGCCAGCCATGGTTTGGTGGTGGGGCTCTGGTGTCATTTGTCACTGAAGCAGAAAACTCGGTTGAGGTTGTGTTTTCTGCAGTTCGGGCCATTAACCCAGGCATCCGGGAGAATATCTGTACGTAGAAAAAAGCTTTGGAACTGTGGCCTCTGAAGCTGTCTTTGTGAAGCGCCATCTCGGATTCAGGAATAGACATTTTACTCATCATTGTGTTTATCGCTTACTTATCATTTTTAGTTATTGCTGTTTTATCCTCTTATAATTCTTTGCCTTCATTCTGGAATATGTTATCTATTTTCTTGCCTCGACACATGCCATCTTTTTTTGTTTGTTTGTTTTCTTCCTTCTAATCGTAACAAATGTATTGTGAACTCATTTTTTTCCTGACCCCTGGGGCTGCATTTCATAGACTTAGAATGAAGTCGTTGTTTTCATTTTGCCTGATTTGACCAATGGATGAAGAGGGTATTTTAATATTTCCAAAGGTGTAGAATTAAAATTAGTGATTGTTTTTTGCCTTTTTATTTTTTATTTATTTATTTTTTTTTTTGAGACAGAGTCTTGCTCTCTCCGCAAAGCTGGAGAGCAATGGCACGATATCAGCTCACTGCAAGCTCCACCTCTGGGTTCACGCCATTCTCCTGTCTCACCCTCCCGAGTAGCGGGGACTACAGGCACCCGCCACCATGCCCGGCTAATTTTTTTGTATTTTTAGTAGAGATGGGGTTTCACCATGTTAGCCAGGATGGACACGATCTCCTGGTTTTACAGACTTATGGTTTTATAGACTTATGTTTCTATAAATTGAAATTTCTATAAATTGAAATTTTCATCATGTTATGAAATGTAATCTATGTATCCTGTCTTTTGTACAGAGAGTTCTGGAAATCTCTGTCACTCTCTGCTTTAGATATTTTAGGGCTGCAGTACTAGAGACCTACAGGTTCATGATTATACTGTCTTCTTGGTGTAATGCTTCTTTTATTAGTTTGTTATTTTATTATTATTACTGTAAAAGATTTAGCATCCCAGCTACTTGGGAGGCTGAGGCAGGAGAATCGCATGAACCTGGGAGGCAGAGGTTGCGGTGGGCTGAGATCACACCACTGCACTCCAGCCTGGGCAACAAGAGCGAAACTCTGTCTCAAAAAAAAAAAAAATAGATTTAGCTTTGGTTCTTTGATGTTCTATCCTTAACTATCTTTTATCTGATATTTACCATCAGATAGTTCACAAATCCACTGACAATTAGATATTAACATCTTTTTATATCATCTCCTATTTTTAATTGACTACTGCTATCGACCGAACATTGGTGTCCTTCCAAATTCCTTTGTAGAAATTGTCATCCCCCCGAGGGGATGGCGTTAGGAAGTGGAGGCTTTGGGAGGTGATGGTGTCATGAGGGTGGAGCCTAATGAGGGATGGAGCCTCATGCATGAGATTCCTGCCCTTATAAAAGGATGATGAGCTCAGAGTGAGCTCACTGTCCCACTGCCTTGTGAGCACACAGGAAAAAGGCAGCCAACTGTTCACAATAGCAAAGACTTGGAACCAACCCAAATGCCCATCAATGATAGACTGGATAAAGAAAATGTGGCACATATACACTATGGAATACTATGCAGCCAGAAAAAAGAATGAGTTCATGTCCTTTGCAGGGACAGGGATGAAGCTGGAAACCATCATTCTCAGCAAACTATCACAGGAACAGAAAACCAAAGACCGCATGTTCTCACTCATCAGTGGAAGTTGAACAATGAGAACACATGGACACAAGGAGGGGAACATCACACACCAGGGCCTGTCAGGGGGTGGGGGGATAGGGGAGGGAGAGCATTAGGAGAAATACCTAATGTAGATGACAGGTTGATGGGTGCAGCAAACCACCATGGCACGTGTATACCTACGTAACAAACCTGCACGTTCTGCACATGTACCCCAGAACTTAAAGTATAATAAAAAAAAATTAAAAACAAAGAAAAAGGAGGCCAAGAAGAGAGTTCTCACCAGGAACCAACCATACTGGCACCCTTGTCTCAGACCTCCAGCCTCCAGAAGTGGGATACAGGAATGTTAACAGTTTAAGCTTCCGAGTCTATGGTGTTTTATCCCAGCAGCCTGAACTAACACAGAAATTGTATGCAAAGACATGTAAATTCACATGCAGTTGTAAGAGGCAGTACAGAGTCATCCCATGTACCTTTACCAACCTTCCTGCAATTAGAACATCTTGCAAAACTCCAGTAAATCACTCAACCAGATACGGACATTTATACAATCTGACCTGCTTCTTCAGATTTTCTTTTCTTTTTTTTTTTCTTCAGATGGAGTCTCACTCCATCACCAAGCTGGAGTGTGGTGGCGAGATCTCGGCTCCCTGCAACCTCCGCCTCCCGGGTTCAAGCGATTCTCTTACCTCAGCCTGCTGAGTAGCTGGGACTACAGGTGAGCCCCACCATGCCAGGCTAATTTTTGTATCTTTAGTAGAGATGGGGTTTCACCATGTTGGCCAGGATGGTCTCGATCTCTTGACATCGTGATCCGCCTGCCGCGGCCTCCCAAAGTGCTGGGGAATACAGGCCTGAGCCACCGCACCCGGCCGCCTTTTCAGATTTTCTCTTTTACTTGTATGTGGGTGTGGGTGTGTTTCCAAGTATTTCATCGTATGCAATTAAAAAAAATTTTTTTGCACTTTGGGGAGACCGAGGCAGGCGAATCACGAGGTCTAGAGTTCGAGACCAGCCTGACCAACGTGGTGAAACCCTGTCTCTACTAAAAATACAAAAATTAGCTGGGCATAGTGGCAGGTGCCTGTAATCCCAGCTATGCGGGAGGCTGAGGCAGGAGAATCACTTGAACCCGGGAGGTGGAGGTTGCAGTGAGCCGAGGTCACACCATTGCACTCCAGCCTGGGTGACAGCGCAAGACTCAGTTTCAACCAAAAAAAAAAAAAAAAAAATTGAATTATTTTTAAAAATTGTTGTGGGTCCATAGTAGGTGTGTATATATTTGTAGCTTACATGAGATGTTTTGATACAGGCATGCAATGTGTAAAAAGCACATCATGGAGAATAGGGTGTCCATCTCCTCAAGCATTTATCCTTGCGGTTACAAAGGGAGTTGGAGTGGGGGAGGTGGGGATGGTTAATAGGTACAAAAATTGGAAAGAATAAATAAGACATAGCACAATAGGGTGACTATTGTCAACCAACACACGCACACACACACACACACACACACACAGTTCCTGCTTCAATGGATGAAGTTTTTTTTGTTTTTTTTTTTTTGAGATGGAGTCTCGCTCTGTTTCCCAGGCTGGAGTGCAGAGGCGTGATCTCAGCTCACTGCAACCTCCGCCTCCCCGGTTCAAACGATTCTCCTGCCTCAGCCTCCTGAGTAGCTGGGATTACAGGGACCCGCCACCAGGCCTGGCTAATTTTTGTATTTTTAGTAGAGACGGGCTTTCATCATGTTGGTCAGGCTGGCCTCGAACTCCTGACCTCATGTGATCTGCCTGCCTCGGCCTCCCAAACTGCTGGGATTACAGGCGTGAGCCACCGCGCCCAGCTGATGTTTTTGTTCCATTTGTTCAGTTTCTCTTCCTGATTGTTCTTTCGTCTATTTCCCTTTCCACTGGTTCCCTTTAATTTACTCCCAAACTAACATCCCCCCACCAAGATAACCAACATCAACACCATCCTTCCCCACAAGAAAGGACCTTGACTTCTGCCACTCCCACACCACACAGTTTTGTTTTCTGCAGTTTCAGCTCTGTAGTATTTGGGAGGAGGTGGCTGACAGAGCACAGCAACAATCCTTATACGGTCTGTATTCTTTTCCTTCCTTCCTTCCTTCCTTCCTTCCTTTCATTCTTTCCTTTCTTTTCTTTTTTTTTTTTTTTTGAAGGAGTCTCACCCTGTCTCCCAGGCTGGAGTGCAGTGGCGCACTCTCAGCTCACTGCAAGCTCCACCTCCCCGGTTCAAGCGATTCTTCTGCCTCAGCCTCCCGCGTAGCTGGGATTACAGGCACCTGCCACCACTCCTGGCTAATTTTCGTATTTTTAGTAGAGAGGTGGTTTCTGCATGTTGGCCAGGCTGGTCTTGAACTTCCTGACCTCAGGTTGTCCACCTGCCTCGGCCTCCCAAAGTGCTGGGATTACAGGCATGAGCCACTGTGCCCAGCCCACGGGGTCTGCATTCCGTTTTGCTGTTTCCTTACTGTGATGGTTACTATTGAGTGTCAACTTGACTGAATTGAAGCAAAGTATTGATCATAGGTGTTCCTGTGAGGTTGCTGATAAAGGAGATTAACATTTGAGTCAGTGGACAGGGCTAGGCAGACCCACCCTCCATCTGGACAGGCATCATTTGATCAGCTGCCAGCACAGCTAGGATAAAAGCAGGCAGAGGGCCGGGCGCGGTGGCTTACACCCATCATCCCAGCACTTTAGGAGGCTGAGGCAGGTGGATCACCTGAGGTCGGGAGTTCGAGACCAGCCTGAGTGACATGGTGAAACCTCGTCTCTAGTAAAAATATAAAAATTAGCCAGGTGTGGTGGCACACGCCTGTAATCCCAGCTACTCAGGAGGCTGAGGCAGGAGAATTGCTTTAACCTGGGAGGCGGAGGGTGCAGTAAACCGAGGTCGCACCACTGCACTCCAGCCTGGGCAACAGAGCGAGACTCCGTCTCAAAAAAATAAAACAAAAAACAAAAGTAGTCAGAGGAACGTGGAAGGACTAGACTGGCCGAGTCTTCTGGCCTCTGTCTTTCTCCCGTGGGGGATCCCCCCGCCCTCAAACAGTGGACCCCAAATTCTTCAGCGTTTAGACTCTTGGACTGACGGCAGTGATTTGCCAGGTGCTCTCGGGCCTTTGGCCACAGACTGAAGGCTGCGCTATCGGCTTCCGTTCCTTTGAGGTTTCGGGACTCGGACTTGCTTCCTGGCTCCTCACCTTGCAGACAGGCTATTGTGGGATTTCACCTTGTGATCGTGTGAGTCCATTTTCCTAATAAACTCCCCTTCCTATATTCATCTACCCTATCAGCCCTGTCCCTCTAGAGAACCCTGATGTATACACGAACCTGCCACCGCTTCCTGAGTCCCCTTGCACCCTGCAGGTCATTTTCCATCTGCTTCCTTTTCTGTGCACTGCAGACATTGCCCTTTTTTTTCTCCTTGTGTTCAAGGGGACGCTGAGAAATCAGAAGAGGGTGGCATAAGCTCCTTAGAGGCATCGAATTTTCTCTCAGCCAGTCTGTCTCCACCCTCACTGCTGCCGTGGCCGAGCTGCAGACACGACAGTCAGTCATGGTTCAGCCTCTTCAATGCCCATCGCAAGCGTCCTCTTCTGACCACTGCCCACGGACTTCCAGGCTCACGTCTGGCAGCAGCCCCCAAATCCTCCAGGCCCCCGGGGAGGCTGAAAGCACTTTTTACCACTGCAAAAACTCCTTCCGATTCACTATCCCAGGGTTGTCTTAGCAAATGACCACAGACGGGGGTTTTCAACAACACGAACTTCTCGTCTCTCAGTCCTGGAGACCAGGAGTATGAGATCACGGTGTCTCCAGGCATAAAGACACAGACACGCATGCTCCCTCCGGAGGCTCTAGGGGAGGGTCCTTTCTGCCTCTCCCAGCTCCTGCGGGCTCCAGGCGTCCCTGGGCTTGTGGCCGCATCACTCCAGTCTCTGCCTCCATCTCCACGTGGCCTTCTCCTCTGTGTCTATGTCTCCTCTTCTATTAGAATGACCCTTGTCATTAGATTTAGGATCCACCCAGATAATTCAGAATGATTATCTTGATATCCTACAATTAACTGTATCTGCAAAGACCCCTTTTCCAAATAAGGTCCCATTCACAGGTTCTGGGGATTAGGACATGAACACCTCTTTTGGGGTGACCACAGTTCAACCCACTCCAGGTGTATCCACTTCCCTCTGGAGGCTCTAGGGGAGGATCCTGCCTGCCTCTCCCAGCTCCTGGGGGCTCCAGGCATCCCTGGGCTTGTGGCCGCCTCACTCCAGTCTCTGCTGCCATCTCCACGTGGCCTTCTCCTCTGTGTCTATGTCTCCTCTTCTGTCTCTTAGAAGGACACCTGTCATTGCATTTAGGGTCCACCCAGATAATTCAGAACGCTGCATCACTGCAGTCTCTGCCTCCATCTTGGTGTGTGCCTGTCTTCTCCCTTCTGTGTGTCTGTACCTAAATCTTCTTTTCATTTGAGAGACAGAGAGGAAGAAAGACACAGATCTAAGAATGAAAGCTTTGATACCAAACCAATACCAGTGGCTACTCCAAGGCAAAGGGTAGCATCAAGACAGTGATTAGAGCTGGTAATTAATCAAAGACGACTATGACGTCAGATCAACGTGATTGAACTGAACCTCCCACTGCTGCACAAATCATGTAGAAAGAATGCTTTGCAGCCTCAAAACGCTTTTAGCTCTGTTCTTACATTGAGTCTTATAACCCTATACAGACCCATTGAACAGAATATATAAGACTTTATTTTTTACAATAATTGCATATTCAGACAACCCTTAGTGCAAAGAGTTTTTGCTTTTTTTTTTTTTCTTTTTGAGGCATGCAGTAAAGAAACAGCGAACTCTCTGTATAATTGAACCAGACGGGTGGATCACCTGATGTCAGGAGTTCAAGACACACTTGGCCAACAAGGTGAAACCCCATCTCTACTAAAAATACAAAAATTAGCCCAGCATGGTGGCACATGCCTGTAATCCCAGCTACTCCGGAGGCCGAGGCAGGAGAATCTCTTGAACCTCAGAGATGGAGGTTGCAGTGAGCCAAGATCAGGACACTGCACTCCAGCCTGGGTGACAGAACAAGACTCCATCTCAAAATAATAATAAAAGCTGGGCTTTTATTATTACAGGCGTGGTGGCTCACGCCTGTGATCCCAGCAGTTTGGAAGGCTGAGGCAGGCAGATCACGAGGTCAGGAGATTGAGACCATCCTGGCTAACACGGTGAAACCCCGTCTCCACTAAAAAATACAAAAAATTAGCCGGGTGTGGTGGCGGGTGCCTGTAGTCCCAGCTACTCGGGAGGCTGAGGCAGGAGAATGGCGTGAACCCGGGAGGCAGAGGTTGCAGTGAGCCGAGATGGCGCCACTGCACTCCAGCCCGGGCGACAGAGCAACACTCCATCTCAAAAAATAAATAAATAAATAATAACAATAATAAAATAAAGGTCTGTGGCATCGTAGGAGGCACATGTGATTTGTTTAGGAAAATAAAACAGCAACAGAAGCTTGTCTGTGGCTGACGGCATGATAAAAGTTCTGATATCTGTCCCGGCTCCAGTCTCGTGTTCACTTGTCATCCTCGAAGCTGGGAGCCTGGTGAGAGATGTTGGATCTGAGAGGCAGGTCCCTCATGGTTTGGTGCTGGTTTTGCGGTAGTGAGTCAGTTCTCTCGGGATCTGGTTGTTTAAAGGCTGGGAGCACGGTGGCTCACGCCTGTCATCCCAGCACTTTGGGAGGCCGAGGCAGGTGGATCACCTGAGGTCAGGAGTTCGAGACCAGCCTGGCCAACATGGTGAAACCCGGTCTCTACTAAAAATACAAAAATCAGCTGGGCATGGTGGCAGGTGCCTGTAATCCCAGCATTTTGGGAGGCCGAGGCAGGTGGATCACCTGAGGTCAGAAGTTCAAGACCAGCCTGGCCAACATGGTGAAACACCGTCTCTACCAAAAATACAAAAATTATCCAGGCGTGGTGGCTGGTGCCTGTAATCCCAGCACTTTGGGAGGCCAAGGCAGGTGGATCACGTGAGGTCAGAAGTTCGAGACCAGCCTGGCCAACATGGTGAAACCCGGTCTCTACTAAAAATACAAAAATCAGCTGGGCATGGTGGCAGGTGCCTGTAATCCCAGCATTTTGGGAGGCCGAGGCAGGTGGATCACCTGAGGTCAGAAGTTCAAGACCAGCCTGGCCAACATGGTGAAACACTGTCTCTACCAAAAATACAAAAATTATCCAGGCGTGGTGGCTGGCGCCTGTAATCCCAGCTACTTGGGAGGCTGAAGCAGGAGAATCGCTTGAATCCGGGAGTGAGCCAAGATTGCTCCACTGCATTCAAGCCTGGGCAATAGAGTGACACTCCGTCTCATAAATACATAAAAATAAAATAAAGTGTGTAGCACCTCTCCCCATATCCAGCTCCCACACTCACCACGTGACGTGCCTTCTCCCACGTGGCCTTCCGCCATGACTGTAAGCTTCCTCACACCTCACCAG